>NW_024467009.1:0-414867 GCF_017591425.1 Ochotona curzoniae
TAGCCAAAAGCAGAAGCTGACCCCCAACGTCTCCACAAACACCCACCCATACAGTGATTGTATCTTAATTGATATATGTGTGTGTGTAATTACAGTCATGTAGCATATATTCTACAGGAAATTTGCAGTGACCTGACCTACCTTTGTAAATTACGTAATTTCCGATTGTCCTCTGATACACTTTGAGGCATAAATACATAAGATAGTTGCTGGTATTGCCACATGTTTCTTGGCAAACTCCCAGTGTCAGGACTGGACAGCCTGGGTTGAATAATCTAGTTCAGCAATTCAGACTGATGCTGTAAGATCTAAAGTTAATAATCTGATCCTACTAATAAGATATTAAATGTGAAATGATAAACTTCTAACAAATGTCACTGTGTTTCCAAGTTTCGTTGCATCGCTTCAGTCTTGAAGGTGCTTTCTTTCGTGGGAGAACTGGATGGAGAGGGGATTCCAGACTGAGTGGGGCGTTACACACATGAAGTGTGCTTCAGTATGAGTACAGCTTTAGAAAGGTGAAACCATGCCAGACTTGCACATGGGAACTCACAGGAAACTGTTATTTAGTGCAGTCAAATCCCTTGGCTTCACACTTCCGTGGTGACAAGCTGCGACAGGTGACTCATGACTGCCTGCTCACTTTTGTATCGGAGAAGAGTAGATACTTTAAGTTTGCTGCACACACACATGGCAGAGTCAATTTTTGAAAGCTCGCTACCATCAAACAGCTCCCTCCTCCATCCTACCACTTTGCTGAGTGCCTTTCTTATTGACAAATGCTGAATTTGCTGCATGTACTGGGAAGTGGTCCAGTGAGGCTGGATTTTTGGGGTGTTCTTGTTCATTGACATTGTTGAGTGTTGTCCGAGAACAAGGCCAGGTTGTTGTAACTGGGTCTCAGTAAAAAAATGGAAACTTCAAAACTCGACCAACATGAATTGTGGAGACAGCTGAACGTGTTTATTGGGTGCTTTCTTTATCCTATGTCTGAAATTGTTGAGCTTTTCAGAGACAGACAGCATTAGGAGGGATTACAAGATTGTCAGCGCAACCATCTGGGTTAAATTTTGCCCTGCTCTTGCTACACAACTTGAGGCAAGTAGCCTAAAATCTCTGGACTCATCTGCACAAGGGGTGTGACAGTAATGCCTTTCCGGCTGTGAACTGTGAGACAAAAGGAAGAAGATTGACACAGTCATTGAGAATGAAAATGTCCCATCCCTCGGTGCATGGTCTGGGCTTCTGTGACTGCTGGCTGGATTCCTCAGGTAGAGGTCAGCCTCCTGTCCAGCTTCATGTCTTTCCCCTGGAGTCCATGCTCCCTGCACTCCGGCCACATTGCACAAATTGTGCTTGTCACTGTCTGCCATCTTCCAGGCAACACAGAGTACACAATTTCACACTCTGAATATTTTGTAAATTAGCTGATCTAAAACAAATGTTTATTATGCAGTTAAGTAAAATAGCCATTTCTAGGAAAGGTGGGGCTGGTAAAATGCTTTTTTTTCCATTCCTCTGTTATATGATAATAATGGGGCACATTAGAAATCAGTTTATCTAGGGAATGAGTGAGTTTTCCAGGAGTTTTAGAAATTAAATATGCAGGCGTTGCTTTTAATGGCACGGTTTTGTATAAAAGTAGTTCCTCTAGGGCATGAATATTTTATAAGTTCCAGAGATGTTTGAGTTGCAGTGTTACAACGCTGTTCAAAGTCATTATTCTGCTTAGCTAGTCTAGTAGTGTTTTCTTTGTTAACTTGATCCAAAATAGCTTGTTTCCATGGTGGTGTCCTCCAAGGGGACTGCCCTTTGTCCACAGCAAGTAATTTGGGTCAGTGTCAGTCATAAGTCATGAAAGCCATTGCCTCCCCTGCTCTGCCTCTTCACTGCTGACTTCCAGGGCATGGATGGCTGTTGGGTTCCCAGCCCTCGTAGCAGTTGAGAAGTCATACTCCTGGTTTATTTTTCCTTTCTTTCTCTGGCCTGTGCAGTGGTAACTTCCACCTCGGTGGGTACGGACACCCCTTGTACCTCTTCCTTGCCGTTGTTACTAGGAAGTGATGGTGAAGCAAAGGTGACTTAGCCTGCTGGACATGCATTGAGCTCCACCAAGGCTGTAGGAGGGGGCTAACATCCTCTTTCAGAGAAAAACTAACGTTTGTCTCTGTATGATTCCCGCTTTCTGTGATCACCCCCTCTGAAGTTGAGGCATGCCTGAGAAGCTGCTTGCCCAGCCTACTGGTACGCTGGCATTCTGGAGTTGCTGGTATACCTATGAGGGACGACCCAATTGGCATGACTAGGGCCTGCCTCAGATCACATCCAGCGGCTGGACTGTTTATACTTTACATTACACACCGTGGATTAGGGCGTATGAAGAGTTGAGCACAAATCTAACTTCTTACTAACTGAATTTTAGTGAGGCCATAGTTTGTCTCAAAGTGTTAAAAGGCCACTAGACTTTTATTAAAGTTATATTCAGGTACGTGCTGACATACATAAATAATTAAATGATTTGTTATTTATTAAATTTAGGCATAGTTGTAAAAAGTACTGTGGTATGATATATCTTACTGATTTTCATTCATGTTTCAGCATTACAGAATTCTCTTCAAACTTGAATGTAGAATTTCAATTCATAAGGGATGCCAAAATTTTAGCATGTGCACTATTTTCTCATTTCTCCTCCCTCTTTAGAAACGGTGGAAAGAACTCTCAAAGGAAGATGTATCTCCTGCTTTTGATCATTCATCAAACAAAATAATGACTGAAAAGTACAATGGGAGCCGGGTAGTTCTAGAAGAAGAGAAGCTGGCGGGTGACCGATGTACAGGGCTTTCATCTAAAACGCAAGAAGCTGTGGAGGACAGCGAGAGGTAAGCCTCCTGGTAGTACATGCCATAGCAAATGAGGCTTTCTGCTTGAAAAATTCAATGGACAGGAAGCAATGTACATTAGCTGTCTGTTGAATTAATATTTAGATAGTAGGTGTTACATATTTGTTCTCAATAATTTTTTGAGTTGTACGAAAAAGGCAATTTTATAAGCAAGTTGAAAAATAAATGAACTTCTGTTTATAACTAAATAAAGCTTCTGTTTATAAATAATGTTGAAAAAGAGTACAAGTTACTATGATTAGGTGCTAAAATGTACAAATACAGTAACTAAGTGATTTGAATACTTGCCACCTGTATAGTTACTAATAAAATTACAAGAGTTTAACTAATTCTATTACTGCAGGCAAAAAGCGTTTTTCTAAAAAAATTAGATAAAGTGCCATATTATCCTTTTTTCATGCTAACCGTGTAACTGTGTAATCATTCAAAAGGGTTTTGTTTTTTAATATTTATCTATTTAAAAGGCTGAGTTAGAGAGAGAGATGTTACATCCACTGGTTCACTCCCCAGGTGACCACAAAAGCACGGCCTGGGCCCACCTGAAGCTGGGAGCCTGAAAATCTATCCAGGTTTCCCATGAGGATGCAGGGGCCCAGCGACTTGGGCCGTATTCCATTGCCTTCTGCAGGGAGCTTGCGTGGAAGTCCTTGAACCAGCACGCACATGGGTTGCCGGCACTGCAGATAGAGGTTTTTAACCCACCGTGCCACAGTGCTGAGCCCGAGATTTTTTAAATTAAAAAAAAAAAAAAAAAACCTGTATTTCTAGGGCTGTAGTTATCTTACACACACATTAGAAAGCTGGTGTTCTAAGATGTATGTCTTTTTTTTTTATCTCTGAATAACTTTTTTTAAGACTTATTTTTAAATTTTTATTGGAAAGTCAGATATACAAGAGGAGGAGAGGAAGATCTTCCATCCACTGATTCACTCCCCAAGTGGCGCAACAGCCAGAGCTGAGCCGGTCCAAATCCAGGAGCCAGGAACTTCTTCTGGATTTCCTACATGGGTACAGGATCCCAAGGCCTTGGGCCCTTCTCAACTGCTTTCCCAGGCCACAAGCAGAGAGCTAAATGGGAACTGGTGCCCATATGGGATTCTGGCACGTGCAAGGCGAGGACTTTAGCCACTAGACTATTGTGCTGGGCCCTGAATAACTTATTATTATTTTTTTTTAGGGGGAGGAAGTCAAATATACTTTTCATTGTAAGAAGTTCCATATTGAAGTCGTTTGTTAAGACTGAGATTTGGGATAGTAAATAAGCATCCCCTGGACCTTATAGCTTCATTCTTATATTTTCCTTATATCAAAATTATATTTCTGAAATTTTATAAAAGCCATTTCATTTTCAGAATCCAATTCATTCATTCATTTCATTTCCAGAATCCATCACAATTTAGTGATGTTACTTACTGTTTATGACTTGTAGGATAAGTGAAAGTATAAAGTTGTTTATCCTCTTTTTAGCTTTAAATTGCAACTTCTTAAGATTTATGTATTTATTTGAAAGAGTTACAAGGAGAAAGAGAGAATGAGAGAGGGCTTCTATCCTGTGGCTCCCTCTAGATGGCCACCATAGCCAAGGTTAGGCCAGGCCACAACCAGGAGTTCCTTCCAGGTCTTCCATGTGGGTTACAGTGGCCCACGCATACTGGGCTCATTTCTGTGCCTTTCCATCCTTGTCCAACTTTAAGTATTCAGAGGTTATTTGAAACCATTCAGAGCTGTGGTAGAGTGTCTTCATGTGTACGTGATGTGTTCACATGGTTGGTTTTTTCTCTTGTTGTCTTCCCTGTGACGGACTGGTGTATGCTCGAAAGCAGAGGGACTGTCCCAACAAAGAAATAAGGTTTCTAATAGGTGAGCTAACTGAAAGACCATCTGTGGCTGACACAGGCAGAGAAGGAAAGGTTAGGGTCAGTTGCACAAAAGACCATTAAAAGTTTTGTTGTTGAGTCCCACTAAGTTTTTCAAAATTCCTCTGTATTTGAAAGTAAGCGAAACAGAAGGATTTAGACAAAGTAAAATTCCTGTCCCAGCATGGCATCTGGATCAGGCCAAAGCTAGGAGCTTGGAGGTCAGTCCAGACTCCCGTACTGCCTCCTGCTGCAGCAGTGGGAGACTGGCATTGGGAGCTGACTGCAGCTCACACACTTGGATGCGGGATGCAGACCTCTCAGACGCTGTCTTAACCACTATTCCAAATGCTTGCCTTCTCTGGTAAATTTTAATATTGATAGCTAGCTTTATATCAGAAGTACTCCTAGAGCAAGATATAATTTGACTTAAGTTCCAGCCATCAAAAGAATAGAAGGTAATACTTTCTTGTCTTCATCATAATTGAATATCCTCCAGAGCGGTGTTTGTCAAAGTGAAGATCAAATCTCATAGCTGTGAAATCAGTTATTGGGTTATAAAAAAATGTGTTTTAAAGAATAGAATAGAAATTATTGGAAATTGCCAATAGTTGGCTATGAATATTCTAACCTAGTTTTGTATGTGTTCATATTATATATAAATTGCGCATACACATGCATGTTGTGTATATAGATAAATTTATGTGTATGTTTTTGCTTTGTTGGGATGATAAGGTATTTCATAGTGGAAACTGGAATCTTAATTTGACAGCCAGTATTGCTTGTTATCACACAACCCATAAAGCCACATGACTGAGATTGGATCGCAGCGTGGCTAAATGAAAATTCTTGAGCCTCGTCTCCCACTTGTTAGCACAGCATACAACATGCCTGCCAAGGCACGTGTTGGCAGAAGTCTGCTGAGTCTGTCAGAAATTACGTAGGATTTCCCACGGATAAGGGTCCACAGGAGACTTTCTGTGTAGTCTAAATTGCAAGAATATGTGCAAAAAACCTGGCTAGGCTCAATCGGCAGGGTACTACATAGAAATAATTTGCTTAGGCCCAGCTAAGTGACAAAAGATTTTGTTGGATCACAAATTGGAAATAACCCATCCTCTAGAATAGTACTCTTAAACTACATAAGGCAGAGGATGTTTGGCACAGCAGTTAAGGTGCCACTTGGGACACCTACAATCCATGTCACAGTGAGTCCTTGCTGTGCTTCCGATCCAGCTTCCTGCTAACTCATCTGGGAGCCCACAGAGTACGGCTCAGTGGTGGATGTTTAGCCATCACATAGGAGAGAGGTTGTGTCTGCTGACTGTAGCCCAGCCCAGCAGTGTCTGTTACAGGAAATTGGAGGAGTAAATCAGTAAATGAAAGATGTCTCTGCCTTTTATGGATAAATGATTGGATGGATGGATAGATAGATAGATAGCATGCCTTTGTGTTTCTAAGTTCAATCCTGAATTATATACTGCATTTTTGGAAAGTACTAACTTTCTATTTCAATATTTTAAGTGATAAAAGTTATATGTTCCCAGCCCTATCAAGAATCATAACCAGTTTTCCCCAAATACAAAAACAAACAAACAAAAAAAGAACAAAAAAACCCAACTCTTTAAAACTCTTACATAGCATTTAAAGTGCCAACTTCCTAATCATATAATCTATGATTTTTTTTTTAATTTTATTTTTTATTTTATGATACAATTCCATAGGCTCTGGGATTCCTTTTACCCCTTCCCAAAATCCCCTCTCTTGCACCACTGATTTCCACTATATTATTACAATAGTATAGTCCTACATAAGCAGTCATAAAGTCCGTCATTCTGCTATTTAAGTGTATCCTTACATTGTGGGCATGGACAATGGCAGAGTGTCCAGCATCCTATTGTCAGAATATATTTAACAGTTTCATTGGGAGTCCATGTCTGTCTGGAAGTAAAGACACACACTGCACTGTATGTTCACATCTTGATATGATAGTCTCTGTTACACAGTTACTACACCTTGTGATGTAATTATTTAATCATATTGAGCATGTATGGCAATTGATGTTACTGTAAATACAAGATACAAATTCTAATCACCTCTATGCTGCCATAAAATCAAAAATAATATATTAAAGATTTCATATACAGTGGAATGTGGCGATACGATTCTGGGCACCTAGCGAGGGCAGGTTAGAGACCCATGGAGGATTAACACTTCCTGTCTACTTCAGGATGGATGGATAGGTAGCCTGGACTTGAACACGGATTTATTTGTTAGAAAATATGTGCATATTTTTTCATACCGAGTTTTGAGATCAAAGAGTGAATTCTGGGTATACCTTTGACAATTCTTTGTAACTGATATTCAGACAAAATTCAGACATCCAAGAATAGTTCTATACTGTTCTTTGGTGTCCGTGGGGATTGTTCCAGGATTCCTAGATGTAACAAAACTCATGAAGGTTCAAGTTCCTAATATAACATGTAATATTTGCATATAGCCCACACATTCCCTCCTGTAGCTTTTAAATCCTCTCTAGCTTACATATAATAACTAATACAATATAAATACCATGCAGTTGCTCTACTCAGTTTCGGGGATAATGGCAGGAACAGAATGCCTGCACATTTCATCCATGTGTAGTTCAATCCGTGGATGTGGAATCCCTAGGCGTGGAGGGCAAAAGTGCAGCCTGAGAGCTGAGAGAATTGGATAGGTTAGCAACGGAGGGACCAGAGGGGAGGGAAGGTTTTCTGTTTTTGTAGGGAACAAATTTGGAACAAGTTTAGAGAAGAGCGAAAACTCCTTAGGACAGGAAGTCAGTCCTGGGGAGCAGAAGGTTCTGGGGTGGGTCGCGTGCCATTCACCCTGCTGTCCTTGAGTGAAGACCTGGAAGGAACATTGCTGCATTCTGTAGTAACCCTGTACTTAACTTTTTTTTTAAAGATTGTATTAATCTTTAATAAGTTTGGACAGATTTGGTGTGACTTGTAGATATAGGTCTCTGTTTACCATTTTGAGAAACTGTCCAGTAATGTTCTACATTCCCTCCGGCATTAATTAAAGAAATGAGCAGAGGGGCCAGCACTGTGTCACTGCAGGTTAAGCCAGCATCCTGTAGACTAGCTTGAATTCCAGTTACTCCACTGCCATTCCTGCTCCTTGATATTGCACCTGGGAAGGCAGCAGAAGATGACCCAAGTGCACGACCTCTGCCACCCACATGGGAGACGCAGGCGGGGAGTCCAGGCCCAGTCTAAGCCATTTAGGCCTTTTGGAAAGGTAACCAGCACATGGAGTATCACATCTCTCCCACTCTGTGACTCTGCCTTTCAAATACATAAATCTTTTAAAAGAAACTCAGATAAATTAACAAATAGCAGTAAGATATCCTGATACTGGGTCCGGCGTGGTTGCCTAGTGGCTGAAGTCCTCGCCTTAAATGCCCCGGGATCCCATATGACACCGGTTCTAATCCTGGCAGCCCCCACTTCCCATCCAGCTCCCTGCTTGTGACCTGGGAAAGCAGTCAAAGATGGCCCCATAGCCTTGGGACCCTGCACCCACATGGGAGACCTGGAGGAAACTCCTGATTCCTGGCTCCTGGCTTCGGATTGGCACAGCACTGGCTGTTGTGGTCACTTGGGGAGTGAATCATCAGACAGAAGATCTTCCTCTCTGTCTCTCTTCCTCTCTGTATATTTGACTTCGCAATAAAAATACATTAAAAAAAAAAAAAGATATCCTGATACTGTCATACTTCAAAAGGTTTATGAGAAGTGGAATTTAAAAATGAATTGATTTTGATGCAAGGATTTTTTTGAAAGCAATGCTAGGCTTTACCGTGAGCCCTTCAAGGACCCTCTTTTGTAGATGCCACATGGAAATTTTTCTGATTGTCTGAAAAGCACACTTGGCTTATTACGCTGAAAGTATATAGTGTCATTGTATTTTAATGTACTTGAAGATTGTGTAGGCATTCACATGATGTTCAGACGTTTTCAGGGTCCCAGTCTCTACAGCTGTTCAAATAAACTCATTTGGGGTCTTGTCAGCGATCATCCACACACTGTTTGGGTGGTAGAATTCTTTGGTTTGCTTTAATCTGTTCTCCACTACCTGCTTTCCCTTGCTTGACTGTAGTATTTTTTAAGTCCTGTGCACAAAGATGGAACGCCCCACCATCTGGCTTATTCTCATTATTGTTCCTCAGGGTTGGCTCATGTTAAACACTTTAACCAAGAAAAAAGGTTGTGTCTTACATGCAGTAAAGACCAAAAAGATATTCAGGACTTTTAACCAAGCTATTTGTTCAGAGCAAAAGTTATTGTGACAGTAATGTTTAATTTGGGGGTAGGAAAATGTAAACTTTTGCCATAATACAGATAATATGTAAAAAGGAGGAGATGATTTTGTGAGTGTTTAAAATTCGTTATTTAATCATTTGTTTGAAAGCCAAAGAGAGAGATCTTCCATCCACTGATTTAGTCCTCAGTGGTGACAGTAGAGCGGTTGGAGACAAGAACTCCACATTCTGGGCCCGGCGCGGTGGCGCAAGTGGTTAAGGTCCTCGCCTTGCACGCCCGGGATCCCATATGGGCGCCGGTTCTAATCCCGGCAGCCCCAATTCCCATCCAGCTCCCTGCCTGTGGCCCGGGAAAGCAGTCGAGGACGGCCCAAAGCTTTGGGACCCTGCACCCGCGTGGGAGACCCGGAAGAGGCTCCTGGCTTCAGAATCGGCCCGTTGCGCTCAGTTGGGGAGTGAATCATCGGAGGGAAGATCTTCCTCTCTGTCTCTCCTCTCTGTATATCCGCCTTTCCAATAAAAAATAATAAAAATAAATCTTTTTTTTTAAAAAAAAAAAAAAAGAACTCCACATTCTGCCCCCCCCCCCCGGGGTGGCAGGGGGCCTAAGCACATGGGCTGTCTTCCGCTGCCTTCTCAGGCACATGAGCAGGAAGCTGCTCAAAACACAGCAGCCTGGGCACAAACAGACTGGTCCTCTGACAGAGTGACCCCACCGCACTGTGACACCAGCCCCTGTGCGTTTTCTATTTCTATCTTTAAACGCAAGAAGTAGTAATTTATTTGTTAACATTTGCTTCCTTTTCAAAACATTATTTTAGGACCTAGTATCTTGGGGGTCAGGAGCTTCTTTTGAAGTAAAAATTCTATATTGAGGAGGAAAATAGGAGCTAGAAATATGTGTGGGCAAATGAAAGAATAAGTAGCCATCATAATTAGATAACCTTTGCCAGGGAGCTTTGTGATACATCAAAGACAGTCAGGTGTGGGGGAGACCAGTGTCTTCTGCTTGCTACTTAGCAAAAAAATCAGTCAATCAGTCAACCAGTCAATACCAGCAATCACCAATTCATCTTTCAAGAAAGCAAGTACCTTGGTGATTTTTCAGGTCCTGCTACAACAAGTACTTACTAATGTGAAACTGTGCCGGGAGATGTTGCTGAGTTATAAAGAGTACATCCCTGAGCCAATTTAGAATGTGAGGCATTTTCCCTTTTGAATTCCAGGGTTACAGTAAGATGAAAAATACCGTGAGGGAGCATGGGGCTTGGGGTTTGTGCTCGAACTTCTGTGTTAGTGCAGATCCTGCACACACACACTGCCTTTCATTTGTTTTTCTCTGTTCGCAGTGTTCTACGGAAACGCATGCGAGAGGACAGAAAAGCCACCACGGCGCAGAAGGTGCAGCAGATGAAACAGAGGCTAAATGAGACTGAACGAAAAAGGAAAAGGTGGTTATATTGGCAGCCTTTTATCACTAGGATGGGGTTTGTGTCAGTCATTTTGGTTGGCGCTCTGGTTGGCTGGACACTGTTTTTTCAACAAAATGCCCTATAAATAAACAGTCCGTGTTGCCAGGTAAGCTTCTGCGCTGGTAGCTGACAGTGCTGCATTAACCGCAGGGAATTTGTTAGCAGTGAGCCCCCTCAGCCCCCAAATGGTGCAGTAGGCTAGACCTCAGCCCCAGGAGATCCCGCAGCCCCAGGCCAACATCTCAGGACTCTTCACTGCAGGTTCCTCAAGCCCAAACTGTAAGCAGCTATCCAAAATAAAGACACTTGTGTTTGTTCCAAACTGGTCCATTTTGCAGCTGTATTCCTACCTGTCAGACTTAAGTGTTTCACCTGACCAACACCGAGAGATCCTTTATCACAAGGATTTGGTTTTGGAGGCTGTCTGGATCTCAACCTGCACTCGATACAAGCAATAAACATTGTGGTTTAATCTGCATTACTAATGCAAAGAAAATGACCTTTACATTCTTGTGTATAATGTACGATGTACTATTGACATGGCCATCAACACTTTATATTCTCTACCATTTCAGGGTGAATATATTTTATAAATACCTATTTAAGCTTAATTTTGTAGCTAAATGTACTTTTTAAAAAGCTCAATTTGAAATCTGTTACCATAATGAAATAAATTGTATGTTGATTCAGCGTTTCCCTGGAGAGAAGTTTGATATAACCAGTTAGAGCTCTAAATAAGCCATTTCTACTACATATTTGCATTTCCTTTATGTCCTACAATTTTCCCTATTTTAATCAAAGTTTTCATAAAAATATTTCTGAAGGAAAATTCTCTTTCTGGGTTAGTCGGATAACAGTTGGGTAAGTCGTTATAAAGAAGTCGATTCTGTAAAACCCCTCACTGATACTGTCCATTTTCCATGAAGATTTTGATGTTGTTACCCTCAATTTATAATTGGTAAATTAGGATTTGCGAGGCAAGTTAGCCACATTTTAGGATCCATGATTTTGGTTTATTAGACTGAAGTTTTGAAGCAAGAGTGTTTTCATGTTCTTTCTAAAACTTCAGTGACAGAGTAGACCGTATGCAGATCCTTCCCGGTCCCTTTGGCTTCTGAATGGCTCTTGTTCCAGCGTGCTGTGTAATGAGACTCTCTGCTGGTTTGAGTGCTAGCTTTCTCTGTGTCCAACATTCCGTTTCATGCTTGACTTGTTTGGCTTGAAATAGTTGCCTCAAATTTACTTGCTGAGAGACATGGCCAGTGTCCGTCATTTCCATGGTTTTCAAACTCTGCTCCTGGGTTTGTGTGAGGGCACAGGGCGACGGCAGGCCTGCAGCTTTCATTTCCAACCACAGCATCTCTGCATTGCTTCTTGCAGCACATTGGATTTCTGCATAAGGCTCGGTTATTTTATGCAGAGCACTTCTCATTGAAAAGCAGTTTGAAAACCATTGGTATATATGATATTTTGAATTGATTTGATATGTTAGTTTGTACTGCAAGTGTGAAAGCAGGATGTAGGTGGTACTGCACATTAAATAAGATTGACATAACACATGCCTGAGTCCTGATTTCAGTATTACTGTGTCACATGACCTTGATACAGAGAGGGGATAAGAGGGCCGTTTTTCGTCTGCGTTAGGCGTGTGTTCAGGCATCGAGACCCTCTGGCTTTAGGATGGTATTGGTTTAAAATCTTTTATTTCACTTGGCGTTGGTTTATCTCGCTACAATATAGTATGTGAACTGTGCAAGTCCGATGTGGGTAGGCCATATGCTGCCAGGGAAGGTGGCTGTGCTTTCAGTAAAGAGGGAAAGCCTCCTTACAGGAAACACATGGATAAGGATAGCCCCAGCACCTGTGCTGGACTCAGCATTTCAGCTTTGCTTTTTGTCTGCTGTTGTCCTTCCTGGATGTGTTAGTTGCTATGTTTTTTAAAAGTCAAGTTCAATGTAGTAATCTGTTGGTGAACTTTCTTCCGGAATCACGTGTCTCCCCACTCCCAGCAGGTCCTGCACATGGTGTGGACCAAGGAAGTGTTAGAGTGTTAAGTAGGCACCATCTACTAATTAGCGCAGACGCATGGTGGTGGGGCGTGGTGCCCACAGCTGTCATCTTAGCGCAGACGCATGGTGGTGGGGCCTGGTGCCCACAGCTGTCATCTTGGCCTTTAAATGCAGTGTGCGGGTCAGAGAGGCAGACACAGACAGGGTCCCTGGTCCTGCGCGCGCTGCTAGCTGCTGGAGGAAGACAGGGAACTTTAATGGTTTTGTGTCTAAATAAATAAGTAAATAAAAACCATATATCCTTCAGGCTATTGGTAAATTTTCAAAGATTTATCTTAGAGATTTTTCTAACAAGTTTGTTTCTTGAACAAGAAAGGAAATGAAAAACAACAAACCTTGCTGGTGGTTTTCTTCTAACAAGAGCTGTGCTGAACAAAGCACGGATTCTGACTCCTCAGTAACTTGTAACTGGTCCATTAGAGTTGATGATATGGATCAGCCAGTATACATGGAATTGAAAACGAAGAACACTCCTTGGGTTTATTTTCAGTTCCCTCTCTGCTTTCAGCATCAGTTCAAGGTGATGGTGGCTGTCCTGGATTGGTCATTTACAAGGTGCCAAGCACCGTGCTAAGCACTTCTCTTACATTGTCCTAGTCAATCCCCGCAGCCAGCTGATGAGGTAGGTGTTGTTATTCAAGCGGTAATCATCCTGAGACACCATGGTTTTACTTTTGTGGTGCTGTCATTGAAAAAAGATTTATTATTTTTAGAAATTGGGTCATTTCTCTTTTAGAAAAATATCTCCATATAAACAAAGACCAGGGCCTGGCAATATTAGAATGTTTTTGTTGGCCATTGCGGATGTAATGAGCTCTTACTTTTCCAAATTGCCTGCTGATGTACATGTGGAAATAATCTAGTCCATCTTGATTGTTACTTTGATAAAAATATTTTTAATGCAGTCTGCTAAGAACCAAATATATGTAGATATGTACCCTATGTAGATAAATCCATAAATATAGATAAATAGTAAGCAATTGTGTCTGTATATTATTCTTTGCTATATTATATATAGTATAGTGTAGGATATACACCATGTATAGTATACATACCGTTTGTTGCACACTCCCAGAGAGGAAGTCAAGGCTGACCTTCATCTGGCTGTCCCGGGTGCCTCTGTCCGGAGTTTGGAGCTGGGTACATAGCAGAAAAGGTTATGCATGTTACGCATTCTCAACTATCTATTAACAGTTAATAAAGGCTCCTTTACTTTCAAGAAGACCTTATTTGACGTTGGTTTTTTGTTTTTTTTTTAAACTGTTCCTTTAAAAAGATTTAGTTAGTTTTATTGGAAAGTCAGATTGATACAGAGAGCAGGAAAGACAGAGAGGAAGACCTTCAGTCTGATGATTTATTCCCCAAGTGGCCGCAACGGCCAGAGCTGCTCTGATTTGAAGCCGGGAGCCTCTTCCAGGTCGCCCACGCGGGTGTAGGGTTCCAAGGCCTTGGGCCGTCCTTGCTTTCCCAGGCTGACTGCAGGGAGCTGGATGGGAAGTGAGCTGCCGGGATTAGAACCAGAGCCCACATGGGATCCTGGTGCATTCAAGGTGAGGACTTTAACCACTAGGCTGCCACGCCAGGCCCTGTTTTGGTGTTTGATGTTTTGTTTTAGTTTGTTTGCTTTTTAAAAGGTTTTGTTTACATGAAAGAGAGACAGAAACAGACATGTGTCTGGATGAGGTCAGGCTGAAGCCGGGAGCTTCATCTGGATCTCCCCTGTGGGTGGCACGGGCCCGAGTGTGTGGGCCATCTTCGTCTGCTTTTCCCAGCCCATTAGCAGGGAGCTGGATTAGAAATGGAGCGACCAGGCATGAGTCGGCTCTCTCTCAGGCATGGCCTCACGTGCAGCTCCACAACACCAGCCCTGGCTTGCATGTTTTTGGATGAGAAAGGCATGGACTCTCATAAGTAAATGAGAAATCTAATCTGTTGCTATGTGCTAGAACTGTGCCTTGTTGGTTTGTTTGTTTGTTTTCATGTATTTGATTTCATTTTATGACACAGTTTCATAGGCTCTCGGATTCCCGCATCCCCTCCCCATGCCTTCCCTCCTAGAACTGTGTCTTAATGACCTAAAATACAGGTCTTGGTGATTGTCTGAATGACTCACCTTGGGGTTGACCTGTTGCACTGAATTTTCCTCCCAGTGTTTTCAGACTTGATTGATGCATTCTAAAAAAATTTTTTTTTTTTAAATAGTAAAGGCAGATTTACAGAGAGAAGGAGGTTAAAGATCTCCCGTTCTATGATTCACACCCCAAGTGGCCACAACAGCCAGAGCTGAGCTGATCTGAAGCCAGAAGCTTCTTCCGGGTCTCCCACACGGGTGCAGGGTCCCAAGGCTTTGGGCCGTCCTCGACTGCTTTTCCCAGGCCACAAGCAGGGAGCCAGGTGGGAGAAGAGCAGCTGGGATATGACCCAGTGCTCATATGGGATCCCAGTACATGCAAGGCGAGGATTTAGTCACTGGGCTGTCATGTCGGGCCTGGTTGATTTGTTCGAAGCTGTGTCTCCCAGCAGTGTTTCTGTGCTAATAGCAGCAGCAGACCCACACAGTGAACATACTGGACGTTGAGCTGTCTCTTGTTCCCTGGGTATGTGGATATGGCCACATGCCTGGGTAGAAAGAAACTCAGATTGTGTCAGCTTCCTAAAAGTTCTCAGTTCAGACCCTGCACATTTACTGTTCCCTGTGTGCCTGGGCTCAGTACAACCTTTTCACGGCACATCCTGAGTTGGGAATTTAAGCTTTGTTGTTCTTTCTTGGGTGACATTTGAAAGTTTTTCATACATGCGGGAAGATGGTATGGTTTTGGCTACTGCATTTTGCCCTTCAGCAGCAGGGATTTGCTCCAAGAACACCCCAGAGCAGTCTGCACAAGCACTGTCGCTCTCCCCTCAGAGCGCTTCCCTCCCTTGAGTCCGGGTTCAGAAAGACTCCTTGTCTTGGGGAAAGTTGTTCCTCGCTGTCACTGTTGATCCTTTCCCTGTCTGCTCAACTCGAGGACAGAGCCGTGGAATAAGCAGAGAGTGGTGTGAGCAACTTCTGCTTGGTTTAAATGACTTTTGTTATATTTTAAACATGTATTTATTTATTTGAAAGAGTTATACACAGAGGGGATGATCCTCCATCTGCTGGTTCACTCCCCAGATAAGCTGCAACAGCCAGGCATGGCCAGGCTACAACCAGGACCCAGGATGCTCATCTGGGTCTCCCATGTGAGTATTGGGGGCCCAAACACTTGGGCCATCTTTGACTGTATTTACTACACCATTAGCAGGGAGCTGGATTAGGAATGGAACAGCTGAAACTTGAACCTGGGCTCCTACCCGGCTCACATGCCATAGCCTTACGCACTACTCTACAATGCCAGCACTAATGACTTTGTATTTGGCATTGGAAACCTCACACCAAAACACATTTGGAAGAGCCTTGGCCGTCTCTGGGAAGTCATTGTTCTCTCTGTGTTTTGGTCTTTTAATTTAGAGTAGAGTATGGGTTATCAGATTCAGGATATTGCTGGTTGTGCATGACGCAGTTTGCGGAAGCTGCAGGGACAGTTGCACCTGATGTTTGTTTTTCCCCCTTTTTTGGAGATCATTCTTGAAGAAGCATCAACTTGTTCTTCATTGTTGCTCTCATTTGCTTCGATTTTCAGACAGCTGGTGCTCTTGGTTTTGCACATGGCTTCTATAAGAACTTTGCAGTATTTCAAGTTGGTGACCTGAGGAGAGGGTCCTTGGAAAGGTTCTCTCTACCACCGTTTCCAATGTGAGATAGAGAAGTATGTGAATAACCTTGATTCATTTCCACGGAACATTGCTGTGAAAAGACCAAAGTGACACGAAGTGCAGGGTGGCTGCCACCAGCCAGATGGAGCTGGCCCGTGGCAGGAGGGCTCTGTAGGCAGCCAGCCATGCTCTGGTCTAGTGAGGGAAGGTTAGGCTTGCGAGGTCACATTCTCCACAGAAAGCACCCACAGCAGACTTCGTTTGATTTGCTTCAGCTCATTTTACTTTTGTCAGTAACACAGCAAAAACCGAGCCAAATGAACGTATTAAGAATTTCTGAGAGGAGGCTCACTTTTCTTTCCAGCCGGGCAAATAAGCCGGTTGCCCCTCCCAGTGATTTCAGGTTTCATGGGTGATGGTTCCATCTTGGTAATTGTATTAAAGATACACTTAAAGACACGACCTCTGGGGAAGAACAGCAGTGTATGTTGAGCATGCCTAGTTGTGCCAGCAGTTTAAATACAGACTCCAACCCACAAAACACCTCTTCCATGCAGATGTCACTGTTCCTGTTTTCAGATAGACAAATAAGTTGCCCAAGATGGCCCTGTGAGTCAAGGCCAGAGCTGAGATTCAGCCCCATCTGTAGTATTCCAATCACAACACCCCACCTACTTTCCCTAGTACGTCACACAGTTTATGTTCCTGTGGAATATTTGAGCTAGATGTTTAGCTGAAAAAATATAGACAACCACTCTCACCTGTTAGGATCCAAAATAATCATCTTGCTTCTACATTGCACTTACCGAAGAGGCAGAAATACAACCCCCCATTTACTGCCTCATTCCGTGAACACCTGCAGCAGGCTGGGGAACTGACACCGGATGCCAGGGCTTCAGTGTAGGTCTCCCGTGTGGGAGACAGAGACCCCACTTCTAAGTCATCGCTGCCGCCCCGGCAGAGCACCAGTGGGGGAAGCTGGGATCGGGAGCAGGGCCATGTGTCAAACCCAGGCACCCCGAGGGAGCACAGGCTTCCTGAGCCGAGCCTGGACCCCTGGGCCGAACCATCACCCTGCCTTGTTTTCAAACAACAAAAGCGTGAAACAGTTGGAACTACAGTTCCAACCAGAAAACACCAGAAATCGTATGAATAGCCTGTAATCCAAGCCATTCATATGATTTCTTTTTGACTGGTCACACGGAGTTCCTGGATTTGAAAGAGCAGGCCTTCTGCAAGCATGGGAAGGAACTACGTATTTTGTAGCAGTCAGAACCTACAGCCACTTTGGTTCAGGGCTGGAGATCTCTGTCATGGGTGTCCATGGAGCGTTTTCTCACCCCAGGGGCTCCTCAGCAGAATGCGAGGCATTTCTCCGTCAGCGTTGGCCCCTCAGAACCAAATGGACTAGTGACAACACTCCAGAAGGGCTCGGGACAGTTGCACCTTCCTGTTGGAAGGAGCCAGTGGGCAGAAAGAAATCTAATTCTCAGCATTAGAAGGTTTTGGCGAGATGTGTAGCAGTGATGTGCGCTCCCATGCGTGTATGTGGAGATAGGATAGCGAGGGACATTTAGACTTGGGTTTTTGTGGTGGTCGTGAAAGGCGTTAGAGTGGTAACACCATGAACCTCCCCAGAAGTTTAGTTCTTTACATACGTTGTGAAATAAGGTTAATAACCGCCTTTGCACAGTCCTTCCCTCCGTTGTTTAACACTGATTTTTACCTTTTGGTATGAAATGTAATAAATCTGTCAATTATTTTATGTGTGTGTTTTTCTTTTACATTAGTAATAACCGAAGTATCATGTCTCTGCAGTTCTGTAGCTGTAATTGTTAGGATTCTCCTTCAGGACAAAAACATCTGTTAACAATCTGTGACTTAAAGCTGTAAGCCAACTTTATGTTCAGACATTACGTTGATAATATTTTTAGCAGTGTTATACATTGGAAGTCCAAATTGGATTAGACTTTTGCATTGAATTCCAAAGTGTTGGTAAGTCTAGCGCATACCGAACAGTCTTGCCAAATTCTTGTGGGTACCTTTTATTTATTTATTTTTTAATCCCTTTCTTTTAAACCTGTTTGTCTGTCGATCGCTCGCATGGAGAACGTTTCTTGCGTAAGACAGGATGGCCTGAAAATTCAGAGTTAGCAGTTCTTGAAGAAGAATGTGGATTATGGGGCTTTAACATGGGTCAGCTTCACACCACCCATCCGATTGGAAAATCAAGGACTTGAGTCGTTGTGCCATAATACCAGTGAAGCCCTTAGTGCGGTTGGATGTGACTATGTTGGATTGATTTTTTTTTTTGGTTGCCTTTTTGGTTCACTGTTAGTCCTTTCATGTTTGCGTGTGTCTCTGTACGTCCGTGTGTTTGGTAAATACGAATTGAATAGATGACTTCTTATTTTATGTTTTAGGCCAAGATTGACAGACACCTAAGTATTCATGACTTGAGAATATTCTGCAGCTCTAAGTTTTGAACCATTGATGTGCAAAGCAAGACCTGAAACCCACTCCGGAAACTGAAGTGAGGCTTGCTAAAACCTGTAGATTGCCTCACAGTTGTCTGTTTACAAAGTAAACCTTACATCCAGGGAATGAAGAGCACCCACCAGCAGAAGACTTTGCAGAACCCTTTAATTTCATGTACTGTTCAATGTTTTTTAATGCGTGTATGAAATGTAGAAAGTTGTAAAAGAAATAAATTAGGAGAGATTACTTTGTATTGTACTGCCATTCCTACTGTATTTTTATACCTTTTTGGCAGCATTAAATATTTTTATTAAATAGACTATGTTGGTTTGTGTGCATTATCTTAGGAGAGCTTTGCTTCATACAGTCTTTCCCTGTGGGCTTACGCTCAAAAGATTTTTGCAACTGACAAGTTGAGATGGGTTCAGGTTGGTTGCTCTGTATCCTTCCCAATAAATAGCCTTTGTGTTGTCATAAATTGTTCAGGCGGAAAATTTAGTAATACTCCTTTCCTTACGTGGCTAGTAGTATTGCCTCAAAAGTTAAAATTAACTTCATGTAATTGCAGCCGTTCATGACAGCTTGGAAAAGCAGTGTTAACCCTGCTCCCCATGCTTGGCTTTCCCTAAACAATTCCTGTTATGAGGAAGCCACAGGTTCTCCCCACCCCCATCCCCACCCTTGGTCCAAAGACAGGATTTCACATTCGCACCTTAATTAGAGGTAGTTTTGTTTTTTGCCAACTTGGGAATTCTTGTAGTACCGTTCATAAATATGAGAGTACTTCCAAAACATTCTGGGGAAGTGTGTGGTTTTAATTCCATTTTTTTTTTTTTAAACTCTGTGATGTACCTTCACCTCCCTCCCCCCCCTTGTATGTGTCTGAAAAATTTGACTGCCTTTTGTTATGTTCCCCTCGGCCTTCCGGGTTTCCCAGGTCTTTGTAAGGAGTCGGTAAACATTGGCCCCAGCCAGATGTTTTCTAAAGGGCACAGCAGGAGCATCTGGAAGAAAGCTCTCGCTGCCTCCGCCTCCTCATCCCCACACGCTGTCCCTCTTCCTCTTGCAGTCAACCCAAGGTCATTGGAATTGAGCCTGAGCCGTGTGCTCACGCACTTGAGTTCTTTCCCATCAGCACCTCCCAGCCCCAGCATTCAGACCTCTTAGATTCCTCCTCGGACTCCCTGAGGCTTGGCGCATGCCCTCCACCTGGGGGACTTGCTGTGCATTTTTAACAGGCTTTATGCCTCCAGTCGAACTCCATGCAAGTTCTATTCCAGCTGCTGCATTTCTGATTCAGCTCCCTGCTGGTGGCTTGGGAGGGCATCAGGGCATGGCCCAACTCTTTGGACCCCTGTATTTATGGGAGACCTGGAGAAAACTACTGGCTCCTGGCTTCCTACCAGCCCAGTTCCAGCTGCTCTGACCATTTGGGGAGTGAAACAGCAAACGAGAGATCTCGCTTCTCTCAAGTGAAAGTCAATAGATCTTTGAGGAAATAAAGTTCCTCTAAGCATGGAGCTATTCCTTAGAAGACCATCAGAGACAGCAGAAGGCCGCTAGCTGACATTGCTGAGCAACAAGAAAATGATGTTGCAAAAGGCAAAAAATGATCAGTAGTAAGATGTGAGTTACCGAACTTGGAAAAATGGGTATCTTGTTAGGATGACAAGCCCAAGCCCTCCAGAAAATAGAGGCAAAGCACCAGCCCTTTGGACTCCCGTGGGGCAAGGAAAGACCCTGTGACGGGGAGGCTCCTGGACCCCAGACTTGTGGCTAAGCCACAACATTAAGACCTACAGAGCAGCCTCCAGTGCCTGCCGGGGCCACACTCGGTGCCCTAGAAGAGACTGTCAGAAACACAAAGGCAGATCTCATGGGACTGTGGAGTCCCATCAGGAAGGGGACCCTGCACTTGCCACTTAAAAGTGAGGAAGAGCAGAAGTATATTTGGATGTGTTGCTGCTCAGGACGGAGTCGTTAGCTGGTCTCCATCCTGGGCGGGAGAGAGACATGGAGGCTGAGGTCTCAGAGCCTCTCATCCCACTAACCAAGGGGTCACGGTGCCGTAGGACAACTATCCTGCCCATTCACGCAGGATCTGCCTCTGTGAGGTTGGTTCATCTGAAACCTGGCAGCGAGGGACTGTTCTGGACACTAACAGGGAGAGAAAAAGAAATGAGACACACAAGATATAAATTCAGTTTGTTGAGAGATCTTCAAAAAGTTCAGGAAAATGTATATCATGAGCTGGTGAACGTAAGAATCGAAGCTGGGGACAGTCCAGGCCGGCTGGACCAAGGTACTCATGGGCATTCTTGTTGGCCAGGTCTGAGGGTGGGCTGGGCTGGGCCACCCTGCAACACTGTCTGGCAGGTGCAGTCAGGACAGGTGCAGGCCAGGCTGGGTTGGGGTGCAACATTCAACAGCTCACATTAGGGCTGGGGTGGGGTACTGGGCAGGTTGGGCTAGGCTGCAGCACCCCACCCCCTAGCATGAGCTAGGACTGGGGGCAGGCCCAGCAGAGCAAGGCTGCAGCACCTTATGGCAAATACTGCTTGTGGCCTGGGAAAGCAGTCGAGGACGGCCCAAAGCTTTGGGACCCTGCACCTGTGTGGGAGACCCGGAAGAAGTTCCTGGATCCTGGCTTCGGATCGGCATAGCATTGGCCGTTGCGCTCACTTGGGGAGTGAATCATCGGACGGAAGATCTTCCTCTCTGTCTCTCCTTCTCTCTGTATATGTGACTTTCCAATAAATAAATAAATAATCTTTAAAAAAAAATGAATAATAGGGACCACTAATGATGACAAGCCTGCCGTTCTAATGTGAGGTGACAATAATGAGAAGCCAGGGTTGGGGAATATGGGAATTTCCAGTGAGATCTTTGTACTTGTTCTATAAATTTAAAAGCACTCTAAAATTGCTATTAGGCAGAAAGAAGGACTTAAAAAAGATTTGTGGAGATGGATGCTGCTTGGGACACTGCATCCAATACTGCAGTTCCTGGTTTGAGTCCCGGCTGCTTCCTGCTTGCACACACCCCCAGGAGGCAGTGGGGATGCCAGCAGCAGGTGCCTGCCGCTGACGTGGGAGACCTGAGCTGAGCTCCTGGATCTGCTTCCCACGGCACCACCCTGGGAGAATAAACTAAGAGATGGGAGCTCTCTGTCACTGCCTCAGAAATCAATTTTAAGCCACATTTCGAGAGGAAAATGACAACATGGAAGATAGGCAAGGGAGAATAAACACATCTCTTCAGGAGTTCCTGAAGAAGAATTCCAAGCAAACGTAACAGGAAAATGAATTAAAATATTTGAAACTGCACACTGAGAGCCACAAAAATGAGGTGACATTCAGGTGAAATTTCTGACTTTTATTATTATCTCATTGCCTTTCCTTTCTCAGCTACTCTTTTTTAAAATTTATTTATTGGAAAGTCAGATATACAGAGAGGAGGAGAGACAGAGAGGAAGATCTTCCGTTCTAATCCCGGCAGCCCCACTTCCCCATCCAGCTCCCTGCCTGTGGCCCGGGAAAGCAGTCGAGGACGGCCCAAAGCTTTGGGACCCTGCCACCCGTGTGGGAGACCCGGAAGAGGCTCCTGGCTTCGGATCGGCATAGTATCGACCCGTTGCGCTCACTTGGGGAGTGAATCATCGGACGGAAGATCTTCCTCTCTGTCTCTCCTCTCTGTATATCCGCCTTTCCAATAAAAAAAATAATAAAAATAAATCTTTAATAAAAAAATAAAAATTATATTTGCTTATTTGTCTGAAAATTAGAATGACGGAGAGTGACGGATGTCCTACCCACCAGTTCACTCCCCAGATGATCCACAGCAGCCGTGTCTGGCCCAGGCTGAAGCCGGAAGTCAGGAACCCGAACTGGGTCTCCCACATGCACGGGAGACTGGGCTGGGGCATCTCCCTTTATCTTCCCCTTTATTCCAGACACAGGAAAAAAAAAATGGAAATAATAGAATTACCCACTTTCCTGTAGCCCTCGAACCTTTGTGCCCTAATTAACTATGTAAAGATGGTTAACAATAAAGAAAAAAAATGGGAAAAAAAAAAGCGTACCAATCATAGCCCAGTCAGGGACTGTTTGCGAAGCCCTGTGCCCTAGTGGCGTTGCTGCCATTGCCTCCACCTTTGTCATATATCATGGTTCGAACCACTGCATCGTAATCAAATCTCCTCTCCAACTAAGGCTGGAATGCTTGCAACTTACATGATCCTTTGTGGGGGTAGGGGCCTGCCCCCTTGCCCTGACTTGGCCACAGCACGCTGTGTGGTATGTGTGAGGACCAATTCTGGAGCAGTCTGCCTGGGCGGGGCCTTTGAGAGGTGGGGTACATGGAAGGGCCCGGTCGTAAGCACTGCTCCTCTGGTGCGGGTTAGAGCTTGCAGCAGTGGGTTCCCGCAGCCTGGCCCACTTCTCTTGCTTCCTGTCTCATCAGATGATCCCATGCATGCATGCATGCTGCCTGCTGCTCCTGCCCCTGTGACACCACTGCCATGAAGCCCTCACCAGAAACTAAACGGATTGAGGCCACCGGAACTTGTACTTCAGTTACCCTCCTCTCTTCTCTTGAAAGTACTCACTTCCGGGTATTTTGGCCCCCTCCCCCCCCAGGGAGGCAAAACAGAGAAAAACGCCAGTAACAGTTCTCAAAGTTGTTTCAAAAGTAAAAGTCTTTAAAATGTATGATACTTGGGGCAGGCATCTGGTGCAGCGGCTAAGGCAGCAACTTGGGATCGCCCCATGTCACAGTAGAGTGCCTGGTCCCAACTGCACTTTCGATTCCAGCTTCCTGCTCAGGATCCTGTGAGGGAACAGGTGATGGTTCAAGTACTTGGGCTGCTGCCGCCCACGTGGCTCACCTGGAAGGAATCCCAGGCTCCGTGCTTGGCCTGGGAAGCATCTGGGGAGTGAACCACCAGATGGAGGATCTCTCTCTCTCTCTCTCTCTCGGCCTTTCAAATAAAAATTAAGATGAATAAAAACTTAATAAAAATATTAAATGTTTAACGCAATGAAAATAGGAATACATGATTTCTGCTGAAACCTGGTGGGGCAAACGCCAGCCGCAGCAGTGCTGGGAGCAATCACTTGACGCGGAAGGGGACGTGGCGGCCATCCTGCGGTGGGAGCGAGTCGCCGCTGGAAGAGACCACATGTTCGGGGAGCTGCGGAGTCCACAGCCCACATGCCAGCGGATTCGGTGTCTCACGATGAGGTCCTGCAGCCTGGTTCTAAATGGCTGCCTTCTCTGTCACCTCACGTAGCAGAAGCGGTCATGGCAGCCGGCTGGGGACTCTCCCACAAGGGGGCTAATCTCAGCCGTGAGGGCTCTGCTCCCAGGAAGTAATTTCCCCAGCAAGACCCAACCTCTTAGCAGCAGCGCTTGGGGCCAGGGCTCCAGCACGTGGGTGTGATGGAGGGTTCAGTCAGCCCCCGGCAGACATGAAACTGCTGTGTAGACACAGGTTCTGAGATAGAACACTTGCCACTTGATTCCAGAAGGACAGTGTGTCAACTGTGAAAAAAATCGGTCTTGATGGGCCAAGCAACAAAACTGAAGATCTCCCATAAGCAAGTACCACCACCATCTTGCTGATCAGCTGCTTCATGTTTTTGCGGTGTAAAAGCAGTATTCCTCCCCTAAGTTCTGATGATATGGCAAATACGGTTTGCTAACTGACTTTTTTGGCGCTTGAACATTATGGAAAAATTAGGTAATTGTAAAAATGCACTTGCTTCCTAGTAACCTCATTTCCAGAAAATTCCCTGGCATTTTCCCAGGCTGTGCCTGACTTTTTTCATAGTGAAGCGATCCCCACATTTTCTTAACTCACTCCCAACTGCGATTGTTTTCAACTCATTGCCTTTCGGAATAAAACCTTGGGCCTGGTGCAATGGCTCAGTAGCTATATCTTCATCTTGCGAGTGCTGGGATCCTGTACGGGTGCTGGTTCATATCCTGGTTGTTCCCTTTCCCACCCAGCCCCCTGACTCTGGCCTGGGAAAGTAGTCGAGAATGACCCCAAACTTTGGGACCCTGTATCTGCGTAGGAGACCTGGAAGGAGCTCCTGGCTCCTGGTTTCAGATCAGCTCAGCTCTGTTGTGGTCACTTGGGGTGTGAACCAGCGGATGGAAGATCTTTCTATCTCTCTTATCTTCTGCAAATGTGCCTTTCTAACAAGAATAAATAAATCTTTTTTTTATTTTAATAAAGTCTTACTTCTCATAGGTGAGTTACATGCACGTTTCCAAACACGATTCTGAAGTCTCTGCCGGTACAAAGCTCCCAAGGCCATGTTCCTGGGGCCTCTGTTTGGAATTCTCCTCTTAGTGAAAAGGGTTGATCTGAAACACAGAGCATCCGAGAGGTGGGGAGAGACAGAGAGGGAGGGATCTTACATCTGCTGGTTCATTTCCCAAATGATTGCAATGGTTGGGGCTGTCAACACCAGGGTCCTGGAACCTCATCTGAGTCTCCCACCTGGGTGACAGGGACCCAAGCACTGAGCTCTCTCTCTCTCTCTCTCTCTGGCAGCTTCCCCAGGCACGTGACTGGGGAACTGGATGACTGTAGAACAGCTGGCACCCTGACTGGTGCTCTAATATGGGACATTGCTAGAATCGCAAGCAGCAGCTCAACTCGCTGCACCACAAGGACAGCCCCTCGCCAACACAATTGAATAGATAGCCTGCTATTCTAGTTTTCTACACAACGAAGCAGGTGAGATCGGCCGCAGGACAACGGGGGTAGGGGATGGTAACGGGGGAGGAGGTGAGAAAACAGGGGCCGTGGATGATCACTTGCAGAAGGAACCCCCGGCTCCCCTGAAAACCGGCAGTTGTAGAACCACAACCTCATCACTACTGAGTAGTTAACATGTGCCAGGCCCTGTGAAAACACATCTCAGGAGCGGGGAAGAGGACCCGGAGGTCACTGTCAGAGTGCTGCTTCAAGAGCCAGGTACTCTGCTTCCAACCCAGCTTCTTCCTAACGCGCCTAGAACATTCGGGAAAGTTCTCTCTCTCACGTGCTCTCTCTCCCGCTGTCGTCTTTGTTCTTGCTTTATCTTTCAAATAAATAAATAAAAGCTTAAAAAAAAAATCTATTGAGGGCCCGGCGCAGTGGCGCAAGTGGTTAAGGTCCTCGCCTTGCATGCCCGGGATCCCATATGGGCGCCGGTTCTAATCCCGGCAGCCCCGCTTCCCATCCAGCTCCCTGCCTGTGGCCCGGGAAAGCAGTCGAGGACGGCCCAAAGCTTTGGGACCCTGCACCCGCGTGGGAGACCCAGAAGAGGCTCCTGGCTTTGGATAGGCATAGCATTGGCCATTGCGCTCACTTGGGGAGTGAATCATCGGACGGAAGATCTTCCTCTGTCTCTCCTCTCTGTATATCCGCCTTTCCAATAAAAATAAATCTTTAAAAAAAAATCTATTGAAAAAGTATACAGACAATTCTATAAGGGATTAAAATACAATATGGGAGCTAAGCATGCAGCCTAGTGGTTAAGACCTCCAGCTGTCATATCAGAGGACCTGGGTTCGATTCCTGCCTCTGGCTTCTGACCTGGGGAGACAGCGGGTGACAGCCCTTCTAGCTGAGTTCTTGCTTCCCACACTGGAGGACTTGTTTGAGTTCTGGCCTTTAGCTTTGGCTCTGGCTAGGTCTCTGTCACTGCGGGTGAAGTTTGGTACAAGAACCAGCGGATGGGGCAGTCTCTTCAATCTTTCTCTCCGTGTCTCTATTAAAGAGAGAAAGAAAAAAAAAAAAGGTCAACAAATACAAAGCTTAGGTTTCAATATTATGTATTTTAGCTGCTAAAGATGGATATCTTCCAAAAGGTTAAAAAAAGGGCCCAGGCAATAGCCTAGTGGCTAAAGTCCTCGCCTTGTACATGCTGGGATCTCATATGGATGCCAGTTCCTGTCCTGGCTGCTCTACTTCCCTTCCAGCTCCCTGCTTGTGGCCCGGAAAAGCAGTTGAGGACAGCTCAAAGCCTTGGGACCCTGCACCCGTGTGGGAGACCTTAGAAGAAGCGCCTGGCTCCTGGCTTCGGATTGGCTTAGCTCTGGCCACTGCAGCCACTTGGGAAGTGAACAATGGATGGAAGATTTTTCTCTCTGTCTCTCCTCCTCTCTGTAGTTCTGAATTCACAATAAGAAAATAAATAAATAAATTTAAAAAAAAAAGATAAAAATTGTGTTACATTTCAATGAGATTCAGTCATTTGGAAAGTTATCCTAACTTGGACACTTCATTTCCCAAATATACCATGTCAGGATGTTTTAGTGAGCATGCAAATGAATAACAGCTGGGAGACTAAAACCTCCACAGCCTCATTATAGTGCATGGTGGCAAGTCTTTCGAGTGAATTATTATTTATTTACCTGAAATACAAAAAGGTTGCAACCGCCAGCGTCAAGCCAGGCTGAAGCCAAGAGGCAGGAGCTTTTTTTCAAGGTCTCCCACGTGCGTTCACGGCCCCAAGGACTTGGTCCATATTTAGCTGCTTTCCAAGGGAGCCTTAGCAGGGAGCTGGGTGGGAACTGGAGCAGGACTGAAACGGCACCCTGATGGGATGCCAGTGCCACAGGCAGCAGCTTCACGTGCTATGCCAGCGTTAGCCTCTCTCTCTCTCTGTCTCTTTCTCTCTGCTTTTCAAATATGGTAAAATGAACAATTTTTAAAATTGGATTTTATTTGAGAGGCACAGTTACAGAGAGGGAAGAAAAGACAGAGATGTTCATTTCCCAAATGGTGGCGACAGCCAGAGCCGAGCCAGGCTAGAGCCAGAAGCCAGGAGCCAGGACTCCTGCTAGGTCTCCCACATGCGTGCAGGGTCCCAAGCACTATGGGCCATCCTCGGCTGCTTTCCCAGGTAGATTGGCCCGGAGCTGGACTGGAAGTAGAACATCTGGGAATTGAACTGGTGCCTGTACAGGAATGTTGGCATGGCAGACGGTAGCTTAAGTTGGCTCCAGTAAAGTTTCAAAGTAATAAGAATGATAAAGTACAATTAAAGCCAGGTGATCTCGAGGTCAAACAAAACGGACAAAAGCATCGAAGGAAGGAGAGAACATGAAAATGTTTTAAGTTTCAAAACAACTCAGTAGCGCTAAATGTAATTTTAAATGGCAGCATTCTGTTTTCTGTAAAGGACATTTAGATTTCTGGAAAGAAAACAGAAATAAAACTTCTACATCAGAAGAGAAACTAGTCCAACAGTGCCCTCTGCTGGACACTCTCATAGGACGTGCGCGCTCTCCAACGGGAATGGGAAATTCACTAAGAATCCACAGCAAAGGAGAGGAACAGATTCCCGCTGGAGTGGAGAAGAAAGAGGCAGCAACTTTTTCAAAAGTTTTTCTAAAGAGGTGTTTATTTATTCACAAGGCAGAGTTACAGAGGGAGGGAGAGAAATGACCACAAAGCCGAGGCTGGGCACGGCCGGAGCCAGGAGCCAGAAACTCCCTCAGGGTCTCCTACTGTACCACGTCACTGCCAGTATTTGACTTCTGCAGCAAAAGTGTCACCGATCTGGAGGGACACCCGAGAGTTCATGGAATGCAGAAGACAGCGCAGGGGCACGGTAGATCAGGCAACGCCCACTGGTCTGAGCCTCGGAGCTCTGCTTCCACTTTGGCTTCCTGTTCATGTGCAGGGGAAGGCAGTGGGCGTTGGTGCCAGTGCGTGGATCCCTGCCCACCACATGGGAGACTGGGATAGAGCTCTGGGCTCTTGGCTCCGGTCTGGTCTAACTCTGGTTGTTGTGGCCATTTGGGGAATGAAGCAGCAAATGGAAGATCTCTCTTTCTCACTTCCCATCGTCCTCTCTGCTTTTCTAACAACAACAACAAAATCTTTGGAGAAGATAAGGCAAGGTTAGGCATATGGTACATTATTTAAAATGCCACTAATGATGCCCACATCAGGAGGGGCAATGCTGGAAGTGGCTGAATAGTGAGAGATTGCATTGGCCTTGGCCATAGACGAACGCCAGAACAAAGGAGGGATCTTGTTCCGGGGGAACTGATGAAGAAAAATGCTCAGCGATGTGACGGAAGCGCACAGGAGACCATAGGACAGTGAACAGACAGCACAGACACACCTCTGCTGCTGGCCGCCACAGCTTGCCCCTGCCACAGGCTCTGTGTACGGGCAGGGACGCCATCAGAACCGGAAAAGGTAGGACAAAGGTTTCCTGGCTCCCACTGCTGGTGGGAGAATGTACAATCCCCACTGACTTCAGATCCAGCCTGGGGAGCTGGCTGGGGTCTGTGCAGCTCCCTCCCCGTGGTGGCGGAAGAGCCACTGCTGGATGCTGCTCTGACGCCCTGCAGCCACCAGAGGCCGTCGGAGCCAGAGCGGAGAGCGGACCCCCAGCAGCCAGGGGCTGTGGGCGATCTTGGCCAAAGCCCCACTGTGTGTGCTCTGGCAGGGGTCCGGGGTGGAAGCGCACTGCCTCCTTGGAGCTGGCACCAGCAGAACCCACGAGACATTCAAGATGTTCCGATCTGAGCAAGTTTCCTGTCTACCTCCTGGTTCCAAGCATGCAGAGTCCAGGGCGTGAGCTCCAGCCTCGGCCTGGCTTACCGCATGCCAATTGGGGCATTCAAGCCTTACATTAAAGCCTTACAGATGTTGGCAATTACACTATCCAGGATACCTTGCACTCATCTGCAGCAGCTGGAGGGCAGTACAGGCTGGTGGCTGTCACCAAATTCAACACAGTGGTTCTCACGCTAGGAGACCTGGGTAATGACCCCCATGGGGATCCCGCCTGGGGCAATGGGACAGCCTCCTCGTCTCTGAGTACGCTTAGTACTGAAAATGAGGCTCCGGCCATCACAGATTCTAACTGTGACTGGCACCTGACTCTGGGGACTGAGGATGCACACTCCAAGATGCTCACATCTGCCTCCAAGTCACACTTCCCCCTCCAGGAACTGCTGCCCAAGAAACAACTGCATCATCTGTTGACACTGGTTCAACCAAAAGAAACCACGCAGAGTTTATTCTCCTGGGCTCGACTACAACCAAAAGCTCATGCTAACACCCCAGCGGAATCCCGCATTCCACACAAACAAGCAAACACAAAACTTCTCCAACAAAACTCTGCTCAATAAAGGGATGGTGAACGGATGCACAGACTTACGCACGGGGACAAAGAAAGCATGAAGACCCGAACGTGAGCAGTGCCGGAGCTCTCAGCCGAGTGGGGCACAGCGATGGGGGTCAGCTGAGTCAGCATTGCTGACACGTCGTGGGGTGAAACAGCCACGGAACCCCGACAGCAGATGGCTTAGCTAGGGAAGCGCTTCCTCAAGGCCTTTCCTTAAATACATGACTGCAAACCGCTGGGCAGTGCAGTCACCTGTTGTATTACGGCAGAGAACACGGACTGACGTAGCAAATGAGAAAATAGGCCCTCACTGAATTCTGTGCCGTGTTCTTTCCTGTACTTGCTAGTTTACACTGAACACATATTACATTTGTAAAACCAAGGGAAAATAGCAAATCTTCAACTTTTACTCATGCAACTTTTTAAAAAAAGATTTATTTATTGTTATTGGAAAGGTGGATATACAAAGAGGAGGAGAGACAGAAAGGAAGATCTTCTGTTCGATTGTTCACTCCCCAAATGAGCACAACGGCCAGAGCTGAGCCAATCCAAAGCCAGGAGCCAGGAGCTCCTCTGGGTCTCCCAAGCAGGTGCAACGTCTCAAGACTTTGGGCCGTTCTTGACTGCTTTCCCAGGCCACAAGCAGGGAGCTGGATGGGAAGTGGAGCTGCCAGGACTAGAACCGGCACCCATACGGTATCCCGACACGTTCAAGGCGAGGACTTTAACCGCTAGGCCACAGCGCCGGGCCCCAGTGCCCTTTCATTGACAGCACCCTTCAGACCCTCTGCCTTTCTGGTTCCTCAACATTTTGGTTCTGATGCTGTCTTCTGTCATACCTTAAACCATGTCAACATTTGTGTTTTATTTATTTGTTTTACTCTTTATTGACTTGTTACATTTTATTTTTGATGGTTCCATAGTTGAGAAGGGTGTGTGCATGCATGCCCATGTGGACCACTGATTACAGAGGGAAGAGTTGAGCATTAGGGGAGTTGAGACCCAATGTTTCTGGTTTTATTTTTATTTTTCCTGCATCTGAGGGAAAGGGGGAGATAAGAGGAGAAGCCGCACCCAGCATCCTAACTGCATCAGTACCGGGTTGGGGGACAGCCACCTGTTGCCATCCCAGGGTCCCTGACGTGCAGCATGCTCCGAGGGTTCTGCTCAAGTGGTTTTGATGATTCTGAAATGCTGTTGATTCTGTTGTTCCAAGGATGAGGAAATCCTTCCAAGAATCCATCTCAGAGTCTCCATTAGCCCAGATACTTGCTGTCAAAGCCTGGCTGAGAGAGTTGTCCAATTTGTTCTGCCCTCTATCCTCTGCTATGGTACCGGATGTCCTCTGCAGGCCTCGGTGAACTGCCATATCCCCCATGTGCATCTGGGAATGCTGTCCACTGTACCGCCTTCAGCAACTGAGGAGGTCCAGTTCTGACACACGCACTCCATGCTCAGACCACAGATTGTACAGTCCTCTCCGTGATTGGAGTTCTGCATCCAATGACTCAGTTGAGGGGCATGGAGAGAAAGAGATCTCCAAAGACAGTTCATCCGAAGTGACCCAAGACCTGAGTCCTGTCTGTGCTAGTTAGTATGGGGTCAGGCTCAGTTTGTCACCCACATCAGCATGCACGCTAGTGGTTGCAGTTGTTGGATCAGTTCTGTCTCCCCATCTCTTACACAGTCCAGTGGATGCTGCAACCCAGCCCATCCCTGCCCACCACACACTCGGCCCTCACGTAGGCCAGCTGGAACTGCAACCCTGTTAGAGTGACCCCCAAAACTCCCACCAGGCCCACTTCCAACCCCAGTTCCTGTACATGTTGGTATGTGTAGCAGCTTGGTCCAGTTTGTCCCACATCCCATTCTGCTTTTGTACATGCCAATGGGTGCTGTAGCCTAGCTCAACCCAACGAACCCCACTATCCAGCCAACACTCATGCCAGCTGATGCTACTGCCTATCCAGCCAGGCCTGCCCACAGCCCTGGTTCCTATGCTCACAGATGGATATTTAGCCCATCAGAGGGGTGTCCATACTTGCCTTACTAGGCCCAATCCAAGCCCTGTACTTTCCAAGTGATTCTGTGATCTAGTTTGATAGGACTTGTCCCCAGTCCCAGCATCTGCTAGGTGGTGCTGTAGCAGTTGCCTGCTAATGCATCCTTGGAGGCAGCGGGTGATGGTCCAACAGCTTGAGACCACGGTAACCACAGGGGAGATCTGGATGTGTTCTGGGCTTCTGACATTGGCCTGCACCCAGCCCTGGCTATTGCTGGCATTTGGGGAGAGAACCAGTGGATGGAAGATCTCTTTCTCTGCCTTTCAAATAGATGAAAATAAACCAATATACAAACAAATAAATATTGAATCATTCTTTTAGCCATTTCACAACATTTTCAGATGCTTTGAAAGAGTTATTTAGATGTCAGTGTATTGATTTTCTTTCATTAAAATAGCTTCAAGCTGTTAACGTTATACTTCGAGCTTTTACTTGTCTTGCTCATTCCCTGGCATGATGACGTAGTTTCCTGAGACCTGTGCATGGAGATGTAAAGCTAGGTGGCTGAGAAGTTGAAATATTGCTAGAGATGCTGACAGGAATATTGCACAAGCAAATAACTTCTTTTTTACGTGTTAAATCAGAATACAGATTTTGAACAGTTGACTCAAATTATTATTAGTGGCCTGATGTAGCAAGGGAAAGCTGTCATAAGAGTAATAAGCTCACATGCGCAAAAATTAAATTATTTCTGCTGAAAAAAAAACAAACAAACAAAAACAGGTGCTGCAGCAGACATGGTAGGTTAAGCCGCGAGTTGTAGTGCCAGCATTCCACGTGAGTGCTGGTTTGAGTCCCGGCTGCTCCGTTTCAGATCCAGCTCCTTGCTAATGGTTCTAAGAAAGCAGTAGCAGATGTCCCAAGTACTTCCGCCCTTGATGTCGGCGTGGAAAACCCTGATGGAGGTCCAGTTCCCGGCTTTCAGCCTGATCCAGCTCGAGCCCTTGTGGTCATTTCAGTGACCCAGCAGATGGAAGACCTCTCTCTCTACTTCGCTCTCTCTGACACTGCATATTTCAAATAAGTAAAATCAATATGTAGTTTTGGAAAAACGGTTACTGCATAATTTGATAACCCTTTTAAAATGTCTGTGATGATATCATAATTTTAAAAATTCTTAATTAATTTTATAAGGGAATTTTTTAAAGATTTATTTTATTTATTGGAAAGTCAGATATACAGAGAGGAGGAGAGACAGAGAGAAAGATAGTCTGTCTGTCTGATGGTTCACTCCCCAGGCAGCCACAATGGCTGGAGCTGAGTCAATTTGAAGCCAGGAACCAGAAGTCTCTTCTGGGTCTCCCGTGTAAGTGGCAGGGTCCCAACGCTTTGGGCCATCCTTGACTTTCCCAGGTCATAAGCAGGGAGCTGGATGGGAAGCAGGTTAGGTGGGACATGAACCGGTGCCCACATAGGATGCCCAGTGCATGTAAAGAGAGGATTTTAGCCACTAACCTACCATGCTGGGCCCTCAAGGGAAAAATTTTTTTAATAATTTATTTACAACACTGGCATCTCTGCTTCAATCCAGCTCCCTGTTTATGGCCTGGGAAAGCCGTAGAGTTTGGCTCATGTCCTTGGACCTCTGCATCCACGTGGAAGAACTGAAAGAAGCATCTGGTTCCTGGCTTTGGGCCAGCCCAGCTCTGGCTGTGGCAGCCATTTGGGGAATGAAACAGCAGATGGAAGAACCCTCTGTGTCTCACTCCAATTCTGTCTTTCAAATAGATAAATAAATCTTAAAAAACAAATCTGATGACAATTGGATCGTATACTAAAACGCAGGACCTGCAAAGGTGTTTGCTTTAATAGGTAACCTATTTAAATGGGTTTACCTCTGGCAGACGGCAGTCATTTGGGATGAGTCATTTAATCTTGGCTGACTTCCATTTCCTTAAACGAGAAAATGGTGGCTTAGCCTGAAATTTAGATCCATGATGTGTCTTTCAACCAGAATATTCTTACGTATCTGAAGTCAATAATTCCAGTCATAAATAATATCAAACTATTCTCCATCTCCCTGAGTTTTAAATTGTTGTTTCATGGGACAATTACGCAAAGAAATGTAGCATGACTATTATTTGGCCACAGTATTTCCTCATGAGTGTCCTGCTCTGTTACTCCCCGTGTTTCTCTGTTCCTTTAATTCCCTTTGTACAAATTCTATTTCTTTTTAAATTACTTATTTATTTTGATTGGAAAGGCAGATTGACACAGAGAGAGACACACACAAGGAAGAGCTCTTCCATCTGCTGGTTCACTCCCCAAAGGGCTACCATGGCCAGAGCCGGGCCAGTCCGAAGCCAGAAGCCAGGAGCTCCTCCAGGTCTCCCACGGGGGTGCAGGGTCCCAAGGCTTTGGGCCGTCCTCCACTGTTTTCCCAGGCCACAAGCAGGGAGCTGGATGGGAAGCGAAGCAGCTGGAACGAATCAGCATTCAGATGGGATGCTGGTACTTGCAGGTGGAGGATTAGCCAATTGAGCCATTGCATCAGCCCCTCAAATTCTATTTCATCAAAGGGGGTTAGGTGAATTTATAAACTTTTACTGAGAATGAAAATGCCGTGCGAAACATTGACTCATGTTAGTATGAAATGTAGTCAAAAGGCATTCACGCACCTACCTCTTCTACCTGTTTGCCACTCAGTTTGCGTTGATACCACGAGAAGGACAAATTCCTGGTGAATTTACAGAGCACATGAGAGCAATAGTAGTGTCTTGCTTTCTAACTCATGCACTTCTCGATCTGACTAAAAACAAGGTCAGATGCTCGCTCACATTCACTGGATATTGTGATCCAGATGGACTAAACATTCCAGGCTACGCTTGCCAGTTCTTTCAGCTCCACGGGACTGTATGTTTCTTCTTTCTTAATCAAGAAGCCAATTTGTAGTGGTGGGTAAATACATTTTCATTTAAAACTAGCCTTTTCATGATTTTTTTGGAAATAATCTTTTTTTTTTCAAATAGTTTATAATTTATTTGCTCTTATGTTTTTAAAGGTTTATTTATTTTAAAGGCAGAGTTAGGGAGAGACAGAGGGCAAGCTTGCATCTGCTGGTTCACTCCCCAGATGGCTGCGAAGGCCAGAGCTGGGCCAGATCAGAGTCACGGGCCTCGTGTTGGTCTCCCACGTGGGTGCCGGGGCCCAAGGACTTGGGCGACTTTCTCCAGCCGCCAGCAGGGAGCTGGATTGGAAGCAGAGCAGCCAGACTTGGAAACCAGCCCATATGGGATATGTGGGCATTCCGCTCAGCGGCTTAAAGCACTGTGTAACAATGCCAGGCCCTGCTTACTGCTTTCAAATTAGTGGGAAATACTTGCCTTTATGATTTATTTATTGACATGGCATTAAGTTGACACCTGCAGATATATCCCAGGCTGATCCTTGGGATTTAGTTGTTTAAAGTGCAACCTGCTTTTGGAAGGAGCATGGAGGCAAACCCCTTTCCCCATTGCTTCTTGAAGTTGGTCTAAGTAGAGGGTAGATGAGTTGTTAAAGCATGGTTGATTCTGTTTTGTTTTGTTTCCTTAAAGAAAAAAAAAAAAAGTAGAACCGTGAATTGGAGTGAAAATGGCTTTTGTTACCATGAGTATGAGCGACACCGTCCTGTCCTCAGACTACTGCACTGTCCCTGGGAAGCCATGGCAGAGTTGTTTACAGAACCAAGAATAGATTTGCAACCCATTCGCATCCCTCGTGGTATTATTCATGACTTCTGATAACATTTGTGGAGAACACCTGATGGCTAAAATAATTGCCATTGTGCCTATCACAATGGCGCAACTGTCTACTGCTTTGCTTGCAAGGGCCAGGATCCCATATGAATACTGTTCATGTCCCAGCTGCTCCACTTCCCATCCAGCTTTCTGTTGGTGGCCTGGGAAAGCAGTAGCGGGCGGCCCAAAGCCTTGGGACCCTGCACCTGCATGGGAGACATAGAGGAATCTTCTGGCTCCAGATCTGCTCAGCTCTGGCCACTGCAGCCACTTGGGGAGTGAACCAGTGGATGGAGGATCTTTCTCTCTATCTCTTCTTCTCGTTGTAAATCTGCCTTTCCAATAAAAACACATACATGTTTAAAAAATATTGCTTTTGTTAGTTTATTTCCTGTAGCATCGAAGGGTGATTGCAAGGCTATGGAAGATACAGTGTTTTCTGAAGAATGATGAATAATTTGGTGCTTGCTTGTGTAAATTGGATGTTCAAGGGAAAAAATTGTATGCAGGATATTTCCATTGCAGGAAGCGTTTTCCTTTTCGTGTTGTACAGTCAGCACCATTTACGTTTTCACAGGTTATCAGTTGATTTGCTTTCTCAGTGGCAGTTTAGGGAAGTCAAGCGACTTGCTCAAAGTCCTGAATCCAGCCCAGGTTTCCTTAAACCTTTAGGCCTTGAGGTATTGTCAAAGGAAGCAGATTTGGTTTGACTTTGTAGAGTCATTCTTCCCCCTTGCCAGCTGTATGTGTATTTATGGTATAGCATTGTGTTATCCAAGCTTTATTTTGACAGAGAAATCATTTCTTCACCTAAGTGATTGACTATTGCTGCTGTTACGAATGATACTTTTCCCACTGTAAAATTTCAGTTTTCTTTTTCTGGTGTATAAAGTCCTCATAGTTGCTGCGTATTTCTGTTGTAATTATTTTACTTATGTGGTTTTTTTTTTAAGATTTATTTTATTTTTTTATTGGAAAGGCGGATATACAGAGAGGAGAGACAGAGAGGAAGATCTTCCGTCCGATGATTCATTCCCCAAGTGAGCGCAACGGCCGATGCTATGCCGATCCGAAGCCAGGAGCCTCTTCCGGGTCTCCCACGCGGGTGCAGGGTCCCAAAGCTTTGGGCTGTCCTCGACTGCTTTCCTGGGCCACAGGCAGGGAGCTGGATGGGAAGTGGGGCTGCCGGGATTAGAACCGGAGCCCATATGGGATCCCGGGGCCACGCCACTGAGCCAGACCCATACTTATGTGGTTTTAACAGTGCTTTGTTGCTGTTTGAGAAAGAATATTACACTTTATATAGACACATTTTATATAGTATGCGTTGTGTGTTTAAAATACTTTTCTTTACCGTTGAATTTATCTGGACAATAAGATGCTGGATTCTATGCTTGGTATATGCTTGCAATGAAAGAATCTTGACTGAATTTGAACTGTAATACTGCAACAAGGTGGAGGAATCCACCATGGGGGAAGGGTACGGGGAGGGGTTGGGGGAATCCCAGAGCCTATGAAACTGTGTCACATAATGCAATGTAATTAATAAAAATAAATAAATAAACAAAATACTTTTCTTTGTGCTTTTTCTGATTGTGCTGGCCAGAAATTTCCATTGAGTGGTCACACTGGGATGGTCCTGGCAGCTATTCTTGTCCTGTTCCTGGATTTCATAGAAAATTCCTCCAAAGTAAGTCATGAAACATAAGGCCTCGACTTGAGTGGATCACTTTTGTCATTTCCAAGAAATCTGCTTTCTCAGTTACTTTTGCCAACAGTTCTCACCTCCGCCACGGATACGGAGTTGTTGTCATCAGACCCCAACCGCTGCCCACGTCATCATGTGAGTCCTGTTTCCATGTTACAGACCCCGGCGTTTTCACAGACTCACCAACAGTGGACATTCTTTGTGTTTTCGATAAATTCATGTATTTGTTAGAGTTAGTGAGGGTGAGAGAGGGGAGACAGGAGGAAGGGGAGAAACGGAGAGGTTTTTCCAGACGGCCACCATAGCCAGGGCTGGGCCAGGCCAAAGCCGGGAGGCAGGAGCTTCCTCTGGGTCACTCCCGTGAGTGACAGGGGCCCGAGCGCTTGCGCCGTCCTCTGCTGCTTTCCTAGGTGCCTTGGCAGGGAGCAGGATCAGAAGGGGAGCAGCCAGGACATGAGCTGACACCCACTGGAATGCCACCGTTAGAGCCCATGGCCTTAATTGCTTTGCCACAAAGCCAGCCCCACATGGCCCACTCTTCACATAGTTGCTTTGTGTGCTTGCTTGACTATCTTACGGATTTAGGTTTTTTTGTTTGTTTGTTTTTTTCTTTTTAAGATTTATTTATTTATTGGAAAGTCAGATATATAGAGAGGAGAAGAGACAGAGAGGAACATCTTCCAATAGTTGATTCACTCCCCAAGTAACCGCAACAGCCGGTACCGTGCTGATCCAAAGCCGGGAACCAGAAACCTCTTCCATGTCTCCCACGCGGGTGCAGGGTCCCAAAGCTTTGGGCCGTCCTTGACTGCTTTCCCATGCCACAAGCAGGGAGCTGGATGGGAAGTGGAGCTGCCGGGATTAGAACAGGCGCCCATATGGGATCCCGGGCGCGTTCAAAGCGAGGACGTTAGCTGCTAGGCCACGGCACCGGGCCCTGGACTTAATTCTTCAGCAGTATTTTCCAGTATTTCCTTGCTAACTGTGAATCTTCTCAAATGCCCCTGCTTAGTCCCATGTCTGTTTCGATCAGTTGATTTTGTTTTTGAAGTTTCTTGCACCTTTGTAAGTGCCAACACGCCCTTAAAAATAGGGGGGCCTGGCATTTTGGAGTCGTGGGCAACCTCTACGGGCCTTGATTCCCATCCCGTCTGTTCCACTAATCCAACCCCCTGTCAGCAGCCTAGGAAAGCAGCAGAAGATGGCCCAAGTTTTGGGCTCCTGTAACTCTGCCGGGAGGCTGGAGTTCCAGGCTCCTGGCTTGGTCGTGACATGGTGTCAGCATGTGATGTATGTATTGTGCACACAATGTATATGTGTGTGGTGTATGTGTGCACATGCATGTGTGTGTATCTGTGTGCGTGTATCTGTGTGTGGTGTGGGCACCTGCTGAACCACTCAACCACATAGTATACATTCAGTGGAGATGGTTTGTTGGCAAGCAGCGCTTAAAGAAGCATTTCTTGGGTCCTGTCACGATGGCTTAGCGGCTAAATGCTCAACTTGCAAGTGCCAGGATCCCATGGGAGTGCGTTTGCGTCCCGGCTGCTCCACTGCCCATATCCAGCTCCCTGCTCGTGGCCTGGAAAAGCAGCGGCAGACGGTCCAAAGCCATGGGACCCTGCGCCTACACGGAGATCTAGAAGCTCCTGATTTCAGATCAGCTCAGCTCTGGCCATGGCAGCCACTTGGGGAGTGAATCAGTGGATGGAAGATATTTCTGTCTCTCCTCTTCGTAAATCTAATCTGCCTTTCCAATAAAAAAATAATTAAAGAAAAAAGCATTTTAATAATTTGATTTTTAAAGTGTTTATTACGAAGGTGAGGGTCTGATGAACCACAAAGCCCACAGATCGAGATGAAGAGGGTGAGTGCACACAAAGAGATGAGAGGAAGGTTTGTGCTCTCCCTCCTGGGACCCTGGAACAGGGGGAGAAGAAAATGTGCTACTCCTTGTTGGCACCACTGCCTTTGTGTCAGGGTACAGGAGGGTCTGGATGTCGCCTCGGGAATCCCAGTGGAGGAAGAATGTCCCGTGTATTCCTTGGTTGGCAGGCAGATGAGATTGGCATAAAAGCAGGGGAGTCTTCTGTCCTGTGCCCTGAGTGTGCTGTGTAAAGCTGTCCCGATTCTGACCCTCATCTAGTGCGTTGTTTTTTTTTTAAGATTTATTTTTATTATTTTTTTATTGGAAAGGTGGATATACACAGAGGAGAGACAGAGAGGAAGATCTTCCATCCGATGATTCACTCCCCAAGTGAGCGCAACGGGCCGATGCTATGCCGATCCGAAGCCAGGAGCCTCTTCCGGGTCTCCCACGCGGGTGCAGGGTCCCAAAGCCTTGGGCTGTCCTCGACTGCTTTCCCGGGCCACAGGCAGGGAGCTGGAAGGGAAGCGGGGCTGCCGGGATAGAACCGGCGCCCATATGGGATCCCCGGGCGTGCAAGGCGAGGACCTTAACCACTTGCGCCACCGCGCCGGGCCCCATCTAGTGCGTTGTTATTGCTGGGTACATGCTTGCCCTTCAGTGGCTATGGCTGTGTCCCCACATCACCTTGTTTGCTCTGAGAGGCTGCTGGCTTCAATGTCCAAGAGAGGACATACTCCAACCGTCCTCACTCAGGCTCGTCTTTGCTCCCTGTATATAAATTCTATTCAGACAGAATTCTATATAGAATGTCTATGCAAGTCTATAGAGAATGTATAATAAATATGCATATATATGTATCATATACATACTTTATTTCTGTAAGTTCTCCCTGACAACAAGAACAACCACAGACTTGGATGGTAGCTATAGAACTTGGCCTGAAGAACTGTGAACTTGTTTTTCTTTCCATCCTTTGAGGAGGTGACTGAGGTCTTTGGTTGGCTCTGAAGAGCGGGGATTTTTATCTTTCATGCGCACCTGGGTATGTTCTTCATCTTGAAATAAGAGTCATTGTGAAGGTGGCCTAACTTTGTAACTTGTTCTCTGAGACCTGTCCACATGTCAATAGGCTCTGGTCCCCAGGATCAGGGATTCTATCAAATCAGGGTAATATGAGATTCATGAAGCCCGCCGCCAACTGGTCCCCCTCTTAGTCCTGCCCCAGTCCCATCTCTCCCATGTAGCAGTGGGTGTAGCAGCCAGACCTGGACCTGGTTCTCACTTATGCCAGTGGGTGTAGCAATGTGGCACGGGAAGATTTCCTGGGACACCCTACCCAGCCTGCAGCCAGGAATCCTTGACCCAGCTGCTGTGGGATGGAACTTGGGACTTCTTATCAAGGGGAGTTCACCACCCACAGGTCTTTATCTACTCAGTTATGACTCAGGTCTGTTCACAAGGATAGCTGGTTGACTTTAACCAGGACTAAGACAGTTGCAGAAGCAGGCGTTTGTCCTGCTAACAGGCACACACTGGAGTTGGTGGGTTCAACTCCTTGTCCTATCTGACAATCCAGATACTGGGAGGCAGTGGTGATGGCTCAGGTAGCTGGCTTATTCAAACTGTTTTTTGGGAGACTGGGATTTCATTCCAATTTTCAGCTTCTATCCTTGCTCAGCTTCAGCTTTTACAGACATTTGGGAGGTTGTAAACTCTCTCCTTGCCTCTGTCTCTCAAATAAATAAAAAGCAGGATTGGTTCATTTTCTTTAGAGCAGGGTGATTTGAATGGTTGGATCTTTCAGTATCACCTGTGAGGAAGGGAGGGACTGGCAGTTGAGTCAATCATTAATGGTAAATGATTTATTGAGCTTTTCTTTTTCCATGAGCAAGGCAAGATTTATTTAAACCAGAAGCCTCTTATTGCAGCACTCAGGAGGGAGGCTCCAAGAGAGGAACACCAGAAAATCTAAGTGGGGTCTTTTAGGTATAACTTTTTGGGAAAGAAAAATAGAACAGCCCCTGAAGTCAGTCACGGGTGATGACAGACCTCATCAAAGGGCTGCAATTGTAATCCTGCCTAGCTTGTTCAAAACAAAAAGCCAATAATGGTAACTTCTTCCCATGATTACAACAACACGAAAACACACAGAGTGGCACCACTGCTTCCTGCTGCTCTCCCGAGAAAAACAGAAACTCGGCAGTGAAATGGCATTTCTACCGTCCAAGGGGGACACCCTCCTTTCCCACCAACGCCCGTCAGTTTGTCTACCTCCTCCCAGTCCCCGCCCTGAGAAAAAGGAATCGTAGCTGCAGTTAGGGAGATGTGGACGATGACTGCTCTGGCTGCTTCGTGGGCAGAAGGGACTACCGAGCAAGCCATTCTTCCAAGGGTTGATGATCTAAGCGTGCTTGGCGGAATGTGGATTTTCTCAGGAGCCTTGTCTGAGCCGCCACCTGGAGCTGGATGGTTCCTAGGTACTTAGTGCTGGATTGCACAAAGCACAAGGCAGCTACTATCTCTCTTACTCAATAGTCTCTCTCTCTCTTAAGATTTATTTGTTTTTACTGGAAAGGCAGATTTATACAAAGCAGAGACAGAGACAAAGTTCTTCCATCTGCTGGTTCACTCACCAAGTGGCTGCAGTGGTCGGAGCTCAGCTGACATGAAGCCAGGGGCCAGGAGCTTCTTCTGAGTCTCTCACATTGAGTGCAAGGTCCCAAGGCTTTGGGCCATCCTTCGCTGCTCTCCCAGGCCACAAGCAGGGAGCTGGATGGGAAGTGGAGCAGCTGGGATACGAACTGGCACAATATGGGATCCTGGTGCTTCAAAGCAAAAACAAAAACAAAAATATTCAATTTAGCCAATGTGCCAGGCTTGGTTCTCATCCTTTGAGAGTTTTAGGAACCTAGCAGGAAGCCTGAATGTCGAAGACTCAGTTTTAGAGCTTTTGATGTAAAAGAATTGTCAGAGGTTTAAATCATTTGGCCAATGTAAATTAAACCTGAGCAAAATGATGAACTCAGTCTAATCAGTTGTAAAGTTGACTCCTTTAAAACTGAAACTTTTAGAGCCTGGTGCAATGGCTCAACTGGCTAATCGTCCATCTCCAAGCACAGCATCCCAGTATGGGCACCAGTTCATGTTCTTTGGGCCGTTCTCAATTGCTTTCCCAGGCCACAAGCAGGGAGTTGGATGGGAAGTGGGGCTGCTGGGATTAGAACAGGCCAGAATATTGGATTCTGGAACATGCAAGACAAGGACTTCAGCTGCTAGGCTGGCCCACCAATTAAAAAAAAAATATATATATATATATAATTATTATTATTTAAACTTCTAACAAGTCTATTTAAAGGAGTTAGTGCATGATGACATTTTTAAATTATTTATTTATTTGAAAGGCAGAGTTACAGAGGGAGAGGTACAGAGATCCCACCTCTGCTGGTTCACTCTCCACGTGGCCCCAAGGCCAAGGAAGGGCCGGGAAGAACCTAAGAACTGCGTGCAGGTCTCTCCCATGGGCTCAGGGACCACGACGTTGGCCATCTTCTGCTGCTCTCCCAGGTGCAGCAGCAGATAGCTGGATCAGAAGTGGAGCAGGGCCTGGCAGCGTGGTCTAGCAGCTAAAGTGCTCACCTTGAACACACCGGGATCCCATATGGGCGCCGGTTCTGGTCCTGGCAGCTCCACTTCCCATCCAGCTTCCTGCTTGTGGCCTGGGAAAGCAGTCAAGGACGGCCCAAAGCTTTGGGACCCTGCCCCTGTGTGGGATACTCAGAAGTTTCTGGCTCCTGGCTTCAGATCGGCATAGCACTGGCCGCTGCGCTCACTTGGGGAGTGAATCATCAGATGGAAGATCTTCCTCTCTGTCTCTCCTCCTCTCTGTATATCTGCCTTTCCAATAAATAAATAAATCTTAAAAAAAAAAAAAAGTGAAGCAGCCAGAACTTGAACCAGTGCCCACACGGGAGGCCACGTTAATCCGCTGCCCACACTTTGTGTAGTCAGGATGGAGAACAGTGTTTACTCAGCCCTGGCACGGTGATAAAACAGCGTTCCTCACCCATAATCAAGGTCGGCGAAGGGGTTAGTACAAGAGAATTATTGCTTATTTTGTGGCCTGAAGTTTAGCCTGCTCCTTTTGCCAACTCACTTCTCACTGGCACCTGGCGTACCATTGCCGGCCGCGGATCACAGGGAGATGGGAACAAGGGCACGGATTTTAGTGTTTTTCTGACAGCTGTGGAGCTCTGAGGTGTGGTGTGATGATTGCACAAAGCGGGTGGACACCACAGTGGCCTCAGCCAGAGGTCAAGGCCACGGACAGGCCAGTGATGGACTCGGGTCAACATCTCTTACCTTATTAGGGCTCAAGCAGAGCCTGTACCAGCACCCACGTCAGAAGGGGCATAAACCCCCACTAATTTCTTTTTCCTGCCTGCCCTTTCTGCTCCTCTGCCGCAGGAGGAAAGGCCCAGGAACCGACTTCCCTATGTTTGAGAAAGGCTTGTTTGCACTGGTGCCTGCTGGCATTTTCTTTCCCAGCTGGCCGGTAAAACCAACACGGGATAAGTTAAATTCTTTCTTTACTTGGTCATCTCTTGTAGACGCTGTCAATCACTAGGATCTTACCTAACTTCTTGAAACAGGTTTATGATTTCTGCTTTTTAATTCGCAGCCTGAATCTTGAAGACCTTGTGCGTTAATGGATGCAAAAGGGAACATGCTAGCAGTGCAAAAGAAAGTCTGTGGAAATATCACTCCCACGTTCTCAAGCGTGCCATGCGCCCTTCACTGGCCTGTCCTCACTTGGCGAGAGGGTGGCAGGGCAGGCAGCAGGCGTCCAAAGCTGCAGCTGAGCCCCCGGGGCAGCGGGGCCCTGGGCAGCGCGGGGCCATCAGCGCTGCTGCCCGCAGTGTCCGGGACAGGAGTCCGCGTGGGCGCCGATCGCCGCCCCTGCTCGGCCACCCCAAACCCACGGGCATTTCCCAGGGACGGCCCCTCAGCTCTCCTGGCTCTCGGGAGCGCTCCTTCCTCCGCCCTCCGGCCCAGGGCCGAGCCTCCGGGTCCCGGGGGCTGCAGCACTCGGCGCGTCTGGGCCTTTCTTGGGGTCCCCCCGCCGCGGCGGTGCGCCTGCGTGGGCGCTGGGGCGCGCGCCATCCATCCGGGACGCGCGCCATCCATCCGGGACTCCTGCGCCATCCGGGACTCGTGCGCCCTGCCGGAACGTAGGCGCCGCGCGGGTTGCCAGGGGCGACCGGGACGCGCCCGGGCGGAGAGGGGAAGCCGGAAGCCGGCGAAGCGGGGAGGCGCGTCCGGCGAGCGTGGGGAGCGGGCCGTGCTCCCCGGGAGCCGCGCGGGCCGGGCGCCTTGGCGGGGACTGACCTGGCTTGGCGACGCTGGCACGCTTGCCGAACCCCGGGACAGCAAGGGTCGCGTGTCCGCCGTGGGCCTCGCGTGACGGCGTCAGTATCCGAAGGTTAGCTCTGCAGAGTGGAGGTGCTTCTTCTTGGGGTGCGGTGGGGGGAGGAGAACGCCGCAGCGTCGGGGAAACGAGTTGTTGACTTGCAAAATCTCAGAGCCTCACTTCCTGCTCGTAGCGTGAAAAATGATCTGTGTTATCCTTTTAAAATACCCCTCCGTGAACGGTGGCAAATGTCACATGCGTATTGACGAGGTCGGTGCAGGTGAAATAGTAGTTTGTTATGGCAGTTTTGGGGGGGACATTTGTATTTAAGGTTAGCTCTGAAGCTTGAAATCAGCGGGTGGAATGTTTGCCTGATTTGGAGTTGCAGCTGGAATTCCCGTGTGGCTAACAGCATAGGACCGTGTTGTATGTAGCAGGCTGCTTGGTACTGCCAGTTTCTGGAAAATGAAGAGTTTATTTTGGCACAAAAAAACTTGAAATCCCTGCATGCAAGATGAGTGTGTAACCTGCATGTTATGGAAAATTATACACAGGTTAAGACACTTTTTGCACCAAATAGAACAAGTCTGTTAATTCCATTGCTATACGTCTGACAGTGTCCTCGTTTAAGTATTTTCTGATGTGAGGTGGTTCTTGAGCAGCGGTGGTATTTTTCCCTGGCTTCTTGGTTTCTGAAGGGGGTCAGGTGACTTTCCACTGCTTTACCCCATCAGACGTCACTCAGCAGTGCGACACATTCTCTGTTTCCTTGCAGGTCAACACGCTGTGACTGGGTGCAGACACCCAAGTTCAGTGCTTCCTGCCACCTCCTATCCCTGCGTAGCCTTTGTCAAAAGGTGAGGCACCCTGTGATTGTCCTGCAAGCCAGCGCTCCCAAGATTGAATTTGCTTCTTTAAAAGGGAAAATTCAGGATGCTGGCATTGTGGCACAGAGGCAGGTTAGAGGCATGACTTCCTGTGGGTGCCAGTTGGAGTCCCCCCCACTGAGCCAGTTCCCACCCCGTCCGATTCCCTGCTGGCAGCAGAAGGAGGCTGAAGTGCCTTGGTGACCATCTGGGGAGTGAACCAGAGGGTGGAAGAACTCTGCCTCTGTATTCTCTCCATCTCTGCACTTTTGCCTTTCCAATAAATACATTGATCTTTTTTACAGATTTATTTTTACTGGAAAGGCAGATTTGCAGAAAGAGCAGGAGAGACACAGAGAGAAAGATCTTCCATCTGCTGGTTCACTCTCCAGATGGCCACAACAGCCAGGGCTGAGCTGATCTGAAGCCAGGAGCCAGGAGCTACCTCTGGGTCTCCCACATAGGTATAGAGCCAGGAGCTGCTTCCGGGTCTCCCACATGGGTGCAGGGTCCCAAGGCTTTGGGCTGTCCTCTGCTGCTGTCCCGGGCTACAAGCAGGGATCGGGACGGGAAGTAGAGCAGCTGGGACACAAACTGGCACCATGTGAAATTCTGACACTGGCGGGCAGAGGATTAACTTGCTGTACTACTGTGCTGGCCCACAGCCTTGGGACCCTGCATGCGCATGGGAGACCCCGAAGCTCCTGCCTTCTGGCTTCGGATTGGCACAGCTCTGGCCACTACAGCTGCTTGGGGAGTGAACCATCGGATGGAAAATCTTCCTTTCTGTCTCTTCTGTTCTCTGTATATCTGACTTCACAATAAAAATTAAAAAAATAAATCTTAAAAAAAAGTTCTGATTACAAGCCACTAGACTGATGTCTAAACTCATTACTCTATCCTCCCTAGCTTTTTTTTTTTAAGATGTATATATTTTATTTGAAAAAGAGAGTTACAGAACAAGGGAGAGACAGATCTTCCACCTACTGGTTTACACTCCAAATGGTCAGAATAGCCAGGGATGAACCCAAAATGATAGCCTGGGGGCTAAATTCTCGCCTTGAATGCTCTGGGATCCCATTTGGGTGCCGGTTCTAATCCCGGCAGCCCCGCTTCCCATCCAGCTCCCTGCTGTGGCCTGGGAAAGCAGTTGAGGATGGCCCAAAGCCTTGGGACCCTGCACCTGTGTGGGAGACCTGGAAGAAGCTCCTGGCTCCTGGCTTCGGATCGGCGCAGCACTAGCCGTTTCACTCACTTGGGGATGGAATTCTGACACTGGCGGGCAGAGGATTAACTTGCTGTACTACTGTGCTGGCCCACAGCCTTGGGACCCTGCATGCGCATGGGAGACCCCGAAGCTCCTGCCTTCTGGCTTCGGATTGGCACAGCTCTGGCCACTACAGCTGCTTGGGGAGTGAACCATCGGATGGAAGATCTTCCTCTCTGTCTCTCCTCCTCTCTGTATATCTGACTTTGCAATAAAAGTAAATAAACCTAAAAAAAAAAAAATAGCCATGGCTAGGTGCTTCTTCTGGGTTTCCTGCATGGGTGTAGAGGCCCAGCCAGTTGGGCCATCTTCCACTGCTTCCCAGGTGACACGTGGCAGGGTCAGAAGCAGAGGTGGGACTTGAACCCAGGTACTCCAGTGTAGGCTGCTGGCATCCCAGGGTAGGCAGCTTAGCTTAGCATATACAAGGCCTGCCCCTCCATGGACATTAAAAAGAATTGTTACTGAATTTTATAAGAAGGAGAAAGAGAGCTAGAGAGGCAGGCTGTCAGCAGTTTTCTTTTGCATGAACATATTTTGGTTTAAAAACAAAAACTACTTGGGCTGTTGTTATTTCTTAAATTCGATTTGGGAGTTTCATTATTAAGTGATAACCCAGCAGGAAGAATGTATAGTCTCTCTCCACAACACAAGGGTGCTGCTGCTTTTAAATTTAATGTCTGTTTATTTATTTGTAAGATCGAATATGATATTTTCCATTTATTGGTTTGTTCTCTAACAGCCGGGTGTGCTCTGGACCAAGGCTAAGATCCAGGAATTCCATTCAGGTCTCAGGGACACAAGCACCTGGACCGCTTCTTTCTCCCAGTAGCAGCTAGCAGGAAACTGAGTTGGAAGTGGCACAGCTGGACCGTGAGCTGGACTCTGATATGGGATGGGCAAGTGGTGTTAATACCTGCTGTGCTGTAATCAAGGCCCCCATAGGAGGCTACTTCTAGAAGTTTAAGAAAGAGAAAGAAAACAAGTCTACAGAAAGCGTTGAAAATCCATTTAGGATATCTAGATGGTCATGTCCTTCCTGCTTCCAGAAAACCTACCGGGAGACCTGGATTGTTTCCAGCTCCAAGGAGGCCTTGGCTAGACCCAGCCATGTCAGTAGGGCCCTGTGGGAAATGAGCCAGCAGCTGGGGAGTGCCTTCTCTTTCTGTCTCTCTGCCTCTATGTTAAATAGATTTTTAAAAAGCCCGGCTTTTACAAGGATTCACATTGTTTCCATCAACCCTCATCACTGCATCGGGTCCTGTGGGTGTTGTGAAGTTCGCAGTTGTGGGACCCCACCCAGAATCACAGAGCAGGCTGCAGTGTGGATTCCTGGCAGCGCTGTGTAGCTGCCGTCACTGCTGCTGGGTGTCCAGTGTCCAGGATAGAAGACTTGAGAACAGGTGGCAGACTCCCTCTGGAGCGCCTGTGATTTTTGTCTTTCCTGACAGGAAGCCGGGGCTCCCCCACAGCTCTGCCGGGGCTCCCCTACAGCTCTACCTGGTCTGGGGTTGTCTTCCCAGATCCCAGTCACTGCTGCCAGCAAGTTTAACAGATAGTAAGGCAGGTCTGTCCCTGAGTCTGGTGTTAGACTTGGCTCTGGAAGTGAGCACAGCTCAGCACACCTCCCGATGGGCATACTGCGAAGTGACACCTTGCTGCCTGACGCAGTGTTGCCCGTCAGCTCCACAGATCATTCTGTGTTCTTTCGGGAAGAAACTGGAGCATAGTTTGGCTGTAACAGCAGGATGGCTCTGACAGCACTTACTCAGTAAGTCTCAGTGTTCCGACTCCAGGTTCTTTGGCTCACTTGCAGAGAGCAGTGAGCGAGAGGCCAGGGTCCCAGCGACGTTGCTTTTCCTGGGGTCTCAGACGTGACCACGTGGAGACAGCACCGTGAACTCCCCGAGAGGAGCCGCACAGGTGTTTTTTGTGGGGTCGGCACATGGCACTTCCGGTTGGCTCTGCCCAGGCCCGGCTCTACCCCATACGCCCCAGCGCAGCCCAGAGGACGTCTTGTTGCTAGCTGGCCTTCAGTTGCTGAGGCAGCATCAGCAGGCCGTCGGTCAGGGGGGAGCTCTGCTTGCCTGGAGTGTAAACAGGGGGCTTTCCCAGGAGCCCCCCTCACCTCCCGGGCTGTACCCGCAGAGGCGGAAGTGGCCTCCATTCTTCATTTCCTGCCTGCCTGCCCTCGGCAGTAGCCGCACCCATCCTGCTCTCGGCGGTAGCCGCACCCATCCTGCCCTGCGGAGAAGTGCCGCGATGGGTTATCTGTTGCAGGACACTTGTCCTTCTGGTATTTGGTCCTGGGAAAGTGGGAACCCTCAGAGAACCCACGTTTGCATGCCCAGGGAGTGCTAAGCCCAACCCCCAGCCGGTCCTGCACCTTTCAGGAAAGACAAGGTGTCAGGAGTCCTCGGGGTATGCGTTCTGTCGTTCAGAATATTTGTTTGAAAAGCACAGTTACAGAGACCTTCCATCTGCTGGGCTACACCCCAAATGTCCTCAACAGCTGGGGCTGGGTCAGGTTGATTCCAGGTACCGTGATCTGCGTCGGAATCTCCCACGTGGGTGGCAGGTCACGTGCCTGGGTCATCATTTGCTGCTTCCCAGGAGTTAGCAGGGAGCTGATCAGAGCAGAATAGTGAGGACTAGAACTGGCTTTCTGACATGGGAAGCAGGTGTCCCACGTGGCGGCTTAACACGCTGTACCACTGCCCCCCGTTCTATTTCAGTTTCTACGTAGATCGGTCCGTACCCTTAGCTACTGACGTGCTCGGGTACTAACGTAGTTGAACATTCAGTGTGCTTAGGACAGTGACTGGGATGCCCACCTCCTGTGTCAGGGTGCCTGGGCACAGGACTCAGCTCCACTCCTGACACCGGCTTCTCGGGGCACAGCAGCGTTGGCTCTAGCACTTGGGCCATCCACGGGAGAGACCCACGTGGAATTCCTGGCTCCTGACTTTGACCCCCGCTGTTCAGGCATTTGGGGAGTGAACTAGCTGATGTAAGATTTCTCTCTGCCTATCTCCCTCCCTCTGTCACTTAGCCCTTGAAATAAATGAAATTGCGTTTCAAATAAATAAAATGAATATATTGAAAAGTTGGGATCAGCACAATGACATGTTAGGTTAAGCCTCTGCCTGCAGTGCCGACATTCCATATGGTCAGTGGTTCAAGTCCTGGCTGTTCCACGTACGATCCAGCTCCCTGCTTGTGGCCTGAGAGGGCAGTGGAGGTGGCGCAGGTGCTTGGGTCTGTGTACCCATGTGGGAGACAGGCTCCTGGCTCCTGGCTCTGGACTGGACTAGCTCCGGCCATTGCGGCTGTTTGGGAATTAACCAGCAGATGGAAAAATCTCTCTTTCTTTAACACTGGCTTTCAAATAAAAGTAAATATTCTAAATAAATAAATAAATAAATAAATAAATAAATAAAAGCTTGGTGAGCAAGAAGCTGGTTATCAGCAGGCAGACTCCCTGCTTCACAGCATCCCGGGTCCACCTTGCTGGGGCCAGGCCTGGCTTGGACCACTCTCCTGTCCACTTCTTGTCAGAGCCACTTCCGCTCTCAAAGGTGTCCCCACGGTTCCGGTGATTGTGGGATGGTGGCCTGATCTTACAGAAGCGAGGTACGATGAAGAAAATCTCAGTAAAGAAACTGGAACCGGTGCTGTGGCATAGTGGGGAAAGCTGCCTCCTGCAGTGCAGGCTTGAGATCGGACTGCTCTGCTCCCGGTCCAGCTCTCTGCAGATGTCCCTGGGAGAGTGGTGGAGATGGCCCACATGTGAGGTGCAGTCTCAGTGGAGTCAGGTGGCATCTCGGTGTGGTTTTTATTTGTATTTTCCTGATAGCCGGTGGAGCCTGAGCATCTTTCTATACGTTTGTTAGCCTTTTGAATGTGTCCTTTTGAAAAATGTCAGTTTATCTCCTTCAGCCATTTGCACACAGGGTTGTTTGTTTTGCTGTCACTGAGTTTCTGAAGCTCTTTGTAAATCCTGGATGTTATTTCCTGCTGGTTTCGTAGAGTGCAAAGATGTTGTCCCATTCTGTTGGTTGCTTCTTCACTTTGTTGCTTGTTTGCGTTGCTGCATCGAAGCGTCTGCGTTTGATGGAACCCCGTTTGTTGTTCCTGGGGTAAGGTTTTCATATTGGCGTCAGGTGGCTCTGTCAGCTCGTGACCTGAATGCCGTGTGAAATGAATTCCTTCAGTCTTCAGTGCACGCTGTCTGTGAGGGTTTATGTTTATTTGGGGGGGGGAGGGACTTGGGGGAGGGGGGGAGGAGAAAGGCAAGGGAAGGAAGAAGAAAAAAAGTTGTGAAGACACCCAGGACCACGGATCTTTATGGTCTTACGAATCTCTTGATTTTTAAGTAAAGTGAGATACACATTTGAATTGCTTGATGTCGTATTTTTTAAAAAAAATCCTAACATTTCAGTTTTTTCATTTAGAATTCTTTTTTAAAGATGTATTTATTTTTATTACAAAGTCAGATATACAGAGAGGAGGAGAGACAGAGAGGAAGATCTTCCATCCGATGATTCACTCCCCAAGTGAGTGCAATGGCTGGTGCTGCGCCGATCCGAAGCCAGGAGCCAGGAGCTTCTTCCAGGTCTCCCACGCGGGTGCAGGATCCCAAAGCTTTGGACCATCCTCAACTGCTTTCCCAGGCCACAAGCAGGGAGCTGGATGGGAAGTGGAGCTGCCGGGATTAGAACCAGCTCCCATATGGGATCCCGGCATGTTCAAAGCGAGGACTTTAGCCGCTAGGCCATGGCTGCCAGGCCCTTGATGTCTTATTTGAAAGGCAGAGCGACGGGACTAGGGGCATCCCATCCGCTGGTTCATTCCCCACCTGCCTGCAACATTTGGGCCCAACCCATCTGAGGTCAGGAGTCTGAAGCTCCATCTTAGTGTCCCATGTGGGTAACAACAAGGTCCCAAACGCTTCCCGAGAGCACATTAGCAGGAGGCTGGAATTGAAAGCAGAGGTAAGACTTGAATCCAGGCACTGTGAAACGGGGGCAGGTGTCCCAAGCAGCACCGTGCCCGCTGTGCCCCATACCCGCCCCAGCCTGTGCATATTTGAAGTCGTACAGGGAATGGCGGTCCATCCTCCCGGGAGTCTAGGGCCTTACCTACTGTTTGTCACATTTCCCCCTGCTATTCTCCCAGCCAAACACACACCCTTCCTTCTGCGATGATTTGTAGAATGTCAGAGAGTGGGTCGTTTCTGTGCGGTCATTCCCTAGTGCCCAGACTTCTGCGGGGCGAGCTAATTCCCCGATTGGCCATTTGGGGCATCGTCCTTGCCAGGGCACCAGAGGGCCTTCCGTGGAATGCAGGCGGGAGTCTGTAACTCTTCAGTTCTTCCTAGCGGGAGGCAGCGACAGCAGAATTCTCGAGAAACACAACCCAGTTCGTTGCCTTTTCCCCCCGTAGACGCAGCCAAGACCCGGAGACTATGCCTGCCCTCGGATTGTCCCAGCTTTCCGTGTTGAGTTCCTCGTGGACCTGACCATTGGTGGCTGACATCCCCCCCCAGGAAGGGCAGCGTGGCCATGATCAGATGGGCACTCCAAAGGCTCACTTTCCATCTGCTCCGGAGGAGAAGGTCATTGCCGCTCAAACTCGCAGCCATTGTCTTCGCAGGGCTCTTCTTCTGTGAGTTTCTGATCTATTACCTAGCGATCTGCCGGTGTCACTGGCCTGAGATGAAAACACCTGCCCGTGGCCGTGGGAGAGATCCTGTGCTGAGGGCCATGTTTCTGGCTGACACCCACTTGCTCGGGGAAGTGACTGGCCATTGGCTGGACAAACTACGAAGGTAAGAGGTGACTCAGGAACTCGGAAACTCTTCAGGCAGCAGGCAGGTTTAAAGATTTGTGGGTCACTTTGTTTCTTTCTTACTCAATAAGGACATTTGGGGTCTGGTAGGGTGGCTCCCAAGCCTAATCCTTGCCTTGCGTGTGCTGGGATCCTAAATGGGCACCGGTTCATACCCTGGCTGCTCCACTTCTCATCCGGATCCCTGTTTGGGGGCCAGGGAAAGCAGTTGAAGATTGCTGAAAGCCTTGGGACCCTGCACCCATGGGGGAAAACCTAGAAGAAGCTCCTGGCTCCTGGCTTCGGATCAGCTCAGCTCCGGCCATTGCGGCCACGTGGGGAGTGAACCAGTGGATGGAAGATCTTTCTGTCTCTCCCTTCCCTGTCGACATTTCCTTTCCAATGGAAAAAAAAGAAATAAGTGTTTTGTTTTTAACTAACAGTATTTGGGTCATTTGACTGTTCCTGGAATGGCTGGCTGAGTGGCTGCCGTGCAGTGGGCCCTGTTATGTGGCCGTCAGTTTTGGGTCCCCCGTGAGCTTTGTGCCCTGGGAGGAGCTTCTAGCACCCACCCCGAATGGGAAGACACCTCCTTGTTTGTCAGTCAATGAGCACAGCAAACTGCCAGCCATGTGAAGAAACTGCCCTCGTGATGCCAGGCTGGGACAAGACACAGAGCTAGGCAGTGCCCTCTCGCTCTGCCCATGCCAGGGTGTAATTTTGGGCATCTTGGCCTCCCCTGGGCAGCAGGAGGAGACGGGCAGGTGGTGACCAGGCCCTGACCCCAACCTGCCCTAGCATATTCTGTTTTTCCACATTTTTTTTTAAAGATTTATTTGTATTATTTTTATTGGAAAGGCAGATATACAGAGAGGAGAGACAGAGAGGAAGATCTTCTGACCAATGATTCACTCCCCAAGTGAGCCGCAACAGCTGGTGCTGTGCCGGTCTGAAGCCAGGAGCCTCTTCTGGGTCTCCCACATGGATGCAGGGTCCCAAAGCCTTGGGCCGTCCTCGACTGCTTTCCTGGGCCACAGGCAGGGAGCTGGAAGGGAAGCGGGGCTACCGGGATTAGAACCAGCGCCCATATGGGATCCTGGGCGTGCAAGGTGAGGACCTTAACCACTGCGCCACCGCTCTGGGCCCCACATATTTTTTTTTAAACATTCCTCCTTGCCTTGTCTCCTTTCTCCCCTCTCTTATCTCCGTATATCCTTTTGTCTCCTCCCGTCTTTCTTCGTCTTCTCTCTCTTTCCCCCTTATCTCCGTTTATGTGAAAGGAAGGGTGACAGATATGAAGAGAGGGATGGAGAGAGAGAGAGAGATCTTCCTGTTGCTGGCTTACTCCCCAGATGGCTTCAGTAGCCTGGTCCGCACCAGGGTTGAAGCCAGGAACTTCATCCCGGTCTCCCATGTGGCAAGAACCCAGGCACTTGGGCATCTTCTGCTGCGTTCCCAAGCACAGTAGCAGGAAGGTGGATGGGAAGCAGAGTAGCTAGGGCTCTCACTGGTGCTCCTGTGTGGAAGCCAGCATCCCCACAGTGCTGCCCCACCTCCCCCTGTTTCTGTACCCTAGAGGTCACGACTAGGAGCGTGTTATAAAAACCAGAGAGCATCAGGGGCCCTGAAGATGACCTGGATGGGAGCTGGTTACAGAGAGGGCAGGGAGGACTGGGAAGCAAGGATGGTGTTGTTTCTTGCCACTTGCTGGTACTATTGTATTTAATCCCACAGCTGTATTACAGAACGAGTTTTTCTGCATTCTCATGACTAACAAAGAACCTCTTCCAATTGCGTGTGCCACTTCTGAGATCAGTATGTACCTGGCAGACTTCAAAAAGCTCATGGGATATGGAATGGCTCGTGTAACTTTATTTTGGTGCAAAAAAAAAATGTGTTTGACATTCACTCGTAATTTTTTTTTTCATAATACACATGATCTTTTTTTTTTAAGATATATTTATTTCTTGGAACGCAGATATACAGAGAGGAGGAGAGACAGAGAGGAAGATCTTCCATCTCTCCTGCTCTCTGTAATTCTGATCTCCCAACAAAAATAAAATAGATTTTTTTTTTTCTTTTGAAGAGTGGATTTGTGAAAGAAGAGTTGATTGAAGACCAGTTGATTGACTTCTGAAGTGGCCCCCACCCAAGGAGTTGACTTACCCTGCCCCATCCCATTGCTCCCTAGGGAATGGCAAATGGAGAGGGCCTTCCAGACGGCTCTGTGGCTGCTGCAGCCGGAAGTGGTCTTCATTCTGGGGGACATCTTTGATGAAGGGAAGTGGAGCACACCCCAGGTAGGACTCCGCCCTCCCAGGTTTGCCAGTCTGGCCTTGAGCCTTCCGCTCAGACTGCCCAGAGTCCACGGATCAGGGCTGGCTTGACCGGAAGTTTCGCTCGAACACTGTTGTTAATAAGAGATAGTCTGTCTTGTAGGTACTTTGTGTCTAATGCCATAGCCGACTGACTGCTGTTCTGTTTGTTTGTGTAGGAAATGTGCAGGTCAGCCGGGCGGCAGTTGGTTGGCATGCAGTTGGTTGGCATGCACCTGCATCTTGCGAAACGGAAAAGCAGATGAGGCGCGGCCTCTTGCACCTGTCCCCCAGATGACAGAATGCGTGTTGAAGTGGGCATTCACTTTTCCCCCTTTTGTGCAGTCACTACGTTGGGAGACCAGTGCTCCCCGAGTCACCGGCTCTCCTCTGAGAGTGACGTAAGCCAGATTAAACGATGTTCGTGGGCTAGCTGCCGGCAGGCCCTGCTCACTCGCTTCTTGGAAGGAGCCAACAAAAAAAGGAGCCCTTCTTGCCGCTCAGTTGAACATGCCCCATCACTCAGGGTTTCTGGATGGGGTTTGATTTGAGGGACGGTTCTTTCCATTGGCAGGAACTCTTAGGAAAGGCCAGTTCTTGTCCAGATAGAAACCTACTGTTAAACAGAATTGCAATGTCTGTTATCCCCAGGGCCGACTTTAGAAGATCATGGCAAAGCTGTATTGAAAAAGCAACTGGCTTTTCTTTAAGTGAACCTATCCCTTAATTCCCATTTTCCATGAGCTTTTAAGGTTTTAGTTTGTGTATTTTTTCTTCATTTATTTAAATTTTTTTTTTAAATTGGCTCAAGAATTGGACTCGGTGCGTGGTTTTTCATCGTATGTGTTTCCTGTGAGGATTTTGAAGACCCCTTCTGCGTGTGTGTGTGTGTAAAATCTTTTTTTTTAAAGGATGTTTTATTTTAATTTTCTTTGTAATGTTGTTTACATAGTTGAGGGGGATGCAGGCACATGTGAGCCTCCGGTTGGGACGGAGGGATGGAGGAAGGGAGGTGGGATGTGTCTTTTAGGTTTTGGTTTTTTTTTCCTCCTGTGTCCTTAGGGAGGAGCAAGAAGGGGCTGCTCCTTGCTGTTGAACTACATCAGTGTACGGATGCGGGGATTGTCATGAGATGACACATTCGAGACCCCAACTGAAGGAGAGTGTTCTCAGGGGGATTCCTTCAGTGGTTTTGGTAGTTTTGAGAAATTGTCAGTTTCCCAGCTCCAGGGATGAGGAAGTAATTCCAAGGTTTATTAGCTGACCAATTCCACCTTAGTGCAGCCACAGACCCGCAAACCTGCTGCAAAGCTTGGCTAGGAGAGTGGTCCAACCTGTTCTGCTTTGCATCCTCTGACAAGCCACCCCACGTCTCTTGTTGGTGGAGATCGGATGGTTGTCATGCCCCCCTTGTGCATCTGCGCCTGCTGTCCATCACACCAGCAGCAGGGGCTGAGGAGGTCTGTCCTTGACACATGTACTCCAAGGTCGGACCACACCCTGTGATATTCCCTGTGGTCAGGGTCCAAGTCCCGCAGTGCAGTTGGGTAATCCCCCAAGAAACCTCACCTGGGGTGACCTCAGATTCAACTTTTCTGTGCTCCAGCCAGTGTGGGCTCAGGTTTGGCCCATCCCCTGCACCAGCCAGTGCACAAACTGGTGTGTGCAGCTGCCTGCTTAGTTCCACTGCAGCCCAATGTCTTACATGAGATGAGAGGTGCTGTGGCTCAGCCCAGCCAGCCTACCACAGATGCAGTCCTCTTGTATACCAGTGGGTGCTGTGGCCTAGTTAGGGCAACCCTTAGTAGTCACCAGGGCCGTTCTCAGTGCTGGTTTCTGTCCTTATCTACCTCTGCTGTGGCCTCACCTGGTGCAGCCCACAACCCATCTGCCTCTTGTGCACACCTGTGGGTGGCTAAGCTCAGCCTGACCTGCCCCCAGACTGGGCTATCACATTGCTGACAGGCGCTGCTGCCTTGTCCTATCTGGCCCACTGCCAGCCTTGGTTCTTGTGCTCATAAGTGATAGGTACAGCCTAACAAGGGAGTGCCCAGAGTTGCCCTGCCAAGCTTGTTCCCAACCCTGATCTTAGGCCTGCCAGGGGATTTTGTGTTCAAGCTTAACATATCCAGTCCTGGCACTTGCCAGCTGGTGTTGTGCCTAGCCCAGCTGGCCTGCACCCATTCTGGCTCTCATTTTGGCAAGCAGGTACAGCAGCCTAGCTCAGCCTGACCTGCACCCAGACCATACTGTCCCCAGCCCCAGCTCACCAGTAGAAGCACCAGTCTGAGATGGCATGTTCCTAGTCTTGGCATTTGCCAGCAGGTGCTGCAACTTAGCTCAGCCTAGTTCCAGCTTTGTCAAGCACCGATGGGTGGGATTGATGCTATTTAGCCCAGCCCTGGTCTCCTACATGGGCAGATGCCTTGGCCTGACCCATACATGCCCTCCGGTTTCCTCCCTTGAAACCACTGCATCTCAGCTCGCTTGCCTACCTGCAAGGGCAGTGGCCCAGTCTGTGGAAGACCCCCAGAAATCATCTCTTTCCTGTCCAGCATGCGTTCAGCTACTTGCACTCCAATACATCCGCAGACTCTGGGGGCCAGGCTGCTCTGTCCTGGCCCAGAGTACCTGCCTCCCCCACTTACCTTTAAAAAGAAAAGGAGGAGGAGAAGGAGAATAGGGCAACCATGCTGGCATTCTGGTATAGTTAATACAGATTTGGCATTAACCAGGCCCAGAATGCCTGCTAGCTACTGGCTGCTTTTCTCCCAGCAGTATAAAACTTGTCTAGGTTTTACAAGGCAACCTATACAGTTGCCTCTAGTTGGGGCATTTTGTGTGTTTGAGTTACAGAGGGAGGATAAACAGACACAGGCAGGAAGTGGAGAAGGGAGAGGAGAAAGAAATTGAGAGAATGAGTCTTCCAAATGATTGTCATGGTCAGACCACTGCCAGGCTGAAGCCTGGAGCTTGGAACTCCATCGGGGTCTCCTGTGTGGGTGGCAGAAACTCAAGCATTTGGCTCATCTTCTGCTGCCTTCCCCGGACACAGCAGAGAGCTGCACTCACAAGTGGAGCAGCTCACCTGAGCTGGCACTCGTATGGGCACTGCCAGTCCCAGCAGCTACCTTAAATGTATAGTTGGATATATCTGGTTGCTCTGGCAAGCTAAGGATGACACTTTATGAGTTTCAAAGTTTGTGATTTTGGTTTTGTTATTCTAGCTTTAAGTATCGTTTAATTGGGACCTTTACGAACGAGTCATATTTTCCCAGGTTGTGCTAAAATTTTGAGGATGAATTTGATCTACTATCCAGAGCAGAGGTCTTCTGCCATCCAGGGAGTTTATCCAGTTGATATTTTTTAGGCTGAAACAATGATACTAACACAACTCTGAAGCTGTAATGGTTAAAACAGATATCAGGAGAATTGTGAGATATTTACTGTATTTTGTATAATGAATGCTTTTTCTCTCACCTTATTAGTTCTCATCCCTGCCGATGGACCCACAGGGGGATGCTGAAGGATGCTTGCATCCTTGGCTTGGTTCAGACACACTGGGCGTTTTCTAAGGGCCTGCTATATCTGATCCAGTTCCTAACCTGGGGTCCCCGCGTCCTTTTCAGGGGACCCTGCGATGATAGGGACATGGACCAGACGTCTTGAGGGACTGCCAGTTAATGTTTTAAGATGGGGGAAGGTACTGTTGAGTTACATTTGGCGTCAGATGAAATCATGTAAAGTGTTATCTGTAGTCTTAGAAAAGTAAGAACCGCATAGGACTTCAAAGTCTGCATTAGCTCCGGGAGCACCTGGTTTGGACCAGGGAATCAGCCTCTGAAATCCAAAGAGAGGTCCTGTTTGCTGGTCACAGGAGAGTGTGTCCAGGCTGTCAGCAGTGACCCTGTTCCCTCCCAGGCCTGGGCACATGATGTGGAGCGCTTTCAGAAAATGTTCAGACATCCAAGTCACGTGCAGCTGAAGGTCGTGGCTGGCAACCATGATATTGGCTTCCACTACAGGTAAGTGGGTCACCACTGCAGTGTGCCCTGAGAGTCTCCTTAGCTAGTATGCTCAACCTGTTAAGTGATAGCTTGGCTTGTTCTCAATGGAGGAAATCTGTTATCTTTAAAAGGACATGTAAGCAACTCAGGGATTTTTAATATTGGCACATAGTACGCATAGTCAAGAAACTCCTTTTGGGCGCATGGTTTTTTGTGAAAAAGCATTTGTCTAAAGGCAAAATGATCGCGCGAGTGATACCTGTGTATCTATTCTAGAGAGATTATCTTCCATTTACTTATCAGTCCCTGGCAACAGCTAGGTCTGGGTCAAAGGCAGGAGCTAGGAACCCCGTCCTGGGCTCCCAGGTGCTTCAGCAGGAAGCTGGATCGGAAGTGGAGCAGCTGGCACTCAACTGGTCCTCAGCAAGCAGTGACTTGATGTGCTGTGGGGAACACTGACCCCTCAAGGTCCAATTGTTTTACCCTGCAGTGCCACTGAGGGCCCTGCAGTCCCTGGGGGAGTCAAGGAACTTGCCCCTGGCCTCCAGCAGGGTGGTGGCGCTGTAGCAGTGCAAGCCGCAGCTGAGAGTGGCAGCGTGGCACTCAGATCTGGGCGCTCTGCTCCCTCTCTGTGGTGGCCAGAAGCTGCGAAGTTCTAAGACAGATTGATCTGAAAGATGTTTCTTTTCCCCAACTAATATAGGATGAACAGATACAAAGTAAGACGATTTGAGAGAGATTTGAACTGTGAGAAGCTGTTTTCTTGGAAAGGAATTAAGTGAGTATTCCTTGTGAGATTCTATGGCCATGTTTGAACTTCAGTTCTGGAGCGTGACAGGTGTACCTGCTTTGAGTTACATCCCCTGTGGCCGGGCTCGGCATCTGACTGCTGCGCCTCGGGCTGCCCTTGCTGACAGTCATGTGAAAGTCGATAAGGGGGAAGCCTGCAAGCGCCCCGCTTTTCCTTCTGAGCTCGAGGGCCTCCGGTAGTGAACACTGCTGCCTGCCCTGTGCCTGGTTCTTATTTCTGCACTGGCTGTGGGGTAGGGACACATTCTGTAAAACAAGGTTTTCTTTTCTTTTTTTTTTTTTAATACACTTGATTGAAGTGCCCTAGTTTTGCTTTATAAAGGTGTTTCCATAGTGATAGTGCCCTGATATAGGTGGCAGATGTGTGGGGTGTTCCTGAGGCTCTGTGGCACCCCTATCCCATCAGCCTCGCATTAGGCCGGAGCCTCCTTATCCTTGGTCTGACCGTGGGCTCCCCTTCATTGAGGCCACTATGGCGGCCGTGTCTGGAGTCTCACTGGGCCAGACTGTGTGCATATCCTGTTTGCACTGGTGGGGTGCCAGGGATGAGATGGAGGTGGGAGGAATGCAGGAGAGAAAACTTAGAGTTAGTCATCTCCTTCCGCCTGAGTCACCTCCCAGGTGTGGCTCTGGGGCTGGCTGATACACCCTCTGGAAGACACCAGGAAGCCTTTGCCTGCCTCAGCCTGCAGGGTGGAGTCCCCGACTGGCAGATCTCTTTGCCAAGTCGTAACAGACGATAACAGACGGAAGAGAGTGCGTCAGACTCCAGGCGCACTGACCATATTCCGATCCCTTGCTCAGCTCTTTGTCTTTGAAACTGCTGAAATCTTAGGCAGTGTTTCCAGCCAGGTGCCCCTTCTGGGTTCAAGGACGAAAGACATCTTAGGGTGAGTCAATGAGATCCAGCTAAGGTAAAGGGGCTTGCAGAAGACACCTGTCACTTGGTGTTGTCACTACACTTGTTTTTTTTGGGGGGGAGGAGTATGTACCCAGTTAGCCTAACCAGTACTTTACCTGCTGCCTTACCTCCAGAACATCCCTGCCATTAGTGGTCGACTTTGTGGAGGGATAACACCGAGTACTTTCTAGCAGCAGGCTCCTGTCCGTGCACCTGCTGGTTCATTTCATCAAGTCCCCCCTTTGCCCAGCTGCGGTGCATAGGCCCTTCAGACGAGGCACAGCAAGCTCAGAATCTACCTTAGGACACATGGTCTGCTCAGATGCTGAGCCAAGGGGGCCGACCAGCCTCAGAGCTGCTGTCACGGGTCTTGTCCCAGGTTTAAGGTTAAAAATCCTTTTCCATGCCTTGGCCTACTTGTGTGTCGTTAACAGTGACTCACGGAACACAACCTTAATCTAGCTGGGATTTCAGAGTGTTCTGGACTCCCCTGTCTTCATACCGTGCTCCCCAAGTCCTCTTTGCATGGGTGGAAGGGAGAGAAGGCAGTAGCCCACGCAGTGAGCACTGGGCCCACCTTCTGCCTGCTTCCACCTGTTGCAGTTTCGTGATGGTCAACAGCGTGGCCCTGGAAGGGGATGGCTGCAGCATCTGCTCTGAGGCCGAGGAGGAGCTGACGGAGATTTCCCGCCGACTGAATTGCTCCCGACAGGTAGGCGGCGACCTACAGCCACAGCAGCCTCCTGCTCCGTGGATTCCTAACAGCTTGTGCTGTTGGTCACCCAGCCCCCCGGCTTCCCTTCCCAGTGCGTGGTGCGTGTCAGGTATGCCGCATTAAGGGCTGGCTTCCCAACAGCAGGGACGTAGTGCCAGCCAGTGTGGAGTGGAGGAGCTGCTCCCTGCGTCTGCCCCCATCCTCCTGCAGGTGAGCCAGGGGGCGGGGGATGGGGAGCAGCTGCAAGCCCAGGGTACCCCCTGACCGCTCTTACAATCCCTGCCAGCATTACCCACTGTATCGGAAAAGTGATGCTAACTGTTCCGGGGAAGACGCGGCCCCCCCAGAGGAGAAGAGCATCCCGTTCAAGGAGAAGTACGATGTGCTTTCTCAGGAGGCGTCTCAGAAGGTTTGTCCGTGCTGTGACCACCTGTCCGGGGGGCCCGCTCCTGTCCTTTCTGCTTCACGGGCAGCATGGGTGGGGATGGTTGTACCCTGCACCTGCACCATCGATGGCAGGTTTTTTATTTTTATTTCTTTGAGAGATAGTTTCCATATGCTGTGTCCTTCCCCAGTGCCCGCAGTGCCCGCAGTGGCCGCTTCCCTGGCCAAGACCAAGCTGGGAACCAGACACTTGATCCCTGTCTCCCACCTGGCTGGGTGGGGGGACCCCAATCACTACAGCCATGACTCTGCTCCCCTGGGTCTGCGAAGCTGCAGTTGGGCTGGCGCTGGGAGTTGAAGCCAGGTCCTGCAGTGTGAGCATCTTAATTCATAAAGGTCAGGTGGCTGCCCAGGCATAACACACACACACACACACACACACACACACACACACACACACACACGCGTGTGTGTGACTGCAGTTATCAGTGGAGGCTGGGGGGAGGTCTGGAGAGCATGTCAGATTTCCATTTCATCCCTTTGTTTCTTTCTTTTTACCCCAGTAAACCTACTTCCCAATTCACAGTCTCTAATATTCGCTAATTCTCTAATATTCTCCACTGGGTATCACACTCAGAGCTTTCTTATCAATTTCAAATGTGTTTGGAGAGATGAATGACTTGTATTTTTAAAGACTTAGCTAAACTTAGTGCACATTCTTAAATATATGTATTGCTGAGATATATGAAGATATATCAACAAGCTCATGAAAAAATAGGATTCATTGTAAGTTTATTCTGGTGCAAAAGAAAAAAAAAATTGAAATCGATGCCCAGGAGGGTCTTCAAAGTCCATAAAAAGGCTATTATGAAAAAGCTATGCATAGATCTTAGATTTTTTTTTTTTAATACCAAAATAAACTGGACGGAGAGCCCTCCCATCTCCTGGCTCACTCCCCAAATGCCTACAATGGCTGTGCTGAAGCTGGGGGCGAGGAATTCAATACAGGTGCCCCACTGGGTGGCAGGGACGGAGGACCAAGGAGGACCAAACTGTCACCAAACTGTCACCGCTGCCTCCCAGGAGCAGGAACCTGATGGTGGAATGTGGAATGTAGCCTCAGGCCACACCCTTCCCCCCATGAGCTTATAATTCCATTTTCTACTGACTGCCTAACATCCCTTCATAGATATATTAATTTAATATATGCTAGAACGGAAACTTGTCGCTGGAGCCTACTTACAAAATGAATGAAATGTTTGAAATAGGTGGGGAAGACCCACCTGTGAGGGGAGGAAGCTACGTTTGAGTTAGCGTGAAAATCTGTGCTCAGCAACAAGGCAGCCCTACCTAGCAGGCTGTCTTTGATTCTGTGACGGAAGTGCCAACTAGAGGATCATGTCCTGCAGCGGAAAGGGTGGTCCATGGGGTCCAGGCACTCATGGCTGCCTCTTGTCACCACAGCTGCTCTGGTGGCTCCGGCCACGCCTGATCCTGAGCGGCCACACGCACAGTGCCTGCGAGGTGCTGCACCCGGGAGGCGTCCCCGAGATCAGCGTCCCGTCTTTCAGTTGGAGGAACAGAAACAACCCCAGTTTCATCATGGTAACGTGAACGTTGAAGTTTTTATTTGTTGGAAAGCCTTCCTAAGTATTGAACTTGACACAGTACTCCGCCATGAAGTTAACTACCGTTCAGTAAAAATATACAAAAGCCGTACGTTACATTTCATCCCTCGCACGCTCCTCACCCCCTCCCTAAAGAGATGAACAGCGCACAGTCCCTGGGGTGGGGTGGGGTGGTCTCATCCCTCGAGGAGGGTGCATGTGTGTTTCATATCCTAAGGAGACAGAGTCACTTACGCATTAACTAACCTCTGAAGTTTCCAGAAATGCCCAGTCGCCCTGGTGGACAGTGCCGGCACTGCAGTGTTTGCACATGGGTTCAAGACATTATTTCATTACACCATCAGCTCCTTTCTTTGGTCATTTTGCCAATTGCTCCATGAAAAGGAGGGGGAAACCCTAGTGTTTTGAGATTCAGGGTAAATGAGTTGTCATCTCCCCCACCCACCAAATCGTGCCACACTTCAGAGGTGTTCTGGGCACGTGCGCTTCTAAGGTGGCATGTTTCATCGATTCTCGGTCTGCACGGTGCCCTCGGCATCTCTGCCAGGCGTGCCCCCACCCTCCTGTGCCCAGGGCTGCTTTACACGGTGAGGTCAGTGTCCCAGACTTGATCCCCAGGCACCCGTGGCCTGGACTTCTCTTCTTTGGCTCACCGTGTGTTGACTGGCACAGGCTGAAGGCCTTGACACCTCTCCTTGCTGCTCTGTCCCAGCTAGATGGGTGGCTCCAGCTGTGGTAGAAGCTTCTCTCATTTCTCTTCCAGGGCAGCATAACAGCCGCGGATTATGCCCTCGCCAAGTGCTACCTGCCATTTGAGGACACGGTTCTGGCCATCTACTGCGGAGTAGCCAGCCTCCTTGTGCTCCTCATCTTGATCCACTTTCAGCTTTTAGCCCCACCTTTTCTTTTCGGTGGGTACCTGTTCCGATTGCCCACGATACGGTGACAGGGAGGAGGCAGTCTTTGCATCTGGTCATCAGTGTCACAGCCAAAGGAAGCCACCTTCCTCCAGAGCTCACGTTAAGAGTCGAGTGGACAGTGACCATCCAGCATGGGGCCTCGTTGGCGCATGCTGCGGATGTCCCAGGTCACTGACGCGAGTGGCTGTAGAATAAACGGCTGTACTAGTCTCATGCTAGCAAAATGAGACATGTACTTTACAACAGATCCGCTTCCTGGTTTTTTGTCTTTTTTTTTTTTTTATCAAAGTTGCTTTTGTACAGTTTGTAGATGCTACTGACACTATCACTCGCATGCACAAGACAGTCACGCAGTCCTTGCTTCCCCGGGAGCGCCCAGATGGCACACGTGGGGCTCATGTGCACCCATCTCCCAGGCTTGGTTCTCAACCTGCTGCAGACGGGGGAGGCAGAACGCTTGGAAGCACGGCGCAACACGCAGTGACATCTTGGTCTTCACGGACTTGTCTCCTGATGCAAGTGCGATTCTTAAGAGAAGCCCCGCTTTCTCTCCAGAAGGCTACTTGTTGTATCTGCATAGAATGCCTTTCAGCGAATGCAAGACAGTCGCGACGTGGAGAAGAAAATGGGTCTTCCTTCCTTTTTCATCCCCCTCACCCCACCCCCGAGTCTGGTTCTCCTCCTTGTCCTTAAAAAAAACTCAATCTTTTAAATGGGATGCCTAGAGAATTAACTAATTTTGCATAACGGCAGCGGGTAACTTTAGTTTTTGGGTGGAGATGCAGCTTGGGTTGCTTTGGAAGTATAGGGAGACGGAAGACATAGTGACACAGCGCATATGTGGCACCGGCTGCTTAAAAAGTTATCCTTTTGTGGAAAAAGTGGTGTTGAAGTCTGAATTTCTAATGGATTAGGGAATGCTGACTCACAGAGCGCACTTGAAAGTACTAAACATTATAAGAAGATTCATGGAGTGATTTTCTGCATTTGTTTTAAGCGTTTCACTTTGGACATCTTTAGATCGGAGGAAACTATTCTGAAAGCTGTGGCTGTGGTCCAGCTGTACCTAACTTCTGAGGTTGCATTTGCAAATCCTACAAGGGGGAGAGACAGCCAGGAGTTTTGGGTGCATATTTCAGTCCATGACCGAGGGAGATACTGTCCTCCTTGTGCCCCAGGGTTGAGTGCACCTGTTGACCCCACGCCGATGTCTGACGTGCGTGGGGTGGTGTCTGTTCCAGGCTGTGACAGGGAATGGACGCCTGGGCCCTCTGCAGTCTTTAACCAGCAACGTAAGCAAGAAAGAAATTCCCTAGACAGCTGTCAGTGGGGTCGGAGATGTCAATTTCTCCCGTTGAACTGGGTTCAGGCTGAAGCACAGGGAAGTGAGCAGGTGGCTGCAGGACCTGTACTGGCATCAGACCGTTGCTGCCACTCTCTTACAGAGAAGTACTGGATAAAGTACCACGTGATAAAAGTACCCCGAATTCTGCAGCAGCCATCCAGCCCCCTTTTCAGAGTCAACAGCAGGTAACATTGAGCACTATGAGAACAACCACATTTTGTCCACAGGGGTAGCCGAGTCAAGGCACACCAGTCTACGAGGAGCTTTGCTTTAGTTGTGATACAAAAGAATGTTACATCTTGGGGGGGGGAGGGTCTGTACAGTGTTAAGAACCAGCAACAAAAGGAAAGAGGCCAAAAGGCTGCACCCACATTTCATGGGGGTGTAGAAAATCATTGGTAGACGGGGACACGTTTTTTTTTTTTTTGCAAGAAGTGTGGCCAATTTTCTGCCGAAATGGACAAGGCCTCAGGTGGTTATGATTGCAATGCCTGTGACAGGCAGGCAGCGCAATGGAAGGGGGGGGGTCTGTCCTTGTCCTGGGCATGGGACAGCTGGGAAGGACCGGCCACCTGCCACCCTGCAGCTTCCTAAGGTGGCAGGATAGAGCACACACGTCTGCATTCCTGCTTGATAACTTGATAAGTTCCCTGTCTAGCAAGCTAAGCCTTTTTTTGCTGATGGATAAAGGGACAATTGAGTATCCCGGGCCCCCACCCAGAGAGATGTCACTGTATTGTCAGCTCCCAGGAGAGTGACACACATGGACGAGGCCGTCGGGAGCCTGCGGGAGGTTGTGCTCCGTTAGAACAGGAAGCTGCAGAGCCAAACCTGGGGTGGGTCAGAGGTAGCCGGAGGCTTGGTGGTTGCACGTGGGGTTGTATCCAGGAGGGGACAGATGCCGCCAGGTGCAAACTAGAAATGATGTCCTACCGCGGGCATGGGGGCTGGAGAAGCTTCCACCTGCGGGGTGTGAGGGAGCGGGGGTGGGGGCGGCGGGAGGCGGGCAGGCAGCAGCCCCTCCTCACAGGAGTTCGTACTGCTTAAGGTGCATCCGTTGGATGATGTCGCGGCAGTCGTTGAACACCCTGCGGATGTTCTCCGTGTCCACGGCACAGGTGAAGTGAGGGTAGCAGTAGTGTTTGCCGTCACCCGTGGCCGTGCTGATTCTCTACAAGAGATACACACAGAGTGTCCCCGCTGAGGACCACACAGCCCTGACCCTCTCCGGGATGGCCCTTGGGCAAGCAGTGCTTCGTGCAAAGGCCAGAGGGCTGTGGCAACAGCTGGATGGCTGCTGGGAACCTGCGGCAGTGCCAATTGCATTCTGGGCACGCTGCTGGGCACCACACAACCCACAGCCCGGTGCAGCTCCGAGCAGAGCTGGGAGGCAGCGCGTAAAAGCGCCCTCAGAGTTTGTGGCAAATGGAATTAAGCCTAAGTTGATTTTGGCTCAAAGCAACTTTTGCAACCCACATAGGAGAGTTCCCCAAAAGCTGATGGACTTGCCGACCCTGTGGCACACGAAGTGGCTGTGGGCAGGCATTGAGGGGTATGATCCAGCAACTGGGAGCTCTTTCTAGATAGATAACAAATAATCTAAACCCAGAAGACAGCAGTGGCACAGTGTTCCCTGAACTGTCTAAGGAGATAGAGTGCACAGGAGGTGACTGAGGTATAGTGAGGTCATGTGGCTGGGCCCCAGCCCAGGCTGGTGTCCTTGTAGGGGAAGCAGCTGTGGAGGACACACAGTCCAGGGGCGAGCAGGTGCTGCCGCTAGAAAAGCATCCCACCTGGGCAGGTGAACGTGGGGCCGCGGAGCCTCTTGGGGAGCAAGCTCCCGATGCCAGGCACTTCCTCCTCAGCTCTCTGTGCCTGCCAAGCTTCCTAGGAAAGCATTGTGATGGAGACACAGGGTCCAGGCCCAGGTTTTATAGCCAGCGGATCCCTCATAGATTCTCCCACTGATTCTTAGCAACAGTTGGAGTTCCCTTAGCACTTACAAGTTTGTTTTAAATTCTGGCCTCCTGGCAGCAGGGGGTTATAAATCTTTTCAATCCTAAACACCATGTGAGCTATTGGGCATGCAGGCACAGTGAGTTTGTGGTTAATGGAGTAGGAAATAGATTTGCTTCTGTCATAATCAGTCTGGTTTGTCCTTGCCTGGGGCAGCTGGTTTGGCCCCTGACATGGACGTGTGACAAGGCTGCTGCAGGTCCTAAAGGGCAGGTTCCTCCCTTTCCCAGACACTCCTATGGCTTTCCTGAACAAAGATAAAGAAAGATAAGACTAGGCTGTGTTGGACTCCACCCTAGGGCCTGGACCCCTGGCTGTCGCCCAGCTCCCTTGGGCTCTGCCCCAGGCGGTAACAGCATGGTGAGCTCAGGCGATGCTCAGTGGCCCAGGAGACAGGTATCTCAAGAATGCCAGGTACCTCTCTCCCCCGCTTAGTCACCATCCTTGGCTCTCCCGGGTCTGGAGCAGCCAGTTTGGGAGGCCAGGGCTGTTCAGGGTGACCGATGGGACCTAGTGTCCTGGGGGCTTTCAGCACACTCCTGGTTGCCCCTGTCGTCCATTCTACTGGGCTCTAGCCTCCCACGCACGGAGGTCCAGAGGCCGTGTACTTAGGCGGGAGGCCACAGACAACCGGCAGCCTCTTCTAAGCAGAGCTCTTCTCCCTGTGCCTTCTCCCCTCCTCCAAGAGGGCCTCCTGGGTCCCTTCTCCTTTAAGGAGCTTTCTTCCCAGGCCCTCTGTTGCCATGGTCTCCACCACCACCTGTCTCCCAGGGTTCACGCCTGAGCTGATCGAACATAGAGATGCAACCTGGTTAGGGGCTGTCTCTGCGCTCAACCGGTCTCAGGCTCTCATCGCCCCTGGGCCAGCTTTGGTCTACTGGTGGAGAGTAAGAAGAGGCCTGTTGCAGGTCTGGGTTTGTCTCGGACAGGTCTGCTCCTACCCTGCATCCAAATACCCAGTTCCTGGTCCTGGTCAACTTGTAGTCCTCATTAGAAGAGCAGACTGTGGGATACTGGTTGCGTGGCTTTCTACTTTATGGTCTTATAAGATGCTCTTCAAAAAGGGGGTTTCAGGGAGCCTGTGCAGTGGCATAGTAAGTTAAGCTTCCGCCTGTGGTGCCGGCATCCCATACGGGTGCCTGTTTGAGTCCTGGCTGTTTTACTTCCAATCCAGCTCCCTGGTAATGCACCTGGGAAAAAAAAATAAGGATGGTCCACACATCCTTGGGTCCCTGTGCCCACATGAGAGCTCCAGAAGAAACTCCTGGCTACGGACACAGGCCCAGCATTGCTCATTGCAGTCATTTGGAGAAAGGCTCAGTGGATAGGAGATCTGTCTCTCCTTCTCTCTCTGTAACTCTGCTTTTCAAATAAAAATACACTTTAATTCAAAAGGGCTGAATTCCTGGCTGGAGAACTCCTCAGTGCACGCTGGCCCTGAGACTCTATGGCAGGGTGGCAGGCCCCACAGGCACACCCCCACCCGAGTGCCCCAGCTGCTCTGTGTGGCACCAGGGCTGGGGTTGGTCATCATCACCCTCTAGCTCCCCCTGGTGTTCAGAGGGTGCCACCAGGCTAGCTGCTATGGGAAGGGGTAAAGTCCCTTTCCTGTGATAGGCTACCAAGCCTGGGGGCCTTGGCTCAGGCAGCCAGGGCTCCTGTTTCTTTGGATGTCAGTAACTGCCCACACATGGGAACATGCCCTTGCGAGTGCCTTGGCATTGACCAGCTTCAAGCTAGTAAAAGCAATCAGCTAGAAGCAAGAGGTGACGTTTTACCGGTTGGTTAGATCCTGTAAGAACTATGTGAATAATTCTTTCACTTCTTATGTAAGCTTGCAACGATGTCAAAAGAAAAAGATGGAGGGGAAAAAAAAAAAAAGAAATGTCTGAATTTGATTGGTTCCTGTCCATCTTTGGCTTTAGCCTGCAGCTCCTTTGGATGGAGGACGAGGGCTGAGTGCTGGTTACACAGAAACGCAGCCCCAGGATGGCGTCCAGGAGCACCCCTGGGCTCCGTTTCCCAGGGAGCTGTGAGCCTGCTCTGACGCTGTTGCCAGGAAGCTGTGGGACTCTGGGTGGGAGATGCTGGGCTTCCCTGAACTCTAGTGGGCTCAGCTCTGCCATGTAGGCTACAACCCCTTCCACTCTCTCACCATCCATGGTTTTGGGTAAGCAAAAAAAGAAATGTAATCAGAAAGGGATTAAGTAGTTTGCAAACTATACAGAACAGCGTTAACTCGTGGTGGCAGGGAAAACCAAGGTTAATGGGAATACTTACCAAGAAGAGATCTCGGATGAAGAACTTGGCTCTTGTCACTTTGGGGTCTTCTCCTGCATCCGGTGTTGCTGAAATCACAGAAGTGTCTGTTAGTGACCTGAACAGGTGGTAGTGCCAGGCGGAACCCAGAGGGGATGACAGAGGGGCGCTGGCTGCGTATGGCACACTTCCTCCCTGCTCTCCCGTCATTTAGATGGCTACAGCTCCAGTGACACTGTTCATTGGGGCACATACTTCATGTGGTCCCACAATTCCTGCGTGGAAACATAAGTTCCAGTGCAATAGAACTGGGGGAGCCACTAGGTTGTGGGAACTCTGCCTGCAGCCACTGGTTGGGACCCAAGGTGGGTGGCTTCTCATGACAACACCTGCGAGAAACTGCTCAAGGAAGGAGGGAGCCCCATCCCAGCTCAAGCTTTGGATGCTCACGGGCAGAGGCCGGAGCGAGGCTGGATGGCCCGATTTGTATGGGATCTGATGGGCTGGAGGCTAGCAGTGGCAGAGGAAAGAACCTCTGCTGGTCCAGAAAGGAGGGGGGAGGGGAGAGAGAGAGAAAGAAGGCAAGCCCCCAGTGACCTAAAGATTGCACTCCCCAGAGTCCTTACCTGGATCAAGGCTTCACCCTGTTAGCACCAGCGGTCCCTGAATTTGGGGTTTTACACCTATGCCTGAGGTGGGGAGCAAATCCTGTCCTAACTATAGCAATGTCCTCATTAGCAATGTCCTAACTATAGCAGTGGCCCCCAGGGAGCTTGTCTGCTCCTTTGTCCATGTGAGAACAAGACTAGGGCTGCCAGCATCCTCAGCAGGATCTTCTCAGGTTGCAGGTGGTGAGCCACACCCCCCTGTTGCTGCCACGTGACCCCATCTGGGGCATTTGGTTACAGCAGCTGGAGCAGAGTGAGCCAGGTGGGAGCAAAACTTCTTAAAGGCTGTCCTTGGCGAGCTTGGAAGGCAGGAGAGAGGGCAGGGTTCAAGTGGGCAGAGCTGTGAGCTCTCTACTGCCTGGCTCCTATCAAGACTACCCCTCTCTGATCCTGTGGCACATACTTTATTTGAAATCGCAACAGAAATCAACCTGGTGTGGATCATTGGGATTCTGGGTCCTCCTTCACAGAGTCCAATTCTTGGGATAACCCCACTGCTTTCCATGACCTCATGGAGTCTGGGGTCCTATGTTCTAGGCAGCCCACCTGAGTATTATCCCACTGCTTTCTCAGCAATAGGATCTGTGGAGACTCGGGAGCGGAGGCTTGACTCGGACACTGCTGTGTTGGGCCAAAGGCAGGTACCAGGCAGGCCTGAAGATGGGTAAGGAGGGGCATGACGCCCCCTGTGGTACTCAGCCTGGGGTGTGTGCTGGGGTGGTGGTTCCCCACCCCTGCAGCTGCATGGCATCCATTGGGGTAGGCTCTGGGCATGGGCCTTTCCTGAGGGTTGAAATATACTATGTTGTACCTGCAAGCTACTTCCAAAAATCTGTGGCAAAGGAAGTACCAGACATGAGGATGCTTCAAAAAGCTTGTGGAAAAACAAAATGAAAAGATGTTTATTTTGGTGCAAACCAACGTGAGGTTCATGCATACCCTTTTCATAATATGCATTTCCAACAGAGTTTTGGAAGATCCACGTGGGACAGCCTTTTGGAGGAGCTAGCAAGGCCGTGTCACGGGAGGTTAATCAGAGGCTCAGCCTGGCAGCAGCACCCTGGTCACGCCTTCTTCTGTGGCAGTCTGAATGGGAACTCTTAAGACATTGACAAGCGGAGCCCCCAACAGGACATTTAAAACAGGTGGAGCATCTCCATTGCAAAAACTCTGAGCTCTGAACATGCAAACGAATCTCAGTGTTCGGAGCTCTGACATGACAGTGTACACGGAGAATTCCCCAGCTGACCTCGGGAGACAGGGTCACGGGCAGCACGTGGGTACATAACAGCATTACACAAGATCACCCGAGGCTCTAGGTGCGAGCAGTATAGGAAACACAAGTGGATTTCCTGTTTAGACTTGGGTTCCATGCTCAGGGTGGCACATTATGTGTATGCCAATACTGCAAAATAATAATAATAAAAAAAGCCTTCCAAAATAAATAACATTTCTGGTTCCAAGTGTTTCAAGAAAAGGGACCACCAGCAACCTATTAAATGGGGCAGTTGGAGGGAGGGTTGATTCCAACTAATGGTTTATCTTTGATCCTTTAGAGGTATATGAATTACAGTCACAGAGCTCTTAAGAAAGTATTAGTTCTCTCTGCTCCAGAACAAAGTTTTAAAGTCTCACCATCTTCGGGAACAGTATAATTTGCATACTCTGGGAAGTAGTCTTCAATTTTTGACTTCCCTGCCAAGACTTTCTCTGCCAGCATATCCTGTTTGTTCAAGAATAAGATGATAGAAATGGTCCGTAACCACCTGAAAAAGGGAGAAAGAAAAAATGCGCATTTCACACACGCTGGCATCCATCAGTGCCCTAACGTAGGAGCTGCAAAATTAAAAGGGGGAATGTTGTCTTCTTTCTGGAGAGACACAGGATTCCACAGTGGCTGATGGACCTATATTCACAGTGTCTCCGTAAGCGATGATGAGCAGGTGCAGGAAGTTAGCTGGCAGTTGCGTCTTTTAGAACTCATTTCCACTGGGGATACACAGCTATTAGCTCCAAAGCTAAAATTTGGTTCTATAATAAAAATACTTGGATTAAAAAAAATACTTGTGATGAGAGAGAGAGAGAAAGAGAAAGAGCTCCTCTCTGTTGGTGCACATCCCTGATGCCCCCACCAGCTGGGGACAGAAACCAGGAGCCTGGCTCTCCTTCCAGGTCTCATGTGGGACCCACGTGGTACCTCTAGGGTGCGCATCAGCAGGGAGCTGGAATCGGAAGTGGAGCCAGGAGCCAGGCACATCAAGTGGCACATCAAGTTAAGTTGCCACCCGCAATGGCGGGCATCCTGTATCAGAGTGCTGGTTCAAATCCCAGTTGCTCTGCTTCCCATCCAGTTCCCCGCTAATGTGCCTGGGAAAGCAGTGGAAGATGTCACAAATACTTGGGCCTCTGCCACCCATGTGGGAGACTTGAACGAGGTACCTGGTTTGGGCTGTTGCGGTCATTTGGGAAATGAACCAGCAAGATGTCTTCTATTCTCTTTTGTAATTCTGTCTTTCAAATAAATTACTTAAAAATTATTTAAGTTATTTTGAGAGAGAGAGTAATCTCCCATTGCTGGCTCAATTATGAAATGCTTAAAACAGCTAGAATTAGACTGGGTAAAGCTAGGAGTCCGAAGCTCCATCTGGGTCTACTGTTTGGGTGGTAGGGACCCAACTACTCTGCCATCATTTTCTGCCTCCCATGGTGTGCATTTGCAGAAAGCTGGAATTGGAAGTGGAGTTGGCACCCAAAGGCAGGCACTCTGATATAGTTGTGGGTGCCACTGCTCCATAAGGGTCTCTTAGGGATCACGTAAGGTATTCCCAGAAGCCCTGAAGTAGGAGGCTTTGAAAAACCAAACCTAATCCATTTTGAACCCCAGGATTGACAGAAAGTGTTTAAAAAATCAGAGCTTGACAGTCGATCCTTCTGCTAGCCGGCCCGTTGCGCTCACTATGAATCATCGGGGAAGATCTTCCTCTCTGTCTCTCCTCTCTCTGTATATCCGCCTTTCCAATGGATTGACATATCTTCTGCTAGCCATATCAGGGCTCTGTGGAGGAATACTCCCCATCTGAAGGATGTCTGGACACTGGATGAGCTAATGGTCAGGAAGGAGAGAACATGAAAGTTGCCTGCAGAAACCATCCTTCAGGAAACAAGACCTGCAACCCTCCTCTCCGCCCCCACCCCAGCTAACAGAGGCTTTGGGAGTTTTGTGACCTGTTGTTCCAGATGCTTTCAAAAAGGTCCAGGGACTCCCTCAGCCTGTTGGTGTTGTTGTCCTCCCGGATGACCATGTTGTAGCTGCTACAGGCGGCCACGTAAATGATGGCGGTGACATCTGAATTGGAGATGGAGACAGGAAACACCCTGGTGAGATGGGAGTTGAGCAAGTCTCCAACATTACTCTGCAGTGACATGAACACAATGAGGAGCTCCCCTCTCCACCAAACCACTATGGGTTTGTGGTGCTTTGTGTATGGGATTCCAACCCGTGTTCTCAACGTTGTGATTATTCAAGGGAATTGACCTGGGTCCCAAGTTACTGTAAATGATGCAACCTGAGTTATACAGGGAGTCTCTCTATATAACACGATGGGACAGGTTTAGGAAGGGGCGTTGGTAATCTTCCATCAGTTGCATTGCTCCGCACACTAGTTGAGCTAGAGAAGGCCAAATTCAAAACTGGGCAGACCCAGGAGCAGTGTGAGTGTGAGCGATCACCCCTGTGGTCCTAAGGGCATCAGATCACCATTGAAGCACTGGATCCATTTTCTCCTCTCATCCCGCTGGCCACCGACATCAAACATGCTGTGGAAGAGTGAAAGGGAGATGGTTATGCGAACCCATCACACGTGGCTCCATTTTTTCCCTGGGCCTCAAATCTCAGTCCTGTGCAATCTTGGGCTCCAGGTGTTACAGCTCCTCCCACACTCTACCCCTTCTCTGTCATCTTATAGGGTGCAGGTGTGACAGAAGTTGTCTGAGACACGCAGTGGGCACCCAAGGCATGCGCCATGTCTGGCTCAGGTAATGGGAACATCTCTGAGTTCAACACAGGTCTCCAGTGGGGGCAGCGTGAAGGCCATGCCTCACTCCAGTTTTCAGGTCTCTGTACCTGATCTCTAGTGACTCAGGCACCTAGTCCCTTATGGAACTGGTCTCACGGCCCGTCTGCATCCACACACCTCCCTGGGGTGCTGCAATGGGTTCTTCTTGTCTTCCCAATTTGGGAAAGACCTCTGGGCTCCAGCTTCAGGTTCCCCCAATCTTGCACAGCCAACGTGGCCATGCCCAGGTTTCCCATGGACTTCTTTGACTCAACAAGCTGGTTCCAGTCCCTCTTTTCATAGCTGCATGTACCCCCTTCCTGGGCCATCTGCCCTTAGGGGGATTCTGCATCTACCTGCACTCCCTTCACCAGGCCTCTGAGCTCCCATGTATGCAACCCACAAGCCCCAAGGTCTCTATTGACTTATTTTCAGGCTTTGCATCAATGCATAGAGGACAACTGCCAGGGACTGGGTGTGACGTGTGGTGTGTTTAGCGAATGCTTTAAAGAACACTTTTCATCCCCATCCACTGGTTGACTTTCCAAATGCTGGAAATAGCTGGTGGCAGAATCTAGGCGTTACCAAAGTCAAAGCCAGGGTCTCTGACACAGGCGGACGGAGAGATGTCCTAGCTGGCATCTCAACTACAAGGCTCAGTGCCCATCTTTGTGAATGCTTGGAAAACACCACGGCTCTTGAGGGCATTTGATAGGCAGACCAGGATGTGGCATGCCTGTCTCATCCTTAAAAAAAATAAATAAATAAAAATAAAAATTTAAAAGGCCAATGAAATGGAGAGCTAGCAGGGACACTGTGGTTTCTATTCAGGCCCTCATTTCCACTTTAGCGATGAGTGATAAAAAAAAAAAAAACAGCCTCTAGAATCTTCCCATCTGGAGAGGCCCATGACAACCTTGCCAGAACTAGGCTCCCCCACCCCTCAAGGCTCTGCCCCCGCCCCTTCAAGGCTCCGGGCCCACCATCTCTGCAAGCGGGCCACGCTTGCACTTACTGAAAGTGTACACTTACTGAAAGTTCACTTTGTCCACTTGGAATCGTGTCTCGAAGATCCCCGAGGTTAGAACTCTGCATCTGAGGAGGTCCTGGGGGCCAGAAGAGGGAAACGAACTGAGTTAGATCCTCAGCCTTCGTGTGTGTGTGTGTGTGTGTGTGTGTGTGTGTGTGTGTGTGTGTGTGTGTGTTGGGGAAGCCACACAGGCTTTGCATTTTGTCAAATGATACTGTCTTCCCTTGTAAGGAAAAACAAACAACGGGAATCCTCCATCATCATCACCATCCTCTTCCTCCTCCTCCTCCCTGTCATCATCATCAAAGAATGCATCTTGCTGTCAGCTGCCTGACAGCTGACTCACAGTGCCTAGTATTCTGGGGTGAGGACCTGCGAAGGGCTGGGAAGCAAGGCTCACTCAGAACACACCTGACTGCACTAAGCAGTTGCTGCTCTCCCGGACTGGTAGCTGTGAATTTTAACTTTTCCCGCCTCTCCTCTGCCTCTTGTGGTTCTCTCTGGAATTGAAGATGTGACTGCTCCCAGGGGGATGAGGAAGCCACAAATCTGACACCTTGGGCATGTGGGACAGGTGTCAGATTCCCCCCTCCTCCCACGCCAATCGAATGCTTTAATGGTGTCCACCACGCAGCCACACAGTTATAATCCTGGAAGGCAAGGGGAAGTCCTCTTCTCTGCGTTAATGTGAGCATAATAAGTGCCGGGGACACCCATAATGGATCAAGGAAGCTACCACGGCTGGCATAGCATCCTCCAAGGGGTGCATCCTGGAAACATTTGTTGGGGGTGAGTGGGTTGGGTGAGACATCCGAGCTCAGCAGCTCCCTCTCTGCTCCGTATAAATGTGAAATTGGGGGTGGGGGGGTTGGCTTCACAGTGACTCAGCCTAGTCACTCTAGGGCACCCCAGAAAGTGGCTTGCATGTTCCATGGGGGGCCAGCACTGAGACCAGATGCAGAATGGGCATGGTTCATGCAGCTGGGGAAGGCTCAGCTTTCCAGTGGGCAGTTCCCACAGGCCATGGGCACCACGTATTCCCAGGCTGCACGTAACGGACTTTTCAAGTTAGCGACTCACAGGCTTAGACAGTGTCAGACACCGGCAGGGAGCTGACATGCTCCGGACACACGTGGGGTATGGCAGCGACTTGCAGGCTTTTTAGCAATGGCTGAATCAAACTGTAAGTCACTGTGTTTCCAAAGAGTGGGGCAAGCTCTGACTGCCCTTACCTGGTCCGTGGGTGTGTAGTCAACCAGACTGACGCTGTCGATCCGTTCCAGGAAGCTGCAGAGAGAGCAGCGCAAGTTCAGAAAGCTCCTGTGATTCTTTTCTCTCCAGGCAGGACAAGCGCTGGGTCATTGCCACAAGCTCAGTGTGCATAGAGACTTCCTGCTTTCTGTCTGCTGAGTGCGCATCTGTCTCTGCTTGGCACCCCACCGCCGGCTGAGGCCAGAGGCCTGCACTGCTGTTCATGCGTGCAAACCTATGCACAAGTGCATCTCATGTGTGCCTTGCTGCTGGCCTACTCTTACTGGCCTGGGATTGGGGGGGTTAATGAGAATTGTGAACAAGGGCTTGGGGGGCCTCCCGGAGCAAGAAAACCACATGGGGTCTGTTAGCCAAAGTTCCTAATAAGGACCAAGCGTTGCCTTGTGTGTGTGTGTGTGTGTGTGTGTGACTGTATGAGGGGATGGCCGTATGTGTGTCTCTGTGGTAGTGCACATAGCTGTGTGACTGTGGGAGGGTACAGCTGCACGTGTGTGGAGTGGCTGTGTGAGAGTGAGCTGTATGTTGGCACACCTGCTCAGGCTGCCAGAGTATGTCCCATCCGTCTGATCTGTGCCACATAACCCAGGGTTGGAGAAGCAAGAAGAGCATGGGACAGATGAAGTAACATGGGGTTCTCTCTTCTCAGAGGCTACAGGCATGGCTCTCCCTCCTGCAGGAGGCCACGAAGGATACTGTTCCTGGCCTCCTGGGAGGCCCTCCTTGCCCACCTGTCTCAAACAGGAGCTCTGATGCCTGGGCCCCAGGGTGGGAGGCAGCTGTGTATTCTCTCGGCCTACAGGTCCCCTTCACAGCACATCATTCTCCACACACCTGCCGCATGGCCTGCCAGTCCTCCTGAGGGTCTGGTGGGGCTCAGGTGGGAGGTGGCATTTCCATAGCCTCCATCCCTGCGTCATGGCTCTGGTCTAACACCTGCCCTCGACCTGCACCAAGAGCCACCTCCGTGGCAGGTGAACCGTCAACAGAATGAGCTGATGGACAACTATGGAGTCTCCATGTTGGGGACAGGAAGTGGTGGTGGTGGGGGGGGCCTCAGTAGGCAGGAGTGAGGTCAGCTCAGCTCGGAGAGATGGGAAGGCTCCAAAAGCTGGCGAGGGTGACTGCTTTGGTCTGATGTGTTCCGTGGGTCACAAAGGACCTTCTGATGGAGCAGACACCGTAAGCCCTGGCAGGTGCCAATGTTTCAACCTAAAGGTGGGTGAAGGGTCTGGGGTGAGGATTTGGCTTCGAGCAGGAGGTGGAAGAGGGAGACCTCGGAGTCTCTGATGAAGGCAGATCTCTGCAGTAGCAGCAGGAAGGGAGCTTTGGTGGATAGCCCTGACCCAGGTGTGACAAAGTGCTTCTCTGTGCTCAGAGATGGCCCCGCCCCTGGACCATACACACGCGGCACCAGGCAGGTGGGGCGGGAACAAGTCAGGCCTGAGGCGGAAGGCCGGATGGAACTAATAATTGAGTATGAAGTTTAGGGCTATAGTTAGAATTTAGGAAGTAACCAATTTATCCCACAATGCACATAGGGTGGAGGTAGGTGGGCGGATTTATTCATATGGTAATAATGGTGGAAAGAATGAGGGCTGGTACATGATTAAATGCTGCCTTCCAAAGGAACTGGTGGGAGTCCCTTTTTGCAGGCTATCAAAGAGAAGTGACTCTGAGATATGCTGACAAGGAGAGGTGGCAGCTTCTCCCCGCCCCTCCAATCAGCTCTGACAGTTACTTCCACGGCCTCTGAGACACGTGGGGGGCCACAGGGAGCATTTCCAAGGGAGTTTCTGGAAGGCCACTGATGCCGTAGTTGCTGAGCTTCACGGAGTTGTGCTGTGCAATAACATGCGAAAATTCATCGTTCAACGTCAGTGTGCCCTCACCGCCCAGTTCTGTCAACAGAACTGAGAATAGAGAATGGGGTGGCAAGGATGGGCGTGTGGCCTGGTGGTTAGGCAAGGGTGGGTGTTTGGCTGCTGTCCTATAGTGGAATGCCTGCGTCTGGGTTCCAGCTTCAGCTTTCAGTTCTGGCTTCCTGCTGGTGTAGGTCTCCAAGAACGCAGCAGGTGATGGTCATGTGCTTGGGTTCCTGGGGCTTCCACAGGGGACTCGGTTTGAATCCTCACTCCTGGCTTCAGCCCGGCCTGTCCTCAGTCATTTAGGACAGACACACGGGAGCTCTTCAAATAAGAAAACAAAGAGAGGGACCCATGCCTTGGTGTAGCACATTAAGACTCTGACTGCAACATGGGCGTCCCACATGGAAACCGGTTCAAGTTCTAGCTGTTTCACTTCTGACTCAGCTCCCTGCTAATGGCCTGGGAAAGCCACGGAGGGTGACCCAGGTGCTTGGGCCACTGCACTCATGTGGGAGACCTGGAAGAAGCTCCTGTTGCCTGGCTTAGGACTGTGGCCAAGTTCTAGCTATTTCAGTCATTTGGACTGTGAGCCAGGAGATGGGACAGATGTGCCTGTCTCTTCTTCTCTCTCTGTAAATATGATTTTCCAGTAAAAAGAAAATCATTCTAAAAAACTAGAACCTAACTTCCCGGCAGCTGCCTTTAGCAAGACCAAAGAAGAGCAACAGACAGGGGGTCAGCTGAGTTCTCCTGTTGCTTTGGGTTTTGAGTCTTAGCAGAACAGCAAGGAAGCAGCAATGCGGCCTGAGTTTTCAGTTTATCATGAGACTAGAAGTTAGCAGTTGCATGGAAGATGGAAAAGGCCTTCTGATGCTTCTGCTCTGAGCAAGCTGTGCAGGATTATAATTCTGGTTCTCTGAATTGTGTGTCCTCACCTCTGTCAGCTGCTGCTCTGTTTTCACCACTCGCTGGCTCCACTGCGCCTTTTTTTTTTTTTTAAGGATATATTTTATTTTTATTGGAAAGTAAGATACACAGAGAGGAAGATCTTCTGTCCCCAAGCGGCTGCAACGGTCAGAACTGAGTCGATCCAAAGCTAGGAGCCAGGAACTTCTTTCAGGTCTCCTACGCGGGTGCAGGGTCCCAAGGCTTTGGGCTGTCCTCGACTGCTTTCCCAGGCCACAAGCAGGGAGCTGGATGGGAAGCAGGGCTGCCAGAACACGAACCGGCACCCATATGGGATCCTGGCACGTGCAAGGTGAGGACTTTAATTGCTAGGCTACAGCGTCGGGTCCTCCACTGTGCATTTTTAAGACTCCATTTCAACCAGCTTTTGGTGTCTTCCTCTTTTGGAGCTGCCTCCTAACTACTGCAGCAAGAGATTAAAATCTTCCATAAGTCTTGCTTTGCTGACTTGTCTGCATGGAGATACTCCTTTCACATAAGACAAGAACCAAGGCAATCTCTGTCTTTCGCATCGATTTCCCCTTAACAGTGGTACATTTAGGCCAGCCTTACACCTGGATTTTTGGTTCAAACTGACATATTTTCAAATATGTTGTAGAAGTGCTTCTTCAAACGGAGTCTCCTGAGACTGTGTATCTGAAAATGGGGTTTAATCAGGGAGTCTTCCAAAGCATACACAGAATTTTGCATATGATTACATGTTCAAGCAGATTTAAGAACGACAAATATGGCCAAACCTTGTCAAACTGTATGGGGGCCATTTTAGCTCTCGGTGGTTCCACTTTTTTTTTTTTAAATATTTATTTATTTTTATTACAAAGTCAGATATACAGAGAGGAGGAGAGACAAAGAGGAAGATCTTCCGTCCGATGATTCACTCCCCAAGTGAGCGCAACGGCCAGTGCTGCGCCGATCCAAAGCCAGGAGCCAGGAACTTCCTCCAGGTCTCCCACATGCGGGTGCAGGGTCCCAAAGCTTTGGGTCGTGCTGTACTGCTTTCTCAGGCCACAAGCAGGGAGCTGGATGGGAAGTGGAGCTGCTGGGATTAGAACTGGCACCCATATGGGATCCCGGGCACATTCAAGGTGAGGACTTTAGCCGCTAGGCCATGGCGCCAGCCCGGTGGTTCCACTTTCGATCCAACTCCCCGTTACTGTGCCTAGGAAAAGCAGCAGAAGATGGTGCAAGTGTGTAGGCCCCGGTGCCCGCATGGCTGCTGTTGGATTGGCCTAGTTCTGGTCATTGTGGCCACCGGGGGTGGGTATGAACCAGTGGATGGAAGATCTCTCCCTCCATTTCTCTCTCTCTGCTTCTCAAATGAATGAACAAATGTTTTTAAAGAAAATCATCAATAACACCAAACTACACTAATTACAAACTACAGTACTGGGAGAGCAATTTTGATGTTGACTTTTTCGTTCTGTCCTACCATAGCTGACGATGCTCTTACCTGCAGATACAGGTTTTTTTTTTTTCCTTTCTAAAAGCACATCTGCAAGGCACGGTGACAGAGATGGAGACAGGAGTCTGGGGGGGATACGTAGGTAGCTAGCTTGTTCACGGGTTGGAAGCCATATCTGAATCCTACTCAACCACCTACCAACCAAATGCTTTTGGCAGGAAGTACTTCCCCATCTGGGACCTGGGGTGGTCTGGGCATGGGGAGTGTCTCCTCCCATCCCTGTTCTTGGCACACACAGAGGATACAAGGTAGAAACATCTCTCTCAGGCCCGGCGCCATGGCCTAGCGGCTAAAGTCTTCGCCTTGAATGCCCCGGGATCCCATATGGGCGCCGGTTCTAATCCTGGCAGCTCTACTTCCCATCCAGCTCCCTGCTTGTGGCCTGGGAAAGCAGTCGAGGACGGCCCAAAGCCTTGGGACCCTGCACCCACGTGGGAGACCTGGAGGAAGTTCCTGGCTCCTGGCTTCGGATCGGCGCAGCACCGGCCGTTGCGCTCACTTGGGGAGTGAATCATTGGACGGAAGATCTTCCTTTCTGTTCCTCCTCCTCTCTGTATATCTGTCTTTGTAATAAAAATAAATAAATCTTAAAAAAAAAAACAAAACGCTCTCCCCAGCCCACTGGATTCCTGCGCGTGCCCCACAGGTATCCATGATTTTGTCATCTTTTAAATAAATGTTATCACTTTGTAAGCTATATTTGTGCCTGTCCTTAGTGTGCTTTTTAAGAGGCAAAAAGCTCAGAAAAGGAATATTAACCTCAACATAGCCCATAACATGAGAGATATCTCATCTGCTGGTTTACTCACTAAATACCCAGAAACAGCCAGGAGTGGGCCAGGTTGAAGCCAGGAGCTGTGAATTCCACCTGGGCCTCCCTTACGGGTGGGAGGAACCCAATAGTTTGGCTGTCATTCTTTGCCTCCCAGACATGCTAACAGGAAGCTGGATTCCACGTGGAGGCAGAAGAGGTAGGACTTGAACCAGGCACTCTGATGTGGAATGAGCTATCTCAAGTGATGTCTTAACCAGCTGTGCTACGACTCCTGTCCTGAAGACACGTTCGTATTTTCATAGTTCAGGTCCCACTTCTGTTTGCTATTGACAAAACAATCAACAAAACAATGCTTTATTTATTTATTTTAAATCCCATTTCATGGCCTAGCTGATAAAGTCCTCACCATGAACGCGCCCAGGGACCCCATATGGGTGCCAGTTCTAATCCCGGCAGCTCCACTTCCCATCCAGCTCCCTGCCTGTGGCCTGGGAAGGCAGTCGAGGACGGCCCAAGGCTTTGGGACCCTGCACCCCTGTGGGAGACCTGGAGGAAGTTCCTGGCTCCTGGCTTTGGATCGGCGCAGCACTGGCCGTTGTGCTCACTTGGGGAGTGAATCATCGGACGGAAGATCTTCCTCTCTGTCTCTTCTCCTCTCTGTATATCTGATTTTCCAAATAAATAAATAAATCTTAAAAAAAATCCCATTTCTTATCTTTCTCCCCGCTAAAATGATCCAAAGTCATAGAATTCTGATGGTCTTTGGATTGGCCACAAAGAGGGGATTTCAGGAGAGTCAGGAAAAGATGAAAACAATTTTGCCAAATGCCTTAATAATGAAACTTCCGGATCTGAGGATACACGACTACATTTAATTGAGAAATGTACTTGGTTTGTATTGTGAAACTACACAGCAAGTCAGAATTCTGTCAGGCAAGCAAAATATTTTTTCTCAATGTGCTACTGAAATTAATTCATGATACTCACCCACAAGATATAAAAGTGCTGGTGGAGAAAAACAGTACCCATATGGTGATGAAGCATATTACAGATAGAATTAAAAGATGTTCATTTTGGTGCATATTTTGAAATACATGCATTTTTTTCCCAGAAATACATTTTTCATAAGCTCTCAGAAGATGCTTATATGCATGGGTTTTGGATTTGCTTGTTGAAGTAAACTCAATTTCCATGAACTTTTTGCATTCTCTTTCACCAAGCTGTTTTAATGTGCAGCTAGGGTCCCTGGTCTAGGAACAATCACACTGGCTACAGGTCCCAGGCAGCTGAGTGGATGCCAGGAAGTTGACCAGCAGTTTGAAGCCCTGACCACTCCCCGTGGTGGGGATTCTGTGTGCAATCCTTGATGCTGCACCTGCTTCCCTCCTCAGGTGAATTCTGTCCTTTCAGCCCAGCTGCCACACCCCTTGCCACCTGTCCAGTGGTGTCCTTTTATGTCCAATCACCTCTCCATTCCTGACCAGTCTCTGTGACCTCTCAGATCCCCCGTTTCCTCTCAAAGTTAAGCTTGTCCCACAGCCGCTCTTAGCAGCCATGTCGACCAGCCGTGTCCCCGACGCTGCTTTCAGGCAAGCTGCCTGATCCTGTGATTAATCCCCTTCTCAAATGATGAGATACAAAATGCAATAAAGTGCACCCAGTGTACTTTTGTGTTCTTTTGGCAGATGTTTAGTTTGAATACATCCATATCCATTTTCTTTTTATGTGTATGCCCTATCGTATCTACCTCACTGATTTGTTGAATGTCATCTAAGAGCAAAGTTTTTTTTTCTTTCGTTCTTTAAAAATTTCTAGAAAAGGGCAAGGCGCAATAGTGACTAAAGTCCTCGCCTTGAATGCACTGGGATCCCATATCGTCGCTAGTTCTAATCCTGGCAGCTCCACTTCCCATCCAGCTCCAAGCCTGTGACCTGGGAAAGCAGTTGAGGACAGCCCCAAAGCCTTGGGACCCTGTACCCGCGTGGGAGACCCGGAAGAAGCTCCTGGATCCTGGCTTTGGATTGGCTCAGTTCCAGCCGTTGCGGCCACTTGGGGAGTGAACCATCTTCCTCTCTGTCTCTCCTCTCTGTATATCTGGTTTTGTAATAAAAATAAATACATTTAAAAAAAATTTTCTAGAAAGAAGCTCCACGGAGCTGGCACTTTATATATTCCTGTCTCAATCGCTCACTGTATCCATTCTGAATAAACACACACCGTCAAGCTATTTGTGCTCCCACCATTCACACAAACTTGGGGCAAATGTAGAAGGACATTATGACCCTGGAAGGTCAGCGAGCACAGGATTACAACTGATTGGATAGTATTTGTATGAGAACAACTGAATAGACACCTTTTGTATACCTGATTGGATATCATTTGTATGAGAACAGTTGAGTGACAGCATGTGAATGAGAACACTTGGTGGAATATACAAAAGGAGTTCCAAACAAAAGTATAGAAACAGTTGATGGGTTTTGTTGATAAGCTCAATACTTCCTCCCTTATCCCATATGACCCTCAGTGTATAAAGTCTGATGCCACTAATAAACTTTGGCTTTCGACCATCAGTCAGAGTCCACGCGTGTTATTATCGGCTCCGTGCACCAAGTCCATCACTGCAGGACAGCAACAGGCCGACATTTGGGCAGCTGCTGTAAGGCACCCATCCTTGGGGAACTCATAGCCCTGGCTTTCCTTTCCTGTGCCCCTTGTCATGCTGTAAGCAGCATGCCAGCAGCAGCCCACGGGGTTCTGTACCAGCCGTAGGAATCCAGACCAAAACAGCCACTGGTCTGACTCTTAAAGGAACTTAGCACACCTGGGCAAATGAAGCCAACAGTTTGCTAATTCCAGTCAGTTAATCTGTAAAACAAAATTACAAGGGTCTGCTCAGCCTTTTGCTGTCAGGCCTGGGATTTAGCTTACCTGGGTATGGTGTATATTGCACACAAAATTTGCACTAGTGGGGCTGGCTGGCCGATTTCTGTACTATACTCAGTTAATAAGGCTGCCTGCCAGTGCTTATCTTAGGAATTTTTTTCCCCCTCAGGCAGCAGGATAGACTGTGGCTGAGCCTGGGAAGGGCAAGCTCTCACAAGAGCCTTCCAACGGTGTGGGGGGGAAAGAGTTAAATCCTCGCACTAGTCCACTCAGGTTCTCCCACATCAGTTCTAACTACATGCTAGACATGGCGCCTTTGAAGGTCGACAAACAAAGGCAGATCTATGGCTGAAAGCAGTGCTAGCACTTGCATGGAACATGGAATCATTTCCTGTTCGGAGCTGGAGCCTTTCTGGGCACCTTCCCTATGTCTTTGACCTTGGAGAATTTCAGCAACAAAACTTGTCATGAAGAAACAATTACATTTAAGGAAGTAACAGGCATGGCTTCAAGAAACAGGCCTCAACATGCCATGCCAACCAAACACACACTGGTGGTGAGACCTGAGTGCCGACTTGGAAAGACACACGATGCTTTCCAAGCTCAATCTGGCTCTGAATTCTTAAATAGGAGGCACGCGCATTCACAGTAAAGCTTAGAATTATTTATTTATTTGATAAATTTATATGATTTACATTTCAGTGTTTTATCAACTCCAGAAGTGAGGAAATAATTCATGGGGCCGTAGTGCCTTTGAAAATAACCTTTATGATTCATAAAAATGTACATCCATATAGTATGAAGTGAACATTTTTAAGAAAGTCTGAGCATATACAAGTATCGTTTAATCTCACAAAATATATTTTGTTGGGAATATTTGCATTAGAAAAGGGATTTAAAATTTGCCAAAGGTGTCGCCACTCAGCTGTTTCTGAGGCTTGTTGCGAATTTACAGTCTAGAGGTGGGGTGCTGGCTCCTGCCCCTCTCCTTCAATGCAACCTGCGTGCGAGCAGACACTCGGCCTTCTAGAGAGAGGATGCTGGGCCCGTGACCAACGGGTGGCCCTTCCAGCACACGGACTAGCCTCCAGTCAGAGGTCCCCAGAGGTTGTCCTCCTCAGCATACAGATTACTTTTTTATTTTCCTGAACACTCACCCACACGGGAAGACATGTTACAATGGTGAACACCTGGTTATTATGGATGTTTCAAAGAATGTGGAACAGTCAATAATTCTTTTCTAGAATATGTAATTCTCCTGTAGAGAAATCTTCCTGTGAAGGAAAGGACGAAGTTACTATGCGTCCTTGGTGAGGTGAATGGCCACGTTTTGAGGGGGTGGGGAGAAAGTGGGGCCTACACACGCACTGCCTGTGCCTGTTAAGACACACAGTGCCAGAGCTGGGTCTCTTTCCATCTCTGTCCTTCCAACTCCATCTTATCCTTTCTTCCCAGACTTCCGGCTGGCTAGAGTCATATGCGAGATCTCAAAAGCTGGAGAAAACATTTCAAACTGCATTATCAAGTATCCTAAATAATTGTTGCTTTAAGAAAAAAAAAAAAGCAAATAATTAGAACCTAAAATGCAGTTCTAATTTTATTTCTGCTTTTGGTTAAAGAAACCCAAACAAAACCTACACACACACAAGCACGCACGCACACACAGAGTCCCAAGGGTTTCCGGAAGCAATTGACAATCACCAGTTCTTTGGCAATGCTAGAATGAGTCATATGACTGCCATGCTAATTAACACAGTCTGTTAAGACTCAGGTGTGAGCCAGAAAAATAACCAGCAAGGTGCTGAGAGGGTTGCTTGAAGCGAAACTGTCCAACCTTAAGCCTTCTGTCTGTTAAAAAAAAAAAAAAACAACGGGTAAATAGAAAGTGCACCCTAACTGTTCCTGACCCCCGAGGCTCGGTGGCATTTCCTCAAGCTATGAGAAGTGAACAGAACTTAGGCAGCACCAGAGCGTTAATGCGCAAGAATTCTCCGATCATTTTAGTATAAGTTCTGAGAACAGACCAATAGTCAATTGCAGTGCTGTTCCGAGGGGCAAGCAAAATGAAGGATACACAGAAACCTACAGTCACTGAGTCACTGCCCCACGAGGCATGAAAGGAACCACCCATTCCCCTTCCGGAGTTGTTCAGGCGGCATCTCCCAACCCAGACAGTACCGATTACACTGAACACACGGAAACCAGAGCGTTGTTCGATTTCCAACGATCTGTAAACACCAAATTAGCTAGTCGTTAGAAGGCGGCTATAAAAATACACATCGTCGTCACAAGCTATACAGAACTTTAAACTCCAGCTGGGAGTGGCGAGAGGCTGGCGTTCCCAGCGCAGGTAAAGAGGGCCGCGGACCCCAAGGGACAAGCGCCTTGGGCACTGAGGGGCACGGGCTGCGGAGGCCGAGGACCCCCAGGGGCAAGGGCCGAGGACCCCCAGGATCAGGGGCCGCCGACTCCCCCAGGGGCACTGGCCGAGGACCCCCAGGGGCACGGGCCGCCGACTCCCCCAGGGGCAAGGGCCACCGACTCCCCCAGGGGCACTGGCGGAGGACCCCCGGGGCACGGGCCGCCGACTCCCCCAGGGCCACGGGCCTCGGCGTCCGGTCCGCCCCGCTGCCCCCACCGCGTCCCTCACACCTGGTCCCGGAGGCGAGCCAGTCTCTGCGACAGCTCGTCCTGCTCGGCCGACGCCACGCTCGTGCCCACCGAGCCCGTCTGCCCCTGCGGCAGCTCCATGTTGAGGTCGAGGCCGGCCTCGTCGGCCATTTCCTGGAGCAGCAGATCCACCTGGTTCTGGGGAGTGGTCAGCGTCGTCGTGCTGCTCATCGTGTCTTCCATCTGCTGCGTCTGCACGTCCAGCGTCTCGAACTGGTGCTCGAACTTGTCCATCAGGGCCGAGATCTTCTCGAGGTTCATGGTCTTGAGCGTCGCGTCCATGGACTTCACCACGCCGGCCATCGACTTGGTCACCTTGCCCATCGTCACGGCCGTCTGCACCCTGGCAGCCACCGCGTCGACCCTCGCGCTCATCCTCAGGAAATTCACCGCCTGGTTCTTCTGGCGGATGGCGTTCTCGGCGTGGATCCTCGCCACTTCCATGTTGCCCTTCTGGATGGCCTTTTTAATTTTGGCCTTCTCGGCCTTCTCCTCCTTGTCGCATTTCTTGGCGCTCCGGCTCAGTTCTTTGGCCGCAAACTTGAGGTTGAACAGGTGTTTCTCCATGTTGGACATGATCGCAACCGCTCCCGCGGGGTCGGCGGCCACGGCCGGGCGCGGAACCGGGACGAGAAGACGCAGCTCGCCTCCCGGCCGCCGCTCCTTTGTTTTGGTCCCACTTCCTGCTTCTGCTGCGCCCGGCGCAGGCGGTGACGTCAGAACGCGGCGCCGGGGCGGGGCCTGCGTGGCGGAAGGCGGCGCCGCCGGGGCGGGCTAGGGCGCGGCGCGCGCGGCCGCCGGTTCGAGTCCGGCACCGTGGCCGAGGCGAGGAGTCGGTCACTGCGCCGGTCATGGCAGCGGTGCCGCGGCTGCTGGGCTCGGCCACCAACAAGCGTGGCCGGGAGCTCTCCAGGAATCGTGATTCTGATGTTTTATACGCATGCTAGGATCTTGACTCACACTCGTGACAGGCGGGGCTTGTCACCCCCAGGTTCTGCAGGCTGAGGGGGTGGAGACCGTCGGAACTCTGTGTAAACCCTTTTAGGGCTCCATCTTCCCTGGCGGCAGTGTGAGCTGCAGGTCTTGGGGAAGATTCCTCCAGAACGGAAGGAACGAACTGGAAGAAGGCTCAGTGTGCCCTAAGAAGCTTGGCTGACATCATTGCTGAGAGCCACCTGTGCTTGCAGATCAAACCCAACCCAGAGTGGCACCCTGCCCTGGGTTCCTGCCTGTGGCAGCTTGCTCCTCGGCCCATTCAGATTTACAGAAAGGACAGACCAAGATTTTCAGGTCGCCAGTTCACTCCCAAAATGCTGCGATGGCCAGAGCTGGGTTAGTCTGAGCTGGAAGCCGGGAGCTTCTGGGTCTCCCGTACCGGTGCAGGGTCCCATGGACCAGAGCCATACTCTGCTGCTTTTCCGAGGTCGTAAGGAGAGGGCTGGATTGAAGGTGGAGCAGCTGGTACTGGAACCAGCACCCATATAGGATGCTGGTGCTTGCAGGTGGAAGGTTAGTCTGGGGAGCCATCATGCTGGCTGCACCCCACACCACTTTTTTTTTAAGATTTACTTATTTTTTTTTTTTTTTTATTGGAAAGGCAGATTTACACAGAGGAGGAGAGACACATAAAGAGCTCTGTCTGCTGGTTCACTGGCCAAGTGGTCACAACGGCTGGAGCTGAGACGATCCAAAGCCAGGACCCAGGAGCCTCTTCCGGGTCTCCCACACAGGATTTAGCCACTAGGCTATGGCGCTGGGCCCACCCCATGCATCTTCTTAAAACCAACTCTAAAGATGTGATTTTCTTGCTGCTCTCCCTAAGGGAGTGTGCAGAATTTCTGCCCGCTGGCTTTCAGTCAAAGTGGGTTGCAGTGTCAGCATGGTAGCCTAGTGACTAAAGTCTTCGCCTTGAACGTGCTGGGATCCCATATGGGAGCCGGTTCTAATCCCGGCAGCTCCACTTCCCATCCAGCTCCCTGCTTGTGGCCTGGGAAAGCAGTTGAGGACGGCCCAAAGCCTTGGGACCCTGCACCCACGTGGGAGACCCGGAAGAAGTTCCTGGCTCCTGGCTTCAGATCGGCATAGCACCGGCCATTGTGGCCACTTGGGGAGTGAATCATTGGACACAAGATCTTCCTCTCTGTCTCTCCTCCTCTCTGTAATCTGCCTTTCCAATAAAAATAAGTCTTAAAAAAAGAAAAACAAAGTGGGCTGAAGCACGGAAGGTGCTCGTTATTTGTGAGGAGGGGCATGGTGGGAACTCTGTGAATGTGGCTCCGGCTGCCAGCATCTGCTGTCCACAGCGTCTCTGCCTGTTGAGGTCCTCCCGTCCTGCTCCATGGAGCCTTGCCAAGCCCCTGTCCTGGGGCTGCAGCTGTGTTCCCTGTGGGGAGCAGTCATAGCCCAGGGCGCATGCCTGGCATGGGATCCGGGGTAGAAGCAGGCAGCACAGTCGCACTTGGCAGGTGCTCTTCCACACAGCAAGGCTTTACTGTAACACAGGGCGAGGCTCTCATCCTCCCTAGCAGCAGCCTCGCCAGGATTCCTTTTGTCTCTCCTTTGCTAAACAATAAGACCCTATTTTCCAAATGGAACTTTTCTAGAATGGGGCGTGCAAAATCAATAAAAAAGAATGCCATCTGTTTGAAGCTGAAGCAGGGGGCTCAGAACCAACCCTTTCTCTCCCCCTTTGGGGCCTTCTTTGGCTTTTTTTTTTTTTTTCCCCAGTTTGCAGATCAGTTCTTTGGTTCACATTCCTTAGTTGTCACAGGGCCAAGTGCCAGTTAGGTGAGCTTCTTCGGGACATAATCATGAGACCCTCGGATGGTGACCAGATTGTCATGCACATTTATTAAGCATTTCTGTACCAGGGCTGGTTCTGGGAACTTTGCATGAATGAACTCATTTTATCCTTACCAACCCTGTGACATGGATCTTGTGGCAACTTCAATTCACAGGCCGGGAAACAGGAAGCAATGAACTTGCCCAGGGGCAACAACATACATCTGTGTTAGAAATTATATTCCATGGGGCCCGGCGGCGTGGCCTAGCGGATAAAGTCCTCGCCTTGAATGCACCCGGAATCTCATATGGGCACCGGTTCTAATCCCAGCAGCTCCACTTCCCATCCAGCTCCCTGCTTGTGGTCTGGGAAGGGCAGTTGAGGACGGCCCAAAGCTTTGGGATCAGGCAGGCAGATCAGACGTTGTCACAGGGCCAAGTGCCAGTTAGGTGAGCTTCTTCGGGACATAATCATGAGACCCTCGGATGGTGACCAGATTGTCATGCACATTTATTAAGCATTTCTGGGGCTGGTTCTGGGAACTTTGCATGGAACTCACAGTGACATGGATCTTGTGGCAACGTGAACTTGCCCAGGGGCTCTGTGTTACTTCCATGGGGCGTGGCCTAGCGGATAAAGTCCTCGCCTTGAATGCACCCGGAATCTCATATGGGCACCGGTTCTAATCCCAGCAGCTCCACTTCCCATCCAGCTCCCTGCTTGTGGTCTGGGAAGGCAGTTGAGGACGGCCCAAAGCTTTGGGATCCTGCACACACGTGTGGGAGACGTGGAGGAGGTTCCTGGCTCCTGGCTTCGGATCGGCACAGCACTGGCCGTTGCGCTCACTTGGGGGAGTGAATCATTGGACGGAAGATCTTCCTCTCTATCTCTCCTCCTCCCTGTATATCTGGCTTTGTCATAAAAATAAATCTTAAAAAAAAATTATATTCCATGGATTTCTTGGAGACTAGTAAAGAAGCCAAGGGGAATTCCAATAAGAAGTTAGCAGGAATGCTGAAGGATGATCCCCTGAGACTTCAAAGCAGCGTCTGGCGCATCCACTGTTCCACTGAGAGCTTGGAGAGGCTGCAGGAGCTCAAGAGCGGTCGCCAGGAGAAGCCACCCTCACTGGAGCTACCGAGGTTAGACGAAGCCCTTCCTCTCCCGCCTGGACAGACAGAAGAGGGCGGAGTCTGAGGAGACGTGTCTTAGGGCAGGCTGGGATGCAGGACAGCGGGCTGACCTTGCCTCTCATGGTGCCCCTGCTCTCCTTGCACTTGCTGAAGCAGTGACCGAGTCCCGCTGCCCACGATCCCCGCACACCCTCCCCACTCATCTTCGCCTGCCAACCCCAGCCATCCCCATGGTGCCCAGCGGGATGTAGAGCTATTGATGCTTACTTTCCCATTTAGACAAGTTTCTCTTCTGAGCTCCCCGCTCAGGCATCCAGTGTCTCTTTGACATGGGGTAAAACGTCTGAAACCCATTCCTCAACTCCTCCAAGTGACTGGATGCAATTCTGCCCGTCCCCACTTCCTCCCCCTAGGGCTCACCTGGAGAGGGGGGTCCAGGTCAGTTTCTGAGACGTTACCCTTGATGACCCCCTCTCACCTGTCTCTGTCTGTCCCTTGCCCGGTCTTTTAAGTTCCCCTTTCCTTACAATCCACTTTCAGCATCACTTCGGGGTGGGTGCTTTCTCTCCCGTGGCTCAAGCACAAGGAAAAGCTTTCGGGGTGATTATCAAGAGACGTTGCTCTCGTGGCCATTTTGATCACACCTGAGAATCTTCTGGGTTCAATTCAGGTATGAGGGAAGAAAGTGCAATGGATAATCCACGGACTCAACAGGTCTAGCAACAACAACAGCGCTGCGACACACACGTCCACCTGCCTGGTCACCAGGGAGGGTGATGTTGGAAGCTAGCGCAGGAAATGGAACTTGGCAGCTCGGCAAGTCCTCATGGAAAAGAGGTGTCCCCAGCACCTCCCTGCAGAACGCACAGACTCCTGTACCCAGGCGGAGCGTTGCTTAAGACTTCTGTGCTTGTATGATGTACCCTTACAGCATTTAGATTCCTTGGAAATAGCCGTCTAAAGAGGACCCAAGCACGTATATTGAAAAGTGCTAACTAACCTTAACATTCTTCTAAATCAAGTCATGAGATACTTTCCTCTGTTGTCTGATGGTGCCGGGCTGGAATCTTTCAATTCGCAAACGGGCTCCACAATTACCGAGTACGAGGTGAGGGGATGAGCACTATAAAGCAGACTTTGTTCGTTCGTTTGTTTTTCTATAGTTTCGGACTGAGCTTTCTTGATAAACTGAATCAGCAAGGATGCTGGCGTACATGTTCCAGGAACCAATAGGCTGTTTTCTCCTTCTCTAAGTGACCATGATTCATCATGTCTCCAATATAAAAAATCGTCGAAATAACATCTGCCAAACAGCACTTAATAATAGATATCCGCACATTTGCAAGAGAAAGTGTTTTTTTTTTTTTCAGGACTGAATTTGGGGTAAAAGGGTTGAATGCCAACTACATTTCAATTACATTGATGTGCAAAAACACTGCCAATTCATCAGTGTCATTTATAGCTCAGCAAAGCTCCTGCTTCCTGGGAGCTCCTGGGGGTCAATCCTCTCTTCTCCGCCCTGTGTGGATCTCTCACAGCTACCCAAGCCCCGCTTCCCCCTCCCCCGGTCCTCTCCATGGAGAGGATGGTTCACGATGTATGGAGGACGGCCTGGGGACTGCAAGGTGAGGGGCACTTTCCGAGAGTCCAGACACACAGATCCCCAATGTCCGGGAACTTCACCAATTGCAGATTGAAAACAGCTGGAGAAGGCCCGGCGGCGTGGCCTAGCAGCTAAAGTTCTCGCCTTGAACGCATCCGGGATCCCATATGGGCGCCGGTTCTAATCCTGGCAGCTCCACTTCCCATCCGGCTCCCTGCTTGTGGCCTGGGAAAGCAGCCGAGGACGGCCCAAAGCCTTGGGACCCTGCACACACGCGTGGGAGACGTGGAAAGAAGTTCCTGGTTCCCAGTTTCGGATTGGCATAGCATCAGCCGTTGCGCTCACTTGGGGAGTGAATCATCGGATGCAAGATCTTCCTGTCTGTCTCTCCTCCTCTCTGTATATCTGACTTTGTAATTAAAAAAAAAAAAAAAAAAATCTTAAAAAAAAAAAAAGAAAAGAAAACAGCTGGAGAGCAAACTTGCATTATTTTGTCACTATTCCTGAGACAGCACGGTCCAGCAACTGCTCTGATGGCATGCACACCATGCCAGTTCTGATCAGGAATCTGGAGGGAATATCAAGTTTATGGGACTGCAGGTTATACGCAAACGCCATGGCCTTTTGTGTAAGGGAACCAAACATCTGGATGTTCCTGTGGATACTGTGGGACGGTCCGACAGGGAGTTGTTCAGCTCACTCCGTGTTCCGGGGGAAGAACTGAAATGAGAAACTTCCCCTCCAACCCAGGCCCAACTCACACTGAGTGTCTTCTTGTACTATAGACCCGAGGTGTCACAAAACACGTTCAACAGAGGCCAATACATTGCCTTTTTTGGCAAAACAATCTGAGTCTTATCTTAGAAGCAGATAGATTTAGTCACTGCCTGGTATCTCAGCACAAAGTCATAGTGTAGCAGCTTCTTCACAATTATCTCCCACCTCCGACAGCTGGATAAAGAATCTTTACTTCCATTTTCTTAACCACATTTTTTTTTTATTAGATCAAATAAAATGGGAAACAAGCGCATCCCATGCATGAGAATAAAATTTTTAGGAAGCAAACAGTCGTGTTTGCTTTTGCCCCAAGTTGATATCCTTGCAAGACGAAGCTTGTATTTTCAAAGATCACTTTCTGTGGACACCAAGTCGTGATGGGGTCACTAGATATTGGTGTAAAAAAGCAATTTCACTATGCTCAGGAAGGGTTTTCATTCCTTCCATTTACGAACGCTTTTTCTGATATAAACTTATCAGAAGACAGCTGCCTATCTTAAAAAATGCAGCTTTCCGGGCTGGCACAGTCGTGGGACAGGCTAAGCCTCTGCTTGCCAGTATCAGCATTCCATAGGGGTACCAATTCATATCCCAGCTGCTTCACTTCCTCATCCAGCTCCCTGCTTATGGCGTGGGAAAACAGCAGAGGATGGCTTAAGTCCTGGGACCCCTGCACCCGCGTGGGAGACGTGGCGGAAACTGCTGGCTCCTAGGTTCAGATCAACTCAGTTCCTGCCACTGCCCCCATTTGGGGAGTGAACCAGCGGCTGAAAATTCTTTCTTTGTTTCTCCTTCTGTCTGTAACTCTGCTTTCCAAATGAAAATAAATCTTTTGTTGTTGTTGTTGCTTGTTAACTGCTTTATTGCCCATTTTGCTATTGCTACCTCGCATTTTCTCTTTTTAAATTTTATTTATTTATTTTATTATTATTATTTTTAAAAGATTTATTTATTTTCATTACAAAGGCAGATATACAGAGAGGAGGAGAGACAGAGAGGAAGATCTTCCGTCCGATGATTCACTCCCCAAGTGAGCGCAACGGCCGATGCTATGCCGGTCCGAAGCCGGGAACCAGGAACCTCTTTCGGGTCTCCCACACGGGTGCAGGATCCCAAAGCTTTGGGCCGTCCTCGACTGCTTTCCCAGGCCACAAACAGGGAGCTGAATGGGAAGTAGAGCTGCTGGGATTAGAACCGGCGCCCATATGGGATCCTGGGACGTTCAAGGTGAGGACTTTAGCTGCTAGGCCATGCTGCTGGGCCCTCTTTTTAAATTTTAAACTACAGTTATTTCATTTTATGACACAGTTTCATAAAAAAAAATATGGAATGCTTCACGAATTTGCGTGTCATCCTTGTGCAGGGGCCATGCTAATCTTCTCTGTATCATTCCAGTTTTAGCATATGTGCTGCCGAAGTGAGCACAAATAAATCTTTTTTAGAAAAAAAGAAAATACCTGTCAAATTTCACAAATAATAATTTTACAAATGGAAGGCACAGTTTCAGTTAGTTTGAGAACTCTAAATCAATTCTTTTTGCTTTTCTATTTATCTTTGTTTTTTCTTTCTTTTCTGATAAGAGAGACTAGTAAGCACATTTAAAATTTGAACAGTTAAGGCTGTTGTAGCGACTGTTCTCAGTAGTACAGGCAGCACCCAAAGGAAGCAGAATTCATACTACACGAGATTAAGTAGATTTAAGTGATCAGCAGGCTCCAAATTAGCTTTTCTGAGAGAGCCCAAGTTAAACCTGAACAAGTTTGAAGTGCGACTTCAAGTTGAAGTGCTGTGATTTGAAGCCCATGGCTATTTTGCATATTCAGAGCTGTAGAGCCACTTCCATGGTTACTGTCAACATTTTCCTCATTTTATATTTTCTTCTTTCTTATGAGCCTTTTCATTACTTCTTTTTAAAATTATTTTATCATTTTATGATACAGTTCCACAGGCCCTAGGATTTCCCTTATTTCCTCCCCAAACCCCTCCTCCCCCGCCTGAGTTCCTCTATGTTATTACTATAGCATAGTTCTTCATAAACAGTCCTAAGTCCATCATTGCGGGCATGGACAATGGCAGAGAGTCCAGCATCCTATTGTCAAGATAGAATTAACAGTTTCACTGGGAGTCCATCTTTGATCCTGTAGTAGAGATGCACATTGCATTGTATCCTCACATCTGAAGATGACAGTCTCCATTACACAGTTACTGTGCATCCCCTTCAACGGAAAGCGACAAAACAAAACCAACAACAGGAAGCAAAAAAGAACTTAAAATGCCATGAAGTTAAATAACATGCTACTGCATGATTCATGCATCACTGAAGAAATGAAAAAGAAAATCAAGAACCTTCTTGAACAAAATGATGCTCCTGTATGATCTATGAGTCAGTGAAGAACCACCCATTCATAGTAACCCTGAGTGTAAATGGTTTAAATCTATCAATCAATCATCACAGATTACGAGAACGGATTAAAAAAAAATTGTTGCCTACAAGAGACACATCTCACCAACAAAGATCAGTGGGAACTATATCTCATGGATATTTATTATTATTATTGTTATTATTATTTTTGGTTCCATCTCAACAACACTGTCTTAACATTTCCCTCATTTTAAAGAGAAATTCTGCATCCAATAACACTACTTCCTGACTCTATTCCTCAGCCCTGGGCAACTCTGGACTATTCACACACACGGGATCATACAGCATGTGGTCTTTCACGTCTGACACTGATACAGTACAATGCTCTCCAGGCTTATCTGTTGTAGCATGTATCGCTACCTCACTCTCTTACAATTAAACCACATTTGCATCCATTAAAGTGGTTCCATTACATTTTGTACACCTGTTCATCATTCTTTGTGGTATTGTGAGTCATGCAACTTGGAACATCTGTACAGAACTTCCTGTGGATGTACTTTTCTGTTTTCTTGGGATATAACTAGGGGTGGAGCTGCTGGGCCATACGATAACCCCACGTCTAACTTCTCTTGATCCACAAGACTGTGTTCTAAAGTGGCTGCACCATTTCACACTCCCGTCAATAATGGGAGCGCCTGTTTCCCTACCTCCTAACCAACATCTGTGTTTATCTGACTTTTTCATCTTAGCCATCTGTGTGATTGGAAAGTGGTTTGTTTTACATTTGCCTAATGGTTAAAGATGCTCAAACATCTTTGCAAAGCTTATCAGCCATCTGTCTATTTTACTGGGGAAATGTCTATTCAGACATTTTGCTGATTTTAAAATTGGATTATTTATCTTTTTGTTCTTGGGTTACCCCACATCACAGTGCCTGAGTGTGAGTCCCAGCTCTGCTCTCTATCCTAGCTTCCTGCTGTTATGTACCCTGAGAAGCAGCAGATGGCTCAAGCAGCTAGGTCTTTGCCACCTGTGTGGGCAATGCAGCTTGAACTGCTGCTGGCTTCTGATTTTGGCCTGGCTCAGCCCCAGCCGTTATGACCATTTAGGGATTAAGCTAGCAGATGAGTTAGCTCCGTCCTTCTTTCTACTTTTCAAATAAATAAAATAAGTGGGGGTGGGAGACTGGGTGGGGCTACTCTCTTTACCTCCCCTTTTACCCTAGATATAGAAAAAAGTTGTGCAAATGATAGTCTTACCCACTTTCTTGTAGCCCTTGAACCTTTGTGCCCTAATTAACTATGTAAAGATTGTCAAAATAAAAGAAAAAATAGAAAAATAAGTGAACAAAAACTTAACTCATTTTAGTGGTATCATAACAATCCTGATCCGACTTCACGTAAGAGCCATGAAGAGTTGTAGGGGACTGTTGAGAACGCAACTGGAAGAACATTTCTGGCGTGTCTCCTTAACTTTAAAAAGCCCCCATTTTTGCTACCAGTTGCAACTCCTCACGCACACACACTGGGAACCTTTACACACCCTCCCTTGCCCTGTAGCCTGGGCGGTGCACCTTGTCACCCTCAAGCGTGGAATGCCAGCTTTGTTTGTCACAGGATGGCCACGGTCTGCTTGAGCTCAGTAAGTTACCAGACAACATCTCAGATAAATTCTACTCTAAGGCAACACCTTGCTTTAATCTATTTTTTTCTGACAAGACATCATTTTACTTAGGTATTTGCTGTAAGTTCTGCTGCTACATGCTTTGGAAACTGGCACAGGTTTTTGAAGCACAACCTGTTTGGCTGTCCGGAGCCAACAGAGTGCCAGTACGGAGACACGCAAGGTCCACGGTTGAGCTTGGGCTCCTCACTGCCCCTTACATCAGAACAACCACACGCTCCTTCATTATGGACCTACTACAGCTGGGTCTGCATAGCAGAGGCTTCCATTCCTCACAAGATCTAATGCATCAAAAATCAAGGGATTTCTGTTTTTGAAATTGATTTATTAATTCAAATGTCAGAGTTGGGCGAAGGCTAAAGATGGAGATTTTCCATGAAGTACTGGTTCCTTCCTCAGGTGGCTACAATGATCAGAGGTGGACCAGGCCAAAGCCGGAGACCCTGGACGCTTCATCTTGGGTCTCCTGAGTGGTGCTAGGGATGCAAAGCACCTGGGCCATCTCCTGCTGCTTTTCCCAGGCCATTAGCAGGGAAATGGATCAGAAGTGGAGCAGCCAAGACTCAAACTTGTGGCTGTCTGGGACTTAGGGGGTCTATGGGTGGCAGCTTGAATTGCTATGACACAAGTCCAGTGGTTTGTCTGTTATATTTTACTATACATACATGAAGGTAATTCAAAAAGTTCAAGGAAAATAGAACTAAAAGGTAAGTGCATTTTCATGCAAACATTTTTGAAATCTAATGCAGAAGTTTTTCATAATGTCCATTTCCATAAACTTTTTGAAAACTTCTTATACTTTTTGCACTGAAATGAACTGTAATGCAATTCCATATTTTTGTTGTTGTTGTTGTTGAATTTTAGAAAAAATTAGAAAGTCCCAGTGCTCACAGCCTTTAGCAAGGATCCAGAGGAGGGGACCACTCATCAGACGCTGGGGCGATCTTCCCGGAAGAGACCACTTGGGTATCCTTTCCTTCATCGAAGTGTGAGGATAAAATTAGATAGCAAATGGAAAGCCACTGGAACTCTCCACCCAGGGGACTGAAGTCTGAGAGATTTAAAACATTTTTTTTTTTTTAACCATCTGAAACTTTTGGCAGGGATTGCTAAGGTAGGATTAAAAGACATGGGGAATTATGCCACAGGTTAACACTGAGACATCTGATCTACCTACTTAGAGACTTCAGAGTTGATAAAACACTTGCAGTGCCCACAAACAGGAACACAGGCAGTTTTGCAAATCTAAATAATAAGGATAAAGACAAATTTGACTTTAAATAAAGGCCATAAGAACATACACGTAGGGGCCGGCATTGTGGCTGAAATGGAGTAAGCCACTACCTGCAATGAAGACATACAATATGGGTATTGATTTTAATCCCAGCTGCTCTGCTTCCGAGCCAGCTCCCTGCTAGTAGCCTGGGAAAGCGGTGCAGGGTGACCCGGGGCTTGGACCCCTGTCACTCAGATGGGGCATCTGAAAGAAACTCCTAGCTCTTGGCTTCAGCCTGGCCCAGCTGTTGGGGTCATTTGGGGAGTGAATCAGTGCATGGAAGACCTCAAGCTCTTCCTGTAATTCTGCCTTTTTTTTTTTTTTTTTTAAAGATTTATTTTTATTATTTTTTCATTGGAAAGGCGGATATACAGAGAGGAGAGACAGAGAGGAAGATCTTCCGTCCGATGATTCACTCCCCAAGTGAGCGCAACGGGCCGATACTATGCCGATCCGAAGCCAGGAGCCTCTTCCGGGTCTCCCACGCGGGTGCAGGTTCCCAAAGCCTTGGGTCGTCCTCGACTGCTTTCCCAGGCCACAGGCAGGGAGCTGGAAGGGAAGCGGGGCTGCCGGGATTAGAACCGGCGCCCATATGGGATCCCGGGCGTGCAAGGTGAGGACCTTTAACCACTTGCGCCACCGCGCCGGGCCCTGTAATTCTGCCTTTTAAATAAATTAAAAAAAAATATAAAGAACATTTATGTGCATCCAGGACACTATTATATATTGAATGAATTCAAGAGAACTCACACAGACTAATACACTGACTTCCTATGACAGTTGCGTTTCTTTTAAGGGGGTTGGCATTGTGGCACAGTGAATGAAGTCACCAGCTACAACGCTGGCGTGCTCCATTGGAGAGCATGTCCTGGCTGCTCTGCTTTCCATCCAACATCCTGTGAACACATCTGGGAGAGCAGGAGATACGGCTGAAGTCCTTAGGTGCCTGCACCCGCATGGGAGACCAGCACGGAGTTCTGACCCCACCTCGGCCACTGCGGCCACTGGGAGAGCGAGCCAGTGGCTGGAGATCACCGCCTCTCTCTACCACTCTCTCTCTCTCTCTCACTGCACCTCTCAAACAAATAAATACACAGGTCAATAGACAGGTAAATCGTGTCCGAAAATGGTATTCAAAAATCCCACTTCGCAGTTAAAATTTCAATGTGCTCACGCTTTCCAGATGTTCTGACTGTATCACATTCTAGGACAGAATGGATGCAGGTCACACACTGGCTGTACAGAATGAACATGGCCACGGCAGCAGGTGACCAAGGGACAGCCTGGGAACTGAAGCACAGGATCACTCGACCCACGTCACTGCTCTTTCTTGTCTGTGGGAGACACACTCTTGAAGTGTTAAGAACCCATACTCTGAGGTCCATTAAGTCATTAAGCCAAGCCTCACTTTCTACAACTATTCTTTTTTTTTTTTTAGGTTTATTTATTTATTTACTTTTATTGCAAAGTCAGATACACAGAGAGGAGGAGAGACAGAGAGGAAAATCTTCCATCCGATGATTCACTCCCCAAGTGGCTGCAACAGCTGGAGCTGAGCCGATCCGAAGCCAGGAGCCCAGAGCCTCTTCTGCATCTCCCACACGGATGCAGGATCCCAAGGCTTTGGGCCGTCCTCGACTGCTTTCCCAGGCCACAAGCAGGGAGCTGGATGGGAAGTGGGGCTGCTGGGATTAGAATCAGTGACCATATGGGATCCTAGTACGTGTAAGGCAAAGACTTTAGCCACTAGACCACAGCACTGGACCCTCTACAACTATTCTGAAGATAAGATTGTCTTTGTCCCAGAATAGCTGTGTTCCATGGTTAGGTGATCATGTTTTGTCATGGCTTAGGGGACATGCGCTTTGGTGATAAGTTACAGAATAAAATCTCTTTAATGTTACCTATTTGGGAGGAGGGAAGGGGAAAAGCGGGGTGGGGAAGAGAGAGGGAAGAGAGAAAGAGAGAGAGAGAGAGCGAGAGAGAGAGAGCTCAAATGTCTGCAATGGCCTCTGGTCAGCCTGGAGCCGGGAGCTGGGAGTGGCGAACTCCATGCAGCTCTCCCACGGGCGGTGACTCCAACCACTGGCACCCTCGCTGTTGCCTCCAGTGTCTGCCCTGGCAGAAAGCTGCAGCGACATGGGTATCCTAACCGCTGTCTTTTACTGTCAGGCCAAACACCTGCCCAAATTCCCTCTTTCTCGAGGTAGCTGTGGCCAATTTCCACTCCTAGCATGGCAAGCAGCAGAGATGTTCGCAGCTTTCAGCATCTTTCTCTGCTCCGCGCTTGGAGGCGCCTACAGATATGCTCATTTGCAGCCTTGGCGAGGGGACTGGAAACGCAGGCGCGGCCCTCCATCTGTCCTTGGGACACGCAGCCCTGCTCAGCACACATGGGGCAGCATTGCAGCCTTCACCCAAGGCCCCACCAAGACAGCACCCAATGCCAACCCTGCCACGCTGCTCCCATGGCTGCTCCAGCTTGGATTCTGCCATTCCCTGACATCTCTCTTTTTCTTAATGAGACATAATTCACCCAAGGCATGTGGGGTTGCTTCAAAAAGTTCGTGGAAAAACAATAAAAGCTTGCCCCTCTACTTTCCCCAAGACACCTGAAGAAGAAAAAAAAATAAACTTTGAGTATAGTGGTCTCGCCCACTTTCCCCTAACCCTCGACCCTTCCCACCCTAATCAACTATGTAAACATCATAAAAAATAAGTTATATGAAATAAACAAATCTTAAAAAGATATCATAAATTTGAAGTTTGGATGTAGGTTTTTAAAGGTAGATCAGATTTCTAGAGAGAAGGAGTGACTGAGAAAAGGATCTTCCATCCACTGGTTCACTCCCCAGAGGCTGCAGCTGAGTTTATCCTAAGCGAGGAGCCAAGAGCTTCATTCCAGGTCTCCAATGCAGTTGTAGGGTTCTAAGCCTTTGGGCCGTCCTCCCCTGCTTTCTCAGACCATAAGCAGGTAGTTGGATGGGGGGAGCTGGGACATGAACTGATGCCCATATGGGATGCTGACACTTGTATGGTGAGGGTTTAGCCATTAAGCTATTGCGCCAGGCCCTGGATGTGTGTGTGTGTGTGTATGTGTGTGTTTTATCATGTGGGGTTTTCATGACCTTTTTTGAAGTACCCTCATGATTTATATGGCAGAAAACCCATCACTCTGAAGTATACAATTTAGTCTCCTACCATTGTTCAATTTCAGAATAAACCCATTTTCTAAGGGGAAACCCTTTCTCTGATTTCAGTTTCCCCCTCTCTTCAGTCCTTGTCAATGCTAAGCTACCTCTGTCTCTTTGGACTTACTCTGGTCACTTTATCCATACAGATTCATTTATATTCCACATAAACAGAATCAGGGTCTTTCGCTGAGCATCCTTTCCCGGTTCTGTTTTGCTCCATGTATTAGCATTTCATTTCTCTTCCTTGCTAAACACCTTCCATTGCATGGCTGTGCTGTTGCATTTCATTGACCCGTGTACTAGCTGATGGACATTTGGGTTCTTTCCACCTTTTGGTTGCTCCGAGCTCCCGTCCACGAGCCTTTCCATGATGCGTCCACGGCTGTGTACTTTCCGTGACAGGGACATGTCCATTAGCCTACGTGTGTTGGGGAGGTCAAGGGGACAAGACAAGAAGTCCCCGTGCCCTCAGAGCGTGCCTGGCAAGCAGAGCAGCATTTGAACATCAAAACCTTGCCATGTCCCTGTTAGTTTCACAGGTGGTCTCAGCCTGGAGACATCCAGGAAAAGCCTCCTGACCCTATTACAGGTGGGCTGTTGGCACTACTAGGTTAGATAAAACTGGGCAATAAAACCCTAGAATAAATTTCATGCCCAGAAAGCTCTTTGTCCAGCAATAGCTCAAAAGAGGGAGTGGGAAGGAGAAACAGCAGGGATAAGTGGCCCCGTGTCCATATAAACTCCAGTTTCTGGATTTAGATTGAGCATCCTCTAAGTCTTTCTGACAAGCTGCCCATCCCACCTGTTGATTGCATGACCTCATCAAACTCTGTTGGCTGGCTTGCTGCTACTCCTCTGTCTTATGTTTCAAATTCTTCTCCCCAATCCCCCGCTGTCTAGAAGACAGGAGTTTCTACAGACTATGGTTTTAACTCTTGGTGGACACCTAGGTCTTCCTTTGCTGGTTCGTTCCCCCCAAATAATGGTAATAAGTGGGGTTTAGCCAGGTTGAAGCCAGGATCCCAGAACCCAACCTGGGTCTTCAGTGTGGATAACAGGAACCACAGTACTTGAGTCATCATCTGGGTGTGCATTAGCAGGCAGCTGGATCAGAAGCAGAACCAGGACGAACTGGCATTGGTATGGACACATCAGACAGCATTATAACCCCTGTGCCAAACACTAGTCCCGGCCTCTAAATTCTTAACTGGCAGCTTAGTCTCTGGACCCCTTAATGGAATTTAAGCATCACCAAGAAGCACCTCTTCCCCGAAATATTCTGGGGAGTTCTGATAGGGAAGAAACAGCATTAGCAGGTGTCACAATGACTTCCTTTACAATAAGCATCCGAGGTCACAGCACTAAGTCCTGTAGGGTAGGGGAACACACTCAGAGGCACGCTGAGATATAAGCCAGATCTTTGCCGAGAGCAACCGAGATGAGAGAAAAAGAGAAAGCAGTGTCAATTTGCTGGAAACCTGGGCAGGGTGAGAGGAGCAAGCCCAGGGCTGGAGAGGCTGGGCTGCGGAGTGCACTTCCGGGAGAAAGTCAGTTTTTCCCACTGGAAGCACCCTGAGTAGGGGGAGTTGTTTGCTGAATTACACAAATCCAATGGTCTTCACTATCACCTTTTCTCAAGAACGTGTGCCTGGAGTGTGGGCATGGGGCAGTGAGTGGGCTGTTCCCTGGGGAGGACACACAAGGACACACAAGCCGCACAAGGACCATGGCCTTTGGGCTGGATGCCAAGGTCATGTGCTTCTACTGGTGTGCTGTGAAAGTCTAATTTTATGGGCCCAGCGCAGTGGTGAGTGGTTAAGGTCCTTGCCTTGCACGCCCGGGATCCCATATGAGCGCTGGTTCTAATCCTGGTAGCCCCGCTTCCCATCCAGCTCCCCACTTGTGTCCTGGGAAAGCAGTCGAGGACGGCCCAAAACCCTGGGACCCTGCACCCGCGTGGGAGACCGGAAGAAGTTCCTGGTTCCCGGCTTCGGATCGGCTCAGCACCAGCTGTTGCGGCTCACTTGGGGAGTGAATCATCGGACGGAAGATCTTCCTCTCTGTGTCTCCTCTCTGTATATCCGCCTTTCCAATAAAAATAAAATAAGTCTTAAAAAAAAAAGTCTAATTTTATGAAGGGCTGGTGGTAGCGGATGGAAGGAGCGTCTACTTTTTTCTCATATCTTCCTTGACAGACATACATGTTGGCTCACCGCACTTACTGAAATGGCCCTTGTTTCCAAAAATTCTTCATTTCTCAAACCCCAAATTTGATCCCGGAGGAAAACTGAGATGGTTATTCAGAGGCAAGGGGTTATTGATCCAACATGACTGACTTCCAGGTGTGTTGACTTGGAGAGTTTACCCCAGCTGGAAAAGTCACCAGACGACTAACCTAGGAGAGTGAGGTCTGGGGTGGTGGGCCAGCAGGGCTGCCCGGGTCAGGGGAAGAGAGCTGGGAAGATGGGTTTTCACTCTTTATAGGGTTGGAGGGTGAGGCCTGGCCTGAGGTCCCAGGAAACCACTCAGAGGGCAGTTTGGATCCGGGGTTCTCTTAAGTTTGTAATCACAGAACTAAACGCTATTTAAAGATCTCAGCTATGATCTTGCCTGTCACTGCAAGGTTGTGAGGGTGCCTCAGTTTACCTCTCTGGGCCTCACTTTCTGTGTCTGCCGTGCACTTGAAAAGGACAGCATTTCAGTAATGCTTATCTGTGCCAGGCAACAATAATGGTGTGAGAAGAGATGTCATTATTTTTCCCACTTAGGTGATTTGCCCAAAGCTCCCACTAGGGGTTAGTGCTGTAACCGGGACCTGAATACCTACCAGACTCACATCATGCAACTTTCACTTGTTTGCTTAAGATTTGTTTATTTATTTGGAAGGTAAAGCACTCCCATCTGTATATTTACTCTTCTAGGCAGTGGCAATAGCTAGAACTTGGCCAGGTCAAATCCAGGACCCTGGACCTCCATCCAGGTCTTCTAATAAGGAGGGCAGAGGCCCAAACACCTGTGCCATGGTACACTCTCCCAAGCAGCATTAGCAAAGAGCTGGATTGGAAGCTGAGTAGCTGGAGCCAGTAGGCCAGGTGGCAATTTACCCTGATATGCCCCTCATCATGTCCCTTTATTTATTTGAAACATATTTTTTGAAAGGCAGAATTCTCCCCCCGCCCACACAGACATACACAGAATCTTGTATCCGTTAGTTCACTCCCCAAATGGACCTTCAGGCCAGGGCTGAGCCGGGCCAAAGCCAGGATCCTGGAACTTCATCCTGGAGTCCCACCCAGGTGATCATCTGTACTGCATGCCAGCAGGGAGCTGGATCAGAAATGAAACAGCCAGAACTCAAACCAGCTCTCTGCTATGGGATGCTAGGGTCACAAGTAATGGGTGGATGAGCCTACCATGCCACCATGTTGGCTTAATGCCTTTTTAAAAGATTTACTTTCACACATTCTATCTTACATTAACCTATACATTCTATCAACCTGGGGATGCAAGAATGAGTTGCCATTCCTTTTTCTTCAGCAAAATGCCCGTTAAGACAGTGAGCAGCACTGAGTATCCCTCAAGGCCAGGTTTTGGTCAAGAGACGCTGAAAAAGGATGCTGAGTCACAATTCTACATCATCTTCCAATCAAGTCTGGGTGATTTATATTATTAGGAGCTGTCCTAGAAATCCCAACCACTGGCTTTTCTGATACTCCTTGCCTTCCTCTAAAACAGTCTTAGAGAAGGAGTGATGGCGAGTGAGTGCGTGGGGACAGCCTGCCCTTGACATAGCCCCACTGACACCTCCTGTGATGTCCTGGGGTGTCCCAGCACCCCCTGAGCATCCCCATGCTCCCTCTTCTGAATCTCAGTCCTTTTGGTTCTCAGGGGTCACAACCAGCTGTGGGGTGAAACCCAGCTTTGCACTAAGTACCATGAGAGTGACCCACAAACTCAACTTCAGGACTTGTAAAGCACAGCAGCAAATGAGAAATGTCAAAGCACTTTTCTAGCAAATTTCAAGTTCATTAGTAGGCAGTTTCCTTAGCACACACAAGGGAGGATTTACACAAGCCTCAGTGGTCATTTTAGAGTAGGTTTGTACCCTGTTGGTGACGTTTGTAGGACACGCGGGCTTTCAATGAAATGAACACGTGACACTAAAGTATGTTCACAGCATAGCATGTGAGGCTTCCATTCACAGTGCAATGGTAGGCATCCAGCTGCGGTGGTCAGCATTCCCATCTCCGTAGGCGCCTCTCTTCTTGGGGGTGCAAATGTCTGGACTCCTGTCTTACAGTTCTTCATAATTTTGCAAAAAGTCACTATACACTGAGGTCCCCACTGTGCTGTGGCACACCAGAGCTCAGCCATCTTGTCTACCTGGACTTTGAGACCTCTTACTCAACTCCTTCTCTCCCTCATCCTAGCCCCTGGTGGCCCCTATTCCACTCTCTACTTGGAAATCACCTGCTCTTGAGCTGGCTGCATGCACCTGATGCTGGGGCGCCGAGGGTGGCACAACTGGTCCTTGGAGGTTGGTTGCCAGAGGAGATGAGCATCAGTAGTCGTCTCCCTGCCCGCCCTGACCTCTGCCCTTGGTTGAGCACTCCACCCCTGCACTGACTTCCCAGGCAGCATCTGAAAGCCTGTGCCTGCAGCCAGCCTGGCCTGACCTCCTGCCCTCTGTCTTGCCTCTGCTGTGCCGTGTGTGTATTGCGAAGGCTTTGCATATAGCACTGTGCTCTGGAACTGCTGGTGCCTTGGCATGCCCACGGCATGTCCCACCCAGAAACTGGGCTACTGCTGGGGATGCAGGAGGTACAGCAGTCAAGGGAAGAACCCTCCTGCAGGGATGGACCTGCAGGGATGGCTTAGCTGCCAGGGTGCCCTGAGGTCCTCGTGAGAGGTCAGGCAGATGCTGCTGCCTCCTCTTGGGCTTTGCCTGCTCCCCTCTCCCTCCTAAAGACAGAGGCTTGGCATTCTGTTACAGCGGCAGCCATTGGGTGGAGCCAGCAGCTTCTCCTTGGAGCTCTTGGCTCCTTTGATAACTTGCTCACCCCCTCACACACACCTTCAGCCTCTTCTCCAACTCACAGCCTCCCGCACATGCAATCTCACACCACACCACAGTGAATGGCATCCAGATCCGCCAGGGCTGTCCTGAGCCCCTGCCTCCCACCCCTTGTCCTGCCCACCCCTGCTCTTGACCTTGGAATCCCAGCATCCCCCTCCAGCTGCCTGGCCTGAGGTGTCCCGTGGAACCTCCAGCAGACGAACACGGTAACTGCTCATTGCACTGGAAGGGAACCCACACTCCTCTCTGTGGCCCTCTGCCCTCTGAGGGTCTCCTCTTGTTGCTCTCCTCCTCGCCATTGGGCTTCTCTCAGATCGGCCTGGCAACACTGGACACGCCAAACCCTTCAATGATGAACTCACCAGAAAAGGCTCAGCCAACCACACAAAGACTCGACCTGTGTTCACCACCCAGCTCCCTGGCTTGTCTGAAACGTCCCCCATTCCCATGTTAAATGCTGGCATTTAATGCTGCTCAAGCGTGGGTTTTTAAGAGTTTGTAGAAATACATAAAGTGACTCATGTCTTGCTGTCGGAAGAATTACAGAAAAACCAACCACAAAAAGTTTTTGTTAGCTAAACATTCAACACATCTACAACTTCTTGAGTATTCAATATTTTTTTGGGGGGGGGGATAATTCTTTTCTAATAGCAAGAAAATAGGCCTAAAAATAGCAGAAAGAAAACAGGAAAGTGTCAAACCTAGCACTAGCATCCTTATTTCTTTTCATTATACTTCTAAATAAATTATTTACTTATATTCATTATCATCTATCTTCAAGATTCTAGTTACCCCTCACAAGTCTAGGACAACCACATAACTTTAGTTAGGAACCCTGGCTCTGAAGGGAAATACTGTTATTTACTTTAAAATGTAACATGGGGATATCTGATCACAAATTTAACTTAGTTAAATTCCAACTTAGTTGGAAAGCAGCGAATGGTCAGAAAACAACTATCAGGCCAAATGGAATGAAACCATTTGTAGCTCATCCCCAAAGCACTGACTCCTATCAGGTTGCCAGTCTTCCATCTACTAAGAGTGCCTCTTGTAAAACTTCGATTCGTAGAGCTAAGGGTGAATTTCTTGTTCCTTGCATTCAGGCGACTTCTGGAACACTGGCTGGGCAGCAGAACTGCCATGAACCTAATCAGAGCAGGACAGCAAGACGTGCGGGAACTGACTTACTATTGTGCGCAGTCGATCAGCTGGTACTCGTTGGACCTCTCAAAGCACGCCTTCACGCCCTCATCGTCCCAGAGTTTCTTCACGTGATCGAAGAACTCCTAAGGTTTGAAAGAGTTACAGATGAGAACATACAAGTGCGACAATCCATTACAAAGCTAAAAGCAAAACGTCTGAAAAAAATATTTTGTAATACACATGACTTTCCACGTGGAAATCCACACACAACAAGGCCTGCACGCCCTGCCTTCCGGGCGATGACAATGGATGCATACGTGCTATGATCACTTAAAACCAATTGCAAAGCATTGCTGCCATTCTAGAAAGTTGCCCAAAAGGGAGATTACAAGTCAAAAGTCAATGTCACCCATTAACTAGAGAGACAAGAAACAGCACACTTTGGAAGTTCCTGGTATGCAGTTATTAACTGGCACCCTGGCAAGGAGACAGCCCACTTGTTACCGTGTCAGATTCAGTCATAACTGCTGTCTTCTACGTTTGTGATGAGGAGCCATGATTAAGTACAAACACAATTTAAAAAAAGAAAAGATGGATTAATTTGACCCAGATGTGCATCAGCTATGTGAAAACAGAATGTTTAAGATAATGTGTTTTGGAAATAATCATTTCTTTGGTGGCAAGTTTAAGAGATGAGAGTGAATGTGTGTGTGAACTGTCATGTTTGTTCCCGCAAGTCACAAGGTTGCTATGCTTGATCTCAGCCGTTGTGGCAAGCAGGTGCCCTGAAAGAAGAACTTTCCTATTGCAAATAAAAGGCGAGCCTAAGAATCCATATGCATAAATCTATCCAAACTGAATTAACAACGGCAGGGAAGCCAATGCCTACGTGAGTTAAGAAGCTGTGTAAAGGTTCACCAGACACCTTGTTGGAAATTGCACACCTGCCTCACCCATCATCTACCCCAGTGGCCTGCAGGCAGGGACTGGACGTCACGTGGTCAGTGGGCAGCTGTACTGCTGCCTCATTCAGCCACATTTCCTAAGAATCAGCAAAGATTCCCGAGTTTTAAAAAAAGCGTGGTGGAAGAGGAGCTGGCCCTCTTTTAGAGAGATTCATGATTTCAAGTCCGGTGAAGTTTGATCTTACACTCAGGGAGAAACTTTTTGAAAACAAAATAAAAATTAAGATAAAACTTGCCACCCAAACTCTTGGAAAGGGAAGTGCCCCGAGCTTGAGTGTTACTAGCTGTGTTACTAGCTTGTGGTAATCACGGGGCCAATCTGTTGAGGTCTGCTGTGTGTCTCTGCATCCATGTGCCACCCTCTTCCTCTTCAAACCCAGCTGGGGCAGGTGCAGTGATGCAGAGTTAAGCTGCCACGTGGAACGCCTGCATCCCATCCAGGAGCATCAGTTCCAGTCCAGCTGCTCCACTTTGATCCCATTCCCTGCTACTGTGCCTGGGCAGCAGCAGAAGATGGCTCAAGAACGCAGGCCCCTGCCATGCTCAGGGGAGACTCAGATACAGTTCCTGGCTTTGGTCTGGCCTGGGCCCTGCCTGTTGTAGGGGGACCGGGAGAAAGTGAACCAATGGATGAAGGATGGAAGATAATCTCTCTCTCTCTTTTGTTTATTATCCAAATAAAGACTAAATACACAATTCAAACCGCCACAGTTGACAACAGAAGGCCCATCCCCACCCAAAGGAGAATGGCCACACCCCTCAGATGTTATTCTGTCTCCCTAGATTTTCATTTCCTCTGGAAACTTTCCCAAGAATTCATATATATCCTTGGTTTTTCTTCTACATGCCTCTGAAGACACATACCCCATTACACTGTTATTGTGAGGGATGTTGGAAGAGAAACAGGCATCTGCCTATGGCCCGCTTTGGGCTATCTGAATTCTCTATGATGAATGTATACGGTATAAATTTCACCACATTTACTCAAATATGAGCATCACTCCCACCACCATGGTATGAAACACCATGTAAGAATTATCACCTATAACAGGGATCCAAGTGGCAATGTTCAAAAAGATCAACATAAAATTGATCAATAAAAATAAGATAAAAACTGAACCTTTGTTTCTGGTTTGTAAAAATTAGGAGAGTGGCCTGAGAAAGCAGTGGTGGATGGCCCAAGGCATCAGACCCCTGCATTCAAATGGGAGACCCAGAGGAAGCTCCTGTTTTTCAGTTTCAGATTGACCCAATTCTGGCCATTGCAGCCATCTGGGGAGTGAAATGGCAGATGAAAGATCTTTCTCTCTGTTTCTCTCGCTCTCTCTCTCTGATTTTTCAAGTAAGATAAACACATCTTTTTTAAACAATTAAGAGAGTAGATGTTTAGTGGCGTGCATAAGTTCAAGACACCAGCGTCCCATATCAGTGCTAGATGGGGTTCCCAGCTCTCAGCTCCCCAATCCTGAGGGCTCTGGGGGAACTGAACTGGTGGACAGGAGTTCTGTCTCTCTCTGTTTCTCTCTCTCTCTGCCTTTCAAAACAAACAAACCAAGACAGGAAAGCACACTGGGGCATAGACCTTTAGAGAGTCTTCAGTGGCTTGTGTGTCCCAAGCCACGTGTGCGTCAGGTAGCCGTGGAGGAGATGCTGCTAGAGCTGACCCAGGGACTGAGCACAGTGGTGAGGCCGAGGCTGAAGGCAGCTGAGTCCCCACTGCCTGCCAGGGATCCCGCCCCCCGTGACCTGGTGTCATGCCCACCCTCAGACACAATAAGGACCTTCATGATGAAAATAATTATGATCCATTAGCTTTTCTGTAATTGCTAAGACCACAGCCTCCTGTGATTAAGCGTATTTCTTAAATATTTTTATGTCTTTGATGTTAAATGTTCTGCTCTCCAGCTTTTTCCTGGATGTTGTCAAAACCACAGTTTATGCAATTACTTTAGTAGATTCACTCTGAACAGGACGGTTGAAGCTTCAGGGATCTAGCAACAGGGGCAGGCTAGCGCAACCCAGCGGAGCTTGGGAGGACTCCTGGGGCAGGAGGGCTCATTGTTATTTCCCAATTCAAAACTGTGTTGCCAAGAGTCTTAGTGTGAGGGAAGCTTCCCAGATAAGCCCCAGTCTCCAGACCAGAAGAGGAGCCAATGGCAAGGTCTGGGACTGCTCCCTCGGGGAGAATTTTCAAGCCAGAGGCATTGAAGCAGATCCCTGAGGACTGCCGCAACTGAGGGTAGACACATCAGTTCCGGTGTGTGTGTGTGTGTGTGTGTGTGTGTGTGTGTGTGTGGAGAAGGGATGCAGTGTCTGCTTTTCAAGGGGCTCAAGCTCCACGGAAGACACCAGGATGCTGCAGCTGTTGTTGCAGGGACTCCCCAAGTCACCAGGGACAATTTCAAACTTAACACAGTCGAGAGAATGGATCCAGTGGCACCATCTGTGCAGCCTCCACATTCATCAACACATACTGATTTTCTTTCATCTACATCTCATCCCCTTCTACTATACCTTTACTATTTTAAAGCACATCTTCCGTCATGTTATTTTTAATTTGATACTATTTCTAAGACAAAGACTAAGAAAAAGCCATTAATGCCACTATCCCAATTAAAAAAAATATATGTATACAAATAGAAAAAAGGACTCCAATAAAACGACTAAATATTGGGTCATCCGTAAAGGTTTTTTTTTTTTTTGATGTTGTTGTTATGATTAGATATTTGCTCAAAGCTAGGCTAGTATTAAAAATATGTTGCCTTGGTGCCGGGTCCATGGAGTTGCAGTCCCTGTTTTTAGCTATGGTGCTGGCATCTCATACGGGCACCGGTTCGGATCCTGGCTGCTCCACTTCCAACCCCGCTCCCTGATAATGTGCTTGGGAAAGCAGTGGAAGACCCCTGCACCCATGTGAGAATCCCGGAAGAAGCTCCTGGCGCCCATCTTTGGGTAGGCCAAGCTGTGGCTATGGCAGCCATCTGGGCCAGTGGATGGAAGATCTCTGTCTTTTCTTCTTTGTTGTAACTCTGACTTTCAAATAAAAATAAATCGGGGGGTGGAGGGGTTCAGTGCCATGGCTCAACAGGATAATTCTTCACTTGCAAGCGCTGACATTCCATATGGGTGTTGCTTCCTGTCCTGGCTGCTCCACATCCAATCCAGTTTCCTGTATCCATGTGGGAGACTCGGAAGAGGCTCCTGACTCCTGATTTTAGATCAGCTCAGCCCCTGCTGTTGTTGCCATTTGGGGGGGTGAACCAGTGGATGGAATATCTTTGTCTCTGTCTCTTGTTCTCTCTGTAGATCTGACTTTCCAATAAAAATAAGTAAATATTAAATAAAAACACATATTTAAAAACTAAGTCAAAATATGCCACTTCCAAATATGCCGCATTGGCATACTGATGGTTTTGAGCTGAAAGAGCAGCTAAGAAAAGCAAATGCAAGAACTTTCCGCCCTCCCTGTTTTTACCTAAAAGAAGGACGGAGTCTCCTTTCTCCTGCCCTAATGGCATTTGGTGAGCGACTCTTTTCACCTGAGAAACACAGCAAGATGAGGATGAATCCGCAAACCTCACTCAAACAGCCTTTGTCTCCCGTTAGTTCTAGTTCCCGCTCGCTCTCAAAGTTTATCACGCTTTGTTAAAATAGTGTACAAAGCTCTGAGACTAACTACTTTTTTACTTTTAGGAAGACTTCAAAATAGTGGGAAGATTGGTATGTATTTCTTGTGCTGACCTGGCTTCCATCAGTAATTCACAGGCTCCACCTCATTTAAGAGGGTCGAGGGAAATTCTTCTTTCCCCATTTAATTTTCATGCATGTTTTTTTTGGGAAACTGGGGATGCTGAGAGTAACGCCAGCAACAAAGTTGAATAACATGAATGAAATAATTTCAGACATGTGTGTTTGCATCTGAAAAGAAGATTCAACGTGAATAGGAACGGTTCTAGATATCTAGGAACATCAAAACTGAAAGAATAAAAAGTTATTCAGTGCCTTTCCCCCCTTGTATCACCTACAATGATAATCAACATGTATTAGTCACATGTTTAGGGGCTGGTTACCTGTTACGGCTCCCCTTCTAGTCCAGCTCCCTGTTAATGTGCGTAGGAAAGCTACGGAAGATGACCCCAAATGTTGGATCCCTGACACCCATGTCATAGAAATCCAAGCTCTTCACTTCCGCCTGGCCCAGAACTGCCCTTAACATTTGGAGACTGAGCCAGTGGATGGACTGTCTCTCTCTCTCTCTCTCTAACTCTGCCTTTTAAATAAATAAGTAAATGTCTTTGTTTTAAAGATACGCATATGTTTATCAACTGAAACACACACAGTCATGACTCTTACTTAAGGGACATGGCGTTGTATGATGTCAAATGATCAAGACATTCTACCTACTTTTTAAAGACGAGGCTTTGAATTCTTAAAGTATCATTTTGGTTTTCAAACCCAAATTTAAAAAATGTAACATTTTTTTAACTGCTCCATGATTTTCCAATCGGTACTGTTTTCTACAACTACCTGTAGAGTGTGATACTTTTCTTACCAGAATTCGTTTACTCTCAAGTTCTTCATAACTGCTCTAAAATCAGAGAAACATGAGACAAATAGTATGTCTTGCATAATTTCTGTGCTCCGATAAAACAAGGAAGTCCCGCTTCAGTTGTGTGGGACATGTGGGATGGGACTTTTTCTTACACAACACTCGGCAGTGCATTTCCCATCTCTGGGAATGAATAAGCCATTTTTCTGGCCTCCGTGCTCCAGCTGCACACTCTGCGTGTCCAGGCAGATCTGCTTCTCGCCAGCTGTGTGTGTCCAGCAGTCCTTGCTGGCCACGGGCTTGGGGACGGGAGGGGCAGGGCAGGGCACTCCACTGTCCTGGTTCCCTGCAAATACACTTCCTGGGCTCTGTATCAGGAACACACACTTCTTCACAAAACCCCTTAGATGTTTTGTTGCTGATCATTTTAACTCCGACATACCCACGACTTTCCTACTTGTTTATGACACCAACTACTAGTGTGAAAATTCAGAAGCCAAGTTTGAGGGTTGCTGCTGCTGCTGTGTGTGTGTGTGATGGGTCTGCTGCTGCTGTGTGTCTGTGTGTGTGTGTGTGGGTTGTGGTGTGTGTGTGTGTGTGTGTGTGTGTGTGATGGGTCTGCTGCAGTGTGTGTGTGTGTGTGTGATGGGTCTGCTGCTGCTGTGTGTCTGTGTGTGTGTGTGATGGGTCTGCTGTCCGGGCACTAACTTCGTGGCTGGTTGCATTCAACCTCTCCCTTCCCCTCAAAACGCACTCTCCTACCTCTTAGGCCATTTTATTAACATGCACAATAACTCTGTGAGCACACTAAATCCTTCCTGAAACAAGCCGAAAGCAGCAGAAATGAAGGTTGAAAGCCATGCTTTATGGAAGCCCGCTGGACACTGTCCGCTTCTATAATCACACAAACCCTACAAATAGGCAGGTTCAGTTCTGTTCCCTGAAACTCAAGTTGAGGTCTGATGCATTCAAAACACTCCTGCTCAGCACAGCTTGGGCTACAGATCTGATATTTCTTCCGATGGAAAGCAGGTTGATGTCCGTCTGTCTATGCCTGCTCACCTGAGAATTCTGTGATTTGGAACTTTTGTTCATCCAGAGATCTAACGCAGCACAGTGAAAACATTCTAGAATCCACAGGGACCTTCCTTGGATGTCAAAATCCAAGGATGCTCAAGGCCTTTTGCAGACAGCCTCCACACCCCTTGCAGTGCCTCTAAACCGTCTCCAGATGACTTAGGCTAACCAGTGCCATGGAAATGCTATATAAATAGCTGATGTACCATATTGTTTGCTGTGTAGGCAATAACAACGAGGGGGAAAGAACGCACCATTCAGTATAGATACAATGCTTCCAGGCGACTGTTTTCAGTCCCAGGTACTTTAGAAAAGTCTTCAGTTTTGGTGCTATCCAATCAGTCATCTTTTTAAAAGTATTAAGCTGTTTATGTATTCTAGGAAAAATCTTTGCCCAACCCAAGTTCAGAAAGACTTCTTCCATGTCTTCTTCTAAGAGTTGGGCAGTCTAAGCTGCTTTGTTTGGGGCTTGGCCTGAGGAACAGGTCACGGTTCCCCTTTTCCATGGAGATTCTTTCTTTTTCTAACACAAACGAGAGAAAAGGCCGTCCTTTCCTGAGTTGCCTTTGGTGCCATCGACCATGTGGATATGGGTGTACAGGTGGACCCTCAGTCCCGTGCCACTGGTCCTTATGCTCATGTCAGACTGTTTTTGATTATTGTGGTTTTACAGCACGTCTTAAAATTAGGCATCTTCCCATTCTCCAATTTGCTTATTTTCCAACCTGATTTCAGCGGAAGTGGGTATTTCTGTCTTTGATCTTGAATTCTGCGGGCTTGCTGATACACCTGTGGGTTCTGGTCACTTTCTATCTGGGGCAGAATAGAATTTCCTGTGGCTTTAAAGAACAGGGGAGCCAGCTGAAGGCTCCTCAGCTTACATTGTTCTTTCTGCTCTTACATGTGTTTAAATTTTTCATTTTTAAAGATGTCTTAAGATCTGCCTGGGGAATCTATCTTTGATTTGTAAATTGCAATCTCAGGAAACAACTATAATCGCATAAAGTGTTAGTAATTGGATTCATGATCCAAAGCAAAGAATTAAATAAATCTATCCTCTGGTGATGGGAACATGTAATTCTCTTCATTTTTTTTTCTCTTTTAAAGAAATTAATCTTTCAGCTTTTGACTTTAATCTGTATTCCCACTCCTACACCTAAGATTCTCTATGTGCCACCCCAATTTTCTGAGAAAATTGTGCACCTGCAAATGCCAAAGACACTCACCAGAAAAACTTATTTGTGTGTGGGGGGAACAGAAATGAAATAATCAGGTATTTTCATTAGGGAGAAGAGACGGAATCACGACTTCAGTCTTTAATCCAGACAAGGATCTAAGATCACTGACAGATACTTTCGTTGGAACATGAAGCTTGAATTACATAACATTCTAAACTATTGTTCTTACCCTTGACCTTGTTTTACTTTTCTTTTTCTTTTTTCTTTTCTTTTTCTTTTTTTTTTTTTTTTGTTTGGAAAGGTAGTGAGGAAGATCAAGAGCTCTCATTTTCCCGCTTACTTCCCAGATGCCGGCAACGACCGGAGTGGAAGCCAGGAGGGTCAAACTATTGGAGCTATCACTGCCCCCCACGGTATCAGCAAGCAGGTGGATCCAGGTGCTCCATCTGCCAGTGCTTGCATGTGGGATTTGACCTGTACCTCCCCTTCCAAGCTCTAAGTGTTAAGAAGTAAAGTGCAGAGGGAATTTCTTTTGCGGGGGGAAATAAAGCTACCTTTAAAGCAAGTGTCGATACACCTGGTCTGGCCATATTCCAGCTAGCTCATCAGGACCACAGGACAAGATACACCTGAGGGGTCTTCAAAAGGTTAGTGGAAAATGAAATTCAAAGATAAGTGCTTTTCGACCAAAAATGTTGGACTCCAAGTGGGCAAAGTTCGTGAAAACACCCATTATTGAAAAAACAAAGCAGCCTAAGTGCAGGTTTCACAGTCTTTTGTGACTCCAAGTTATGCATCTTTTAGCTATATTTTAAAATTATTTTTTAAAGCATTTTTGTTTCGGTAAAGTGTTAGCACAGGACACATTAAGAATGCCTAAGAAGGGGCCTGGTGTGGTGGCTCAATCTTTACCTTGTAACCAATAGGATCCCATATGGGCACTGGTTCATGTCCCGGCAGCCCTGCTTCCCATCCAGCTCCCTGCCTGTGGCCCTGGGAAGGCAGCTGAGGACGGTCCAGCGCCCTGGGACCCTGCACCCACGTGGGAGACCTGAAAGAAGCTCCTAGCTCTTGGGTTCAGATAGGCTCAGCTCCGGCCATTGTGGCCATTTGGTGAGTGAACCGTAGATGGGAGATCTTTTTGTCTCTCCTTCTCTCCATAAGTCTTATTTTCTTTCCAATAAAAATAAATAAATCTTTTAAAAAACGAATGTCAGAGAAGTAAAATGGAGAGAGGATTTCCTTTTGGGGGGGGACACAAAATAACATTTATGGCTGCTTGAGCACAGATGTTGGTATGGACCAAAGAGAGGCACTTTGGCTGGTGCCAAGGCAGACTGTGTGTGTATATATATGTGTGTTGCATGTGTGTGCACATAAGTGCATGTGTATATGCATTTGTGATTGTGTATGTGTGTGTATATTTGGCATATGTGACTTGTGCATGTATGTGTATATATGTTTATCCATGTATGTGTGCATGGTTACCTGTGTACATATGCACACATGTGTGATCATGCACGCATATCTATGTACATGTGTCTATGGTTATGCGCATGTGCGTGGTAGGGTGTGGGTTATGTCAGGGAGGACAGGCTGAGTCTCAAGACAGCCTGAGGAAGGTGACCCACCATGGGGATGGCAGGTGGGAGTCAAGGCAGTGATCCTAGAGAAGACTTCTGTGGCTCTGGCACAGGTAGGTGTCTAGGAATGTGGCACTGTAGGTAAAACCTACAGTAAAACCATGGCAGGCTCCAGAGTCCACCAGGCCAGAGACACATGAGGAGCAAATAGAAGTCTCTAGAACTGAAGTCTAGGAACAGTTGTTGAGTGTAAAGGCAATGAGAGAGATTTCCGGACTTACGCAGAGGTGGGCCCATATCACCAGCACAGCAAGGCTATGCAGGTTCCCTGCAAAGACCGGCATAAGGGACACTGTGCTCACAGCTGACCTCTGATACAGTCTGCAGACCTCTGGATTGGCCTTCGCTCTTGGGATTTTCTTAGCAAAGGCCCCAAGGGTTGTTGACCCTGAATGCTAGGCAAGGAAAGCAGCCGCAGGACACTGTTACCGAAGATGCACGTGGCTGCCTCAGCCAGGCCTGAAGACTCGCGTGTTGCAAATCAAGTCTCCAGATACCCGCTTAGGATACCAACCACTCTCCCGCTCCCGGGACAGCCGTATCCACAGCTTCAGTCTTTTCAGAAGTGGCGATGGGTTCAGCCTCAACGTGACCAGCTGTCCACATTGGGCAGTCAGCTGGGAAGGTCATGGATCTGGATGAGCAGGTGGTATCCTCACGAGGAATGGCAAAAGCACGCCGGGTTTTCATTTTGTGAAAGCGCAGCCCAGAGCTCTGTGGCACCTGACAGGCAAGGGAAACTTGGCACCTTGCAGAGCTGGAGGTACTTGGATGTAAATCCCTGCACACACGTGAAAGCAGAGATCTCCAAGGCTGCCAAGGAGCTGCTCTACAGTTCCATGCCCCTGTGATCTGGCACTGGCCACCCGAGACCACAGCTTTCCTCTGGTCGGTGAACCCCGGATACCACGTTCATCAGTCTTGGGGTGTTTGCCTCGGGTCATGGAGATTTCTTCCAGAGAGGAGACTCTGATTTTTAAGTTTTATGTCTTTCCTCTTTCTACTGTTTAATGCAGCAGTTCTCTTGTGCTGTAGTTGATGTACAATGCAATTCGCCCACTCAAAGTATAGAATTCAGTATACTCATTGAGTGGTGCATCCACCACCAAAAACAAGTTTAGAACTTTCCCAGCATTCCTGGGAGAAATGATGGATCCATCAACAGGAATTTCTCCCCTCTCCCAGCCTCCCCAACTACGAATGACCTTCCTGTCTCCAAGCATATGTCTATTCTGGTCAGTTTATATGCATGGGTCACTCGACAAGTAGCCCTCTGGGACCCGCTCCTCTGTCTTGACATAGAGTTCCCATGTTCTAGCATGTAGTTAGACTTAGTCCTTTTGCTTGCTAAATAGCATTCCACTGCATGGATCTGACAGATGCTTGGGGCTGATTTCACTTTGTGGCTACTAAGAGTGAGGTTGCTATGGGCATTTGTGCATGAGTGCTAGTGTGGACTCATTCCTCTCCCACATTAACAAGTGGGAGCAGGACTCTGCTCTTTCTTTGAGAAGTACTGGTATAGTCACTGACTTGACATGCTTATTAATTCATCCCTCGACATTTAATGAAATCATGGCATCCTTAGCTATCTCCGTAGAGGTAGGGGACCCACGTGAGACTGGTAGATGATCTACCTCCTATAGCTCCAGAACATGTTTCCGGATCTAAATTAGAGCACAAATGGAACCCCCCCGCCCCAAAAGTCTGGAGCTCCTGACAATTCCTAAGAGAAGACAGAAAGAATCACCCAAAAAAGGCCCAAGGGCAGCTCCTCCTCTGACCCACTCTCGTGTGTGCTTCTGTTCTCCTTTCATAGCTCTTTTCTGGGTGTGCTCCTGGAACAGGTGACATCAGTGACAAGGACAGAGCAGTTCTGCTTCGGAGCTGAGGATGACCTGGTGAGTGTTTGGGGTAGGGAGTGGCTGGGTAGGGAGGGCTGCTATGCCTTGTGTCCCCTTGCAGGGTGTGCTGGCCACTGATCCACTCAGTGGATATTTAAGGATGACCTGGTGTGAACAAGCTGTGGGAGGGAGCAGAACACGCCAAGTTAAACGAAAGGGATTTGGGCCAACAGATGCCTGGGATTTCCTTGGCAGGTGATGGTGGGGGCCCAGTGACTGCCAAGCTGTTGGCCTCGGTGGTCCATTCTCAGTCTGCTCTCACCAGGATGACCATGACCTTGTCTCACTGTGTCCTTGGCTTCCCTGGCATCACCTTGCGTTTGTGTGTGCCTTTGCTGGTCTTTCTCCCAGCTCCTCCTCCTGGAGGGCCTCCCGTTTAGTCCTGGGTCTTCCTCTCTGCCTAAACTCATTTCCTTGGTGATTCCTCTGATTTGGCGGCTTAAACACAAGAACTAGTTGAGCAACTCCAAATTCCCATTCCTGGCTTAGATCTCTCCTTTGAATTCAGTCTTGCACATCAACACCTCCATTCGAAAGGACAGCCACGCTGAAGCAAACGCAAATTAGAACTCTCACTAATCTCTATCCCCAACACCTGTTAAACTTGGAGCTCCTGAGGCCCTGAAAAGGCTACTACTCTGGCTTAACCAGACACATCTGGGTGTCAGCGTTCACCCTGCCTTCTTCTCACACCCCACCTGTAACCCTTAAGGAAATGGTAGTAGTTCCTCCAAATATATTCCACTACACGTTCCTGATGGAAGCCATCGCCACCTAACACGTGAAATTCCTGCCATAGCCTCTTTGTCAGCCGGTTCCCACCTTTCCTGACCACAATCTGCTCAACTCACGGTGAAAACATGAGTGAGGTCCCAGCTGCGCTCAAAATCTGCATGGCTAAGTGATACATAACGCGGTGAGGAGCAGTCCTGGCTCCTGGGATAACATCACCCACAGGAGAAGAAAGGTGATTCTGAGCCAGGCTGCAATCTTGGTCCCACCTTGAGGATGATATGCTGAGGGAAGGAAGCCATCTCCACTTACAGGAGGCGCAAGGAGTAGCCAAGTTTACACAGCCAGAAAGGAGAAGGGAACTGCCAGGAATGCCAGCTGCGAGAGCGAGTGTTTGATGAGCTCCGAATTCCAATTTGGGCAGATGAGGGAGTTCTAAGACAAAGGGCAGTGATGGCCACACGATGCTGTGACTACACTTGAGGCCCCAGAGCTAAAGACGGTGCATCCTATGGCATTTATATTGTATCACTAGAAGAGACATTATGAAAACAGTGTATTCATTTCAGAATAAAATCCAAAGTCCTCACGATCTGAATCCTTTCTTTCTCTGAAATCTCTACCTGTCTGGCTTACTCTTCTCCAGGCCCAGGGTCCTGGGCACTGTGGGCCAGGTGAGAATCTGCCATCAGGCCAGGGGCAGTGGTATCCCTGCAGCCAGAGGTTCAAACACCATATCATCTTTGGCAGCATCATGCAAAAAGATGGTTCTAACTGCGGGGCCTGTGTCCTTATTTATCCCACCCTGTTGCCCACCACCAGCGTCCTGCATGCTCACTTGGCCATGGGTCTTTTTCTGCTGGCAGAGTGCAAGCTCTGTGGGCAGCTCTGTACCCACAGCGCCCAGACATGGACACATCCATGTGCAGTGACTGCATCTGAAAGGCATGTATGGATGGGCCATCACCAGGGTCATGATGGAGAGAACCCTTGTGAGCTAGAGAATGGATGAATGTGGGAAAAGGTCTGTGTGAGGCTATGAGAGGCTGTGAGCAGGGAAGAACAGAATGACAACGACAGGGCGTCCTAGGATGCTCAGACCTGCAGAACCGGAGCACTGAGAGACAAGAGGAGGGTGAGAAGGAACAGAAATGACAGTGGAGAGAAAAACCAGAGGGTTCACTTTAGGGCAGAGCAGCCAGGGGGCTGGATCAACTGCTTCCCAAGGGTCACAGTGATACTCCACAAGTCCAAATGTTCCAGTACGATCTAAGAACAATTTTCAGGGCCCGGCAGCATGGCCTAGTGGCTAAAGTCCTTGCCTTGAATGCTCCTGGATCCCAAATGGGCGCCGGTTCTAATCCCGGAGGCCCCGCTTCCCATCCAGCTCCCTGCTTGTGGTCTGGGAAAGCAGTCGAGGACGGCCCAAGGCTTTGGGACCCTGCACCCGCGTGGGAGACCTGGAAGAAGTTCCTGGTTCCCGGCTTCGGATCGGCGCAGCACCGGCCATTGCGGCTCACTTGGGGAGTGAATCATCGGATGGAAGATCTTCCTCTCTGTCTCTCCTCCTCTCTGTATATCTGACTTTGCAATAAAAATACATAAATCTTAAAAAAAATAATAAAAGGGCCCGGCGCGGTGGCGCAGTTGTTAAGGTCCTAGCCTTGCACGCATCCCATATGGAATCCCGGCATTCTTCCAGCTCCCTGCCTGTGGCCTGGGAAAGCAGTTGAGGACGGCCCAAAGCTTTGGGACCCTGCACCTGCGTGGGAGACCCGGAAGAGGCTCCTGGCTTTGGATCGGCATAGCATCGGCCCGTTGCGCTCACTTGGGGAGTGAATCATTGGATGGAAGATCTTCCTCTCTGTCTCTCCTCTCTGTATATCTGCCTTTCCAATAAAAAAATAATAAAAATAAATCTTTAAAAAAAATAATAAAAGCAATTTTCAGGAGCTGAAGATGACAGAAGAAACTCTGAAAACGGAATGGTTTCAGTTGTAATTCTCACTCAAAACTTGACCCACCTTCAAAAGCTTAGCCCTGAAGTTGGCAGGTTGTAGCAGGGCTTAAGGGAGAAGTTCATTCAAAGCAGAATCCGGGACAGGTGTTGTGATGCAATCAGGTAAGCTGCTCCTCGGCATATCCACATCCCACACTGGAGTGCCTGGTTCGGGTCCTAGCTCTTCCGTATTTTTTTGTTTTAAATTTATTTATTTTTATTGGAAAGTCAGATATACAGAAAGGAGGCGAGACAGAGAGGAAGATCTTCCATCTCCTGATTCAATCCCCAAGTGACCACAACAGCCAGAGCTGAGCTGATCTGAAGCCAGGAGCCAGGAGCTTCCTCTGGGTCTCCTCTATAGGTCAGGTTCCCAAGACTTTGAGCCATCCTTGACTGCTTTCCCAGGCCACAAGCAGGGAGCTGGATGGGAAGCAGGGCAGCCGGGACACAAACTGACACCCATATGGAATCCCTGCACATGCAAGGTGAGGACTTCCGCCACCAGGCTACTGGGCTGTGCCCTCTCTTTTGTATTTCTAATGCAGCTCCCTCTACTGTACCTGGGAGGCAGCAGGTGATGGTTCCTGCCACCTACATGAGAGATCTGGACGGAGTTCTTGGCTTCTGGCCTCGGTCTGGGCCAGCTCTTGCTGTCAGAAGGATGTCTCCCTGTGTCATTCAGATAGATCATACATACATATATACATAAAATCTATCTTTAAAAACTAAAACAAAACATGGTCAGCACAGGCATGGTACAGCAGATGAAGTCCCTGCTGCAGTACCAGCACCTGATATTGAGTGCTGGTCTGAGTCCCAGCTGCTCCACTGCCAATCCAAGTCTCTGCTTATGTGCCTGGGAAACCAGAAGAAGATGGTCCAAGCTCTTGGGCCACTGCCACCACATGGTGGACCCAGCTGGAATTCCAAGTTCCTGGCTTCAGCCTGGCCCCGCGCCCATCAGGGCAGGCACTTGGGGAGCGAGGCAGCAGATGGAAGATCTTAATCTCTCTGTTCTCTGGAACTCTGCCCTTCAAGCAATCAAAGAAACAAATCTTTCAAAAACGAGAATCATTTTTATCAGTTTTATGTTCACCACACACACACGGTAATTCATGGCAAATGAGTTACTAAGGGTGAATGCATGAAGGCACCTAGATTACAGAAAGAATATTTCTGTTGTCATCTTTATGTAAAATCAAATATTCTTCCTGCCACAAGCAGGGACATGTTCCCTAAGCTTCAGGGATACAGGCAACCAAGTTCATATTTGAAACAGCTAAAGCCTTCATATGGGTATTTCAAAAAGGTTCATGAAAATAAGGAATTAAGAGATAAGTTGACTTTGGTGCAAAGAATTTTGAAATCGCACTTAATTTTTTCCCTAATAAGCATTTCCATGAAACTAGAAAAGGCAGAGTGATGGAGGAAAAGGGAGTGAGATCTTGGATCTGTTCGCTTGGTTTTCAAAATGACTACAATGATGAGGGCTGACCAGGTTGAAGCCAGGAGCTTGCCACTCCTTTTGGGTCTCTTGCATGGATGGCAGAGGTCCAAACACCTGGCCCATCTTCCACTGTCTTCCTAGGCACATTCGTAGGGAGGCCACAGACGGGCACTCTGATGGATTCCACATCACGGTGGAGTAAGTAGCGGCTTCACCTACTGCCTCGCTGTCACCATCCATGAACCATGAAGACTGTTCCTATGTGCACACTTCAACCTTTTTTTCTTTTGGCACCAAAATAAAGGCATCTTTCAATCCCATTCTTTGGACATGCGCTTAGCCCTTATGATTGTTCTAAGGAACTGCCCTGGGATCATCCTACTGCTTGTCACTTTTCTGAGAAACAGTCCTTTGCACACTGGCTGCAGAGCACCTTCCCCACAGCACCTGCTTCCTGCAGGTGCTGGGAGGAGCAGTCATGACACTCCTCCCAGCTTAAATGCCACCAGGCCAGGATTAAACTCCCGGCCTCTTGCCTTCCCCAAAACCTGCACTCCCTGCCGCCTTCACTTCTCCGTGGAAGGCGCCCTTATTAATGGTGGCTCTGACCAAACCACACAGCTATCCTGGACGGGCCACATCTAACCCATTGTGTCTCCACTCCCACACACTGGGTCCCAGTTTGAAGATCTGAGCACATCCCAGGTCACACTTCCCCCTCCTCCCTGGTCTCTCTGTCTTAGCCTCTCTGCCACGTCTTCTCAAACAGCAGCCCACATGACCCTAACATAGCTTGGGACAGCTCTAGCTCTCGTGGTGACCTCTCGGCTGCCCTCCACACTGCCCCGCTGACACCATGTCCCCTTCCCCTCCTGTCCATTGCACCAGCCACACCTATCCCTCTCAGGGCTGCTCTCACCAGGGAGAGGCAACTGTTGTCTGGACACTTCTCTGCAAGCCTTGAGTTCTGTGCTCACACAATCTGGCAAAGCAAGAGTCAGTATGGGCTCGGAGCCCAAGGGACAGCTTGCCCAGGTGGCAGCCTCCTTCTCTCCCTGGCTTTTCCCAGGATGGGTGGCTCCTGGTTCCCCAAAGGCTGCTGCCAAAGCAGCAGATCACCTCTTGGCATCCATACACCTCCCCAGAGTACTCATCATGTACTTTTGATTTTAGGTCTGGAAAATTCTTAATTATAGCCAGTGATAGGAAAGTAAGCAGTGCACACATTCAGTCACTCCTCCAATGTACACTCCCAGGTGATCTATCACATTCCCTCCCAACACTCATAATTCACAGTTCTTCTTAAGGGTGGGACACCTGCTGCTCATCCTATCTATCTATCTATCTATCTATCTATCTATCTATCTATCTATCTATCCATCATCTATAATTTATCTGTATACCCATCCTATCTGTCCTTCTATCCATCTAGTGACCCACCCACCTAGCTTTCTATGTTTTTTTTTTTTAGGTTTATTTATTGATTTGAAAGTCAAATTTTAATAGAGAAAGAGGCAGGCACAGACAGAAACAGAGGGAAAGAGCCTGTCAGCTCGCTGATTCGGTCCTCCAATGATCACAGTAGCCAGGTCTGGACCAGGCCAAAGCCAGGAACCTTGAACTCCATCACTGTCACCCACATGGGTGGTAGGGATCCAAGTATCTGGGTCATTATAGGCAGCTTTTCCAATTGTATGAGCAGGAAGCTTGATTGGAAGTGGAGGAGCTGGCACCACCATACAGGATGTGACTACTCCAAGCAGTGGCGTAACTCTCTCATCATTTTTTATATCCATCCACCCTTCCATCCAATCGGCCCTCCATATTGCGTATATGTATCTGCTATGAACTCACCAAAATCACAGACCAAATGTCTAAAAAATGGATGCTGCAACTGTACTGAACATACAGAAACTTTGTCCTTGTGCCATTTCCTAAGCGTCACAGTATTATAGTTATTTGCAAAGCATTTACGTTGTATTGCAAGTCACCTAAGGATGAGTCAAGCCACACAGGAGGGTGTGCACAATGTGAATGGTTTCTTGTGCAAACACTGCACTGTTGCACAGCGGGGGCTCGAGCACTGTGCCTTTGGGTACACCTGCTGGTCCTGGAACCAGTGCCCCTTGGACACTCAGAGACAACTGCTTCTGTAAGGATACTTGAAAAAGCTTGTGAAAAAGGTACATTATGAAAGAAGTCTGCATGCATTAAAACTTTTTTTTTTTGCACCAAACTAATATTTTCCAATTCTATTTTCCACCAACTTTTAAAATATCCTTGTGTATATACATGTTTTCCATTGTTGTTGAAGGCTGTTGACCCACTGGGGATGTCAGAACATGAGCCATTGGACTAAACTGTCATTGTCGTTTGCTTTCTTTATTCAGTTTAGTCCAGTGGCTGTGGAGAGCTTAAACAAAGGGGAATGGAGAAGTAAGGACCGGGAGAGAAAGACAACTTGGAATGAGAAGAAGGGAAGACGGAGAGATGGAGGCAAGGCCAAGGCAAGGCTGCACCAGCACACCTGTGGTGATGTTAAAACAAGCCATTCTGTTATCCATGCCACTGTCACACTTGGGAACTCTGCAAAGCAGTGCTCTTAAAGAAAAACACATGCACGGCAGTGGTAACAAACTGAAGGCACCAGCTCACCCTGGGCTGGACCATGTTGTTGTAGAAACAGCAGAACATTTGTGCTTAAGCTGAACAAAGAACAGATGTCAGGCAAGGCAGTTAAAAGCGACAGCACATGACATTTCCATGGGGGACGACGGAGCCATGAAGCTCAGGAGGAGCAGTGGTGTGCTGTTTCAGGAACGATGCTAGAGGCTGGAGAAGCAGGCTGCTGACTCTGTGGCTTGTTAGTTCAAGGCCAAGTTTCCAGAGGCTTCGTTAGAAAAGTGAAGATTTGTTTAGAGAGATGTTCTAGAGCACAGTGCTTGAAGATGTAACACATTCGGCTGTTAATATGCCATTATGATATAAATATTGCTAAACAAGAAAAAACGTCCCTGAAATCCATGAAGACACGGAATAACAATACATCATTATCTACTGAGAAGGAGAAAGAGTTCTCATCCACAGGTTTTCCCCGCAATGCCCGTAAGAAGACAGGATCTAGAAAACCTGGGTCTCCCACAAGAGGGGCAGGAATGCAACCACTTAACCACCCCTGCCTCCCAAGGTCTACCTTAGCAGGAACTGGGAGTCAAGAGCAGGCATTCTGACGTGGGATGTAGGTGGCTTCACTGTTAGCCTCAATGCCCATCGCAGGTGTCTGAATGTGACAACTTGCATGTGTGTGCATAAGCATATATACACATTTATATATACACATCTATATGTTTGTACATATGTGTTGCAATGTAAGGTAGTATGTAGGGTTTATGTTTTTACATATACTCACACTCATATAGATAAAACACATCCTACCTCTTTGAGGACCTTGTGTTTAATGCTGAGGCTGGAGAACAGTCAGATACTAATGGCACAACGAACAAACAGAACTAGCGAGGTGGAGTAAAGATCTCGCTAAGGTGAACTCTGTGCCACCCTGAGTCTTTCTTCCATGAGGCAGCACTCAGGTACGGGGCTTTTCCTGGGGTTACTGAACTTGTTACTGTGTCTCTTGTTGACCACGAAGGCCCCATCTTAGTGCACGTAATGCTAACCCAAGATGATGCATATCTAGAGTGTTGTGTGTTTGCCATGGCAAACGGCATTTACTCACTGCATCTTTGCTATAGGAAAGCAGGAAGGTGCACCCAAACAACGGATCACATGAACTTGTATGACGCTGGCCCCAAAGTCCTATCACCCAGGCCCACCTGGATCTTCATTGGCTTGACCCCACTCTGAATTTGGAATGACGTCATTCTCTGAACATAATAGATGGTGTGTGACCGTAGTTCAAAAGACAAAGCTCCATATGCAGCCAATAAGGCATTTTATCATAACCATAAAGAATTAAAATGAGATCAGCCTCCCGAAATCAACATAACAATAGATATCAAAAGTCTTAAGAGCTGTATCTCTCGCAGGTGGTTTAGAAGCAACTTTGCTGAGAATACAAATCAGAGAATTATAAGCTGTCTCTGTAAGGATATGCAGATAAATTAGCAAAACATTACTTGTCTGTAATAGGACTAAGTGAGTAACAGGATGCTTGCAGGATGGCCATGCAGCCACGGAAGATTGGGTTGTGGGGGCTGGCTCTGTGGCTTTATCCCACTTAATGCCTGTAATGTTGGCATTCCATAAGGGCACAAGTTCGAGTCCCAGCTGCTCTATTTAGGATTCAATAATCCTGCTAGTGTGACCGGAAAGCAGATGACCCAGGAGCTTGGGTCCCTGTGTCCACATGGGAGACACAGAAATGCCTAGCTTCTGGCTTTGGCCTGGCCTAGTCCCGGCCATTGTGGCCATATGGGGAGTGAGCCACTGGATGAAAGCTCTTTCTCGGTGTGTCTTCCCCTTTCTCTGTAACTCTATATTTCAAACAAACAAACAAATATCACACTGTAGGAGCAGATCTATTGAATGGGAATGTTTCTAATCAGTGGAAAAGCAGGCTTGACAAACAACGAAGAACCCATTGCTAAAATGACAGGACCAAATTTCCACCTAGCCATGTTAATACTGAATGTAAATGGCTTCAACGCATCAATCAAGGTCATCACAATCAATTGATCAATCAATTACAGACTGGCAACTGGATCAAAAAATAAACTCATTTTCTGTTGCCTACAGGTGGCATATCTCACCAACAAAGATATGTGAAAACTGAGAATGAAAGGATGAAAAAAGATATTCCAGGCTAGTGGAAAGGAAAGTGAGCTGTTGTAGCCATTCTTATATCACATAATACGGATTTCGACATGAAAAACAGTAAAAGGTGAAGAAGGCACCACATAATGATCAGATCATCTAGCCAGAAGAGGTCACCTCACTAGTTTCTCAGGATGTCTTCTTTTTCATCTCTTGGTTTCTCTCTCTTGCTTTTCTTTGCTAGTCTGGATAAAAGTTTGTTTTGCTCATCTTAAAAACCGGCTCTCGTTGCAATCTGTAGTTTTTTGGTTTCAATTCTGTTTATTTCTGCTCTGATTTAAAAAAAATCATTTCTTGCTTCCTGTTCAGTTTTTCCTTTTATGAAGTCACTGAAATGCATGATTAGATCATTTATTTGGGATAGTCCCATGTTTTGTAAGCACCTGATATTATAAATATTCCCCCTCAATGCTGATTTTGCTACATATCTTCTTGGGTTTTTATATTTTCATCTTTATTTCCATTTCTCCAAAAAGTTTTTTTTTTCTTATTAATTTCTTCAGTGACACATAGGTCATCCAGCGGCATTTTATTTAAGGGGATGTATAGCAACTGTGTAATGGAGATGATCATATCCAGATGTGAGGATGCACATCTGGATACAATACAGTAGGCATCTCTACTTCCAGACAGACATGGACTCCCAATGAAACTGTTTACTGTATCCTGACAATAGGGATGCTGGACTCTCGGCCACTGTCCATGCCCACAATGTCAGGGCACACTTAAACAGCAGAATGACGGACTTATGACTGCTTATGAAGGATTATATTATTGTAATAATATAGGAGAAATCAGTGAGGGGTGGGAAGGATTTGGGGGAGGAGAGAGAGGAAATCCCAGAGCCTATGGAATTGTATGATAAAATAATAAAATAAATTAACTAAAAAAGAAAGAAAAGTAGGATTGAAAATCAGTTGCTATGCTAAGGCGACAATTTGGTTAAAAGCAGCGTGCCTGTCGGCCACACACTGTGAGGATGGTACTGAATGTCTCAGGCGCATGGGCCAATGAAAGCACTTCATTGTCCTTCATGACACCTTTCCTATACTAAGAATTTCACAAATCCTACAACAAGAGGGGGCATTGTCATGTTAAACACTGCATTGCCGGCTCCCTGACTGTCTTCACTTCTGGACAGAGGACCTGTCAGTACAGAGGAAATGAATGAATAGGGCAACGTGGCTGTATCCCTCCAAGGCAGTTAAATGGGAGCACTTTGGGGTCTGTTAGTTAACTGACTCCAGGCTTGATGCGGCTCACCATGTGGGCTTTTTGCTGTCCATGGTAGCTTCCAGGCACTGTGGGATGCTGAAACAGGCATGACCCATGACCTTTATTTAACCCACGGGTTTAAGGGGAGTACTTCGCCTTCAAGAAGGTTGTTCTTCCAGGTGGAGTCTGATGGGATTGGAAGAACCCAGGGGATACACAGGCCTTCGTCAGAGTTCCCAGCCACAGGCCGGAGGGTCTGGGGAAGCTGCAGTTAAGTTTGCTTTCAACCGCAACATGATCTGGTCAAGAATCAGGCTTGTGTTTTAGGGAAAAGTCTGTCTAGAGCTGTCTGAGCTCTGCTGTCTCATAATGGCATTTACTCATCGACAAAGCCTTTTTGTTACATCTGCCCTCTCTCTTTTAAATAAATTAGAGTTTTACACACACACACACACACACACACACACACCCCCCATCCTCTAAATGGCCACAACAGCCAGGGCTAGGCCAGGTCAAAACCAGCAGACCCTTTTGGGTCTCACATGGACGCAGGGGCCCAAGCACTTAGACCATCCTGAGCTACTTTCTCAGGACATCAGCAGGGAACTGGATTAGAAGTGCCGCTGTCAGGACTCGAACTGGCACCCATATGCAATGCCAGCCTGGCAGGTGGCAGCTTAGCCCACTGCACCTGAGTTGAAACCCTTCATCTGCTTTTGCCGTTCTCAATTCTGCACTTTGTCTAAAGAATATCTGCTAAAAATGATGATATTCATAAGTTACTTTAGGGACTAGTGCAATGGCTCAATTGGTTAACCCTCCCCTGCAAGTATCGGCATCCCATACTTTGTGGATTTGTGTCCCAGCTGTTCCACTTCCCATCTAGTTGTCTGCTTATGGCCTGGGAAAGCAGAGGAAGATGGCCCCAAGTCTTGGGTCTCTACACCTGCACAGATGAGCCGGAAAAAACTCCTAGCTCCTGGCTTCAGATTGGCTCAGTTCTGGCTATTGTGGTCATTTGGGGAGTTAACCAGGGGATGGAAGATCTTTCTCTCCGTCTCTCCTTCTCTCTCTGGGTATCTGCCTTTCCAATAAAAATAAATCTTTCAAAATAATCTTTTAAAAAATCAATTTGATTTGCTTTTTCACTCAACAGAAACGTAAGAGAGTTATTTTCCTAGCGACGGGTACAAACGCTATTAGACATTTGTTCACACATCTTTTTGTATGTGTGTGTTTTAAGGAGGTGAAATTCACATTATAAAAATTAACCGGGCCCAGTGCCGTGGCCTAGTGGCTAAAGTCCTTGCCTTGAATGCACCAGGATCCCATATGGACACCAGTTCTAATCCTGGCAACTCCACTTCCCATCCAGCTCCCTGCTTGTGGCCTGGGAAAGCAGTAGAGGATGGCCCAAAGCTTTGGGACCCTGCACCCGTGTGGGAGACCCGGAAGAGGCTCCTGGCTCCTGGCTTCGGATCAGCATAACATCGGCCGTTGCGCTCACTTGGGGAGTGAATCATCAGACGGGAGATCTTGCTCTCTGTCTCTCCTCCTCTCTGTAGATCTGACTTTCCAATAAATAAATAAATCTTTAAAAAAAAAATGAACCACTTTAATCTGCTTGCTGGATAGTCATCCCCTAATTCCTGTTGTGCAAAAACTGACAGCTCGCAAGTTCACTTTCTGTTTCTGTGCATTTGCCCATTCTTGGAGAGATCACAAACAAAAATAAAATCACATACTACATGATCTGTAGGGCTTCCTTTCTCACTCTGGGTAACGTTTCCCAGGCTGGCGCATGTGGTCACGTGTGACAGAATTTCGTTCCCTTTTATAGCCACCGTGTGGCTGTGTCGCCTTTGGCTCACCCCCTCGTCTGCTGACGGACATACGGGCAGCATCATCCTCTGGCTTTCCTGAACGGAGCTGCCAACGACACGTGCACAGCCGGGAGGAGTCTGGCAAAGCTCATGGAGAGTGTGAACACGCACTCCGCGGGATGTCCGCTCAGGGATGCGAAACACATTTTACAGCCAAGTTGTCTATTAATTCCACCTGCCATGGATTTCCGGAGTGCCTGTGTAGATTCACTTGATTCTGTTTTTACTTCTGGAATTGGTGGATCACATGTTATCACTATGGTGAACTTTCAGAGGAACCACTTAATTGTATCCCATAATGGCTGCCTCTTTTTACTTTCCACTTGGGAGAATGTTCCGAGTTGTCCACACCCATGCTGACGGCTGTTCATACCTTTGTTCCGCTGTTATTACAGACACCCTAGTTATGAAGTGGACTCTCATTGTGGTTATATTGTGCACTGCACAAATGACTAGTCACATTGGACACCTTTTCATGGCTTCCTGAACATCAGTATATCTGGAAAAATCCTATTCAAGTCTATTGCTTATTTGAATTGACTTTCTTTATCTTTTTCGTCTCCAGTTGTAAGAATTCTTTACCCGTTCTAGATATTTATCAGAAATATGATGGGCAATGTTGCTTTCTTGATAATCTCCCATGATTTACACAAGTTTTGATTTTGGTCAATTCCAATTTACTCATCACTGCTCTTGCTTTTCAAGCTTTTTGTGCCATATCTAAAAAATCACTGCCAAATCCAAAGTCTTTAAGGACACGTTCCTGCTTCAAGAGTTTTATGATTCTTTTATAGCCAGGGGCTGGTTTGGTGGCATCGTTGGTGAAGGTAAATGGAGGCAGGCATCCCGTATGGCCACTGGTTCGTGTCCCAGTTGCTCCCCTTTCTGATCCAGCTCCCTGCTTACGGTCTGAGAAAAGCAGGAAAGATGCCTACGTGGTTGGGCCGCTGCCACCCACTTGGGAGACACAGACAAACATCCTGGCTTCTGGCTTCAGCCACTACAGCCATCTGGGGAGTGAGCCGACGGAAGATCTCTCGCTCTCTGGCCCTTCCTCTCTGTAACTCTGACTTTCAAATAAATATGTTAATCTTTAATAAAAAAGAGTTTTATAAAAACTTCATAAAGTCTTGTGATCATCCAATTTGAGTTGATTTTTTGTGTGTGGTATGAAGTTATATGTGTACTTTATATTTTTAAAGATGTGTTTATTTTTATTGAAAGTCCTATTTACAGAGAGAAAAAGAGACAGGAAGAAAGATCTTGCATCAGAGCTGGGCCGGAGCTCAGCTGAGCCCAAGCCAAGAGCCAGGAGTATTTCTAAAATTTCCCGCACAACTGCACGGTCCCAAGGCTTTGGGCCATCTTCTACTGTTTCCCAGGCCACAGGCAGGGAGCTAGATGCGAAGTAGAGCAGCCAGGACATGAACCGGCACCAATATGGGTTCCGAGCATGTGCAAGGTGAGGACTTTAGCCACTAGGCTATTGCACCGGGCCCAATATTTTAGAGTCAGCTTAATCTAGACTATTTCTCAAGCTCACAGATTTTTGTGAGAAATGGAAACATTTCAATATTACAACAACTCGATGCTTCATAAGCAATCTAGTTTATTAAGGAATTTTGTTGTGCTAGAATCACGATGCAGTGGATTAAGCCATTGCTGTGACATCAGTACCCCATTATCTGAGGGCTCATTCAAGTGCTGGCTGCCAATGCATCTGGGAGACAGCAAAAGATGGGCCAAGTGCTTGGATCCACGGGACCCACACGAGAGCGCGCCCTGGCTGCCGTTTCCTGGCTTTTGATTCAGCCCGGCTGAAACGGCTGCCGTCACGTGCAGAGCCAGCGGCTGATGGAAGCTCTCCTTTTCAGTGTCTCTCACGCTGCCTGCTATCCTGCTAGCTCAGGGCGAGCACTGAGGAAACGGTTTGCAGGTACATGCCACGAATTCTGTTCCCAGGAGTCTGCACGTCAGCAGGGAGATCTTGGATAGGACACATCAACTCGCCAGGCAACAGTACCAAGCAGTACTACCGAAGGTGGAGGCCTGCAGCTACAGCGCCAGTGTGCAAAGCCCTGCAAGCGGAAGCTAAAGGAAATCAGAGAAGAAAGGGAGATTGCTCAATTTCTGCACAGAATAAAATGGCCTCCAAAGGCAGGTGGATTTATACACAAAGAGATAGCAGAAAATGAAAAACGAACATGACGGTAGTCACGATCAAAATGACTACGGCCTTTGAACAGGCTGGCTGAACGGCGTGGGCAGCCGTCAGGGAGTGAGGAGAGAGGAGTTTCGGGGGGGGGGTCTTTGTACCCCTGGATGACTGCAGAGGTGGTTGTGGGAAAGCCACCTGAATCCAAACGCCTTTGTCTCCTCTGTGTGTCTTTGTCACCAAGCCCAGTGGAGCAGAGAGCTTCATAAGAATGTGTGGGTTCTTCTCCCTGTAAGCTAACTCATTATCCTCCAGCAAAAAAAAAATAAAATAAAAAATAAAAAATAAACCTCACCTAAATGCCTCAGGCAGCAGGCTGCTTTTTCTGTTTTGTGGTTTGGTTTACTATAGAACCTTAGGCTTTTATTTACATCATGTGGTGTTGCGTATGGGCCTTTCATTCTGTTGTTTGTTTTTTTTTTTTAAAGGTCATTAGAAATGTTTTACCTCGAAAAACACCCAGGAGAGAAATCAGCTCATTTATTTCAAACAAACAAGCATGATCTCTAGCTAATTAACCTCCTGTTTAGAAGGCAAGCAGCTCCCGCAGGGGTGAGGCTCCTGTCCGGAGTGGGAGCTTGCCTGCTAAGGCTACAGCCAGAAACCTAGGGACCTCCGCTCCAGCGGGTGGCGAAGAAGATGCAACCAGGCTGGGGAATCTGAAAAATAACTGTGGCCAGAAGAAGATGACCTGGAAGCTTGGTCTCCACCAGTCCGCCACTCATGAAGGAGACCTGGATGGAGTTCCTGGCTCCTCGTTTCAATCTGGCTCAGATCTGATCATGGAGGTCCTTTGGTAAGTGAACTGGTGGATGGAAGACCTCTCTCTTTGTCTCTCCCTCAATCTCTCTGTTGCTCTTTCAAGTAAATAAGTAAAATATTAAGTGAGTGGTAAAAGAATCCTTGATGGAACAGTATTAAAAGTCTGTCCTAGTACAAGTTTAACATGTTGTAAACAACACGTCCCCAAGGATGCTGTGACGTCAACAGGTGCATGCTGGGGAAATGGTGATGGGCTAATGAGCCTCTGGAGGGATCTTCTGCTCCAACAACAGGGCGCCAGGTCCCAGGGCAGCCAACAGTGAGGACAGGGCCCTGAGCACCCTCATCTCACACAAATGTTGTAGCTCTTGACTCCTCATGGGCAGATGGCTTGAGTGACGCTGGGATTATTCAAATCACTCACTCACTTTAACATTTGTCGCAATTTACATTTCAGCTCATCCTAAGAACAGGGCTTCCTTCCCCAAGTGCAGAGCTCTCTGGAACACAACAGTCTTTAATTTGGTCTTCTAGAATTATCTCCATGTTCTTTACTGATGATCCGAGCCCTTCCTTCTTCAAGCGTTCTGATAACTAGAGGTGATCAGACTTGTAACATCTCCTACGTCACACTAAATATTTCAGCAGACACTGTCATTCTCACCTCTAGTGACACGGGCCTGGATCACAGGCCTCTTGGTAGCCCTTCATCTCTTCCCCTGCTCTGAGGAGCATCATTTGTGTTGGTACAAAGTCCAACACTGCCAGTCTAAAGTTGCTTTCACATGACGGTATCAAATGATTTTGTTTTGTGAGACAGTTTAATAGGCACTGGGGTTTTCCCTCTCCAAGTTCCCTCCTCTCTCCACTGATCTCCCGTTCAGTTCTACAATGGGTATCTTTTGTGAACTTCTGCAAGTCCATCATGCTGCCACTGAGGTGTCTCCCAACAATGCAGGCATGGACAATGTCAGAGAGGCCAACATCCAACCGTCAAGACACTATCAGCTGTGAGTCCATCCTTGCACTGCATGCATGCAGACACACTTCTCTCTGTTTCCACCTATGAACATATTCATTTCTGCTACACTTCCATTATGCATCCCTTTAAGTATATGCCAGTGTACACACTCCACCACGAGGAGATAAACTAGCCAAACTTCATCCACATGAAGTTAACTAACATGTAACTAAAGTATCAATGTGACGCTAGGGTGGTGAAAGCGTGTCAAGAATCTTCCTGTAGGAATAGATGCCAGCGTGTGTCCCATGCGGCACTAATGAAAGTACAATAAGGACTAGATCAGCGTTACTTATGTGCAGTAGCAACAACAGTAGCAAAAGGGACATTGACAACCGCAGGTGATTAGAAGCAATCAGTCTCTCAGGGTTGACTGATTCATGAATTACATCCCAAGAGCTTACTACAAAAGGTCCAAATAACTAGGAAGTGCAACAAGGTACAATTCACAGGTAAAATCCTTAGATTTGACATCATTTTGCAGTAACTTGAAATAGGAAAGTTTCTTTTAAAAATCCACCATCTTGGGCCCGGCATGATGGTGCAGTGGTTAAGGTCCTCACCTTGCACACCCGGGATCCCATATGGGCGCCGGTTCTAATCCCGGCAGCCCCGCTTCCCTTCCAGCTCCCTGCCTGTGGCCCGGGAAAGCAGTCAAGGACGGCCCAAAGCTTTGGGACCCTGCACCCACGTGGGAGACCCGGAAGAGGCTTCTAGCTTTGGATCGGTATAGCATTGGCCGTTGTGCTCACTTGGGGAGTGAATCATCAGACGGAAGCTCTTCCTCTCTGTCTCTCCTCCTCTCTGTATATCCGCCTTTCCAATAAAAATAAAATACATCTTTAAAATAAATAAATAAATAAAAATCCACAATCCATTTATATCTAAAAGATGCATAATTTTATTAGCTGACCCAAAGGAATCCACATCTCTGTGTAGCCTTCCCACCACACAGGGACATGGGGTCACTCAAATGAGCTCAGGAGTTGTGAGAAAATGCTTCAACGCAGCATGCAAGCCATCTCCAAAAATGCCAGCCTGGTGGGAATCAGTCACTCCCAGTCCATGACACTGAGCAATGGTTTACTAGGGCAGATGTTAAAATATCATTTTAAATTTGCCTGGTCACTCTTTGCTTACGCACACACAGATACCATCTGGAAGCCAGGGAGAAAAAGGATGCTTTCAACAGTGTCTGTAGTTCTGCTTGGGAATAGCTGAACTTACCAAAGCAATCGCCCATGACTAATGACAATGCTTTAGGGCCTCTGGGCAGAGCGGAAGGGGACAAAGCCAACAGGGTGTGCTGCAGCAGCTGAAAGCCCAGAGGAGGACCAGGTGGTGAACGTGAGAAGGGTCGGGAGCTTGTATCAGTGGCATTAGGTATTTTTTATAATCCATACTTCACAATTCATTTACTATTCACATCTTGCTTCTAGGCTTTTTTTTTTTTTTGCTTAAGTGCCAAGACTTTAATTTTAATTAATTATTTGAAAGGCACACACACACACACACACACACACACACACATCTTCCACCTGCTAGTTCACTCTCCAAATGGCTGCAATGACTGAGGCTGGACCAGAATGAAACCAGGAGCGTGGAACTCCATTTGAGTCTCCCATATTGATGACACTTAGGCCATCTTCTGCTGTTTTCCCAGTGAAATTTGCAGGGAGCTGGATTGGAAGTGGAGCACTGGAGACTCACATCAATGCTCACAAAGGATACCGAAGCTTCAGGCAGTAGCTGGGGTTACTACGCCACACCATTGACCCCCCGTCAAAACTTCTGAAACAATCAAGACTGATTCTCATGATAAATATAGGAAGGGCTCAAGACAACACAATTAGTAGCATTTTGCACATGTCTAAGCCAGGCAAGCTGCACTGCCAACCACTGGTAAGGTAGAGCAAGTTCATTGTAAGTTCATGGCCAAACCATATCCAAACTTCAACAGCGTGGAGAGCCATGCTAGGTGCCAGATTATTTCTATGGAAAGGAATGGTGCCTGAGAAGCCCATTGGGGGCAGCTTGGGGGAACAGCTTCCTCAAATCTTTACTGAAGAATTCCTGAACCAAGCTCCGGGAGGCCCAGCCCAGGGCCTTGTGGGAAAGGCTGGGCAGGGATCCTGCAGTGCAGCCCGATTTGGGAGAGAAGCGGTAGCGTCCCCAGGGCTGCTTTATATTTTCTGAAACCTGAGGATGTTGACAGCTCCAGGAATGTTCAAGGGCTGATTTAAAAAAACAATAATAACAAAACCCCTTTGTTTTTTAAAATTAGTTATTTTCATCTATTTGAATGACCAAAGTGATAGAGACAGACGCGAGATCCTCCAGCTGCAGGTTCTCATCTTCCGTGTCTGCCACAGCCATGGCTGGGCCCGGCTGATGCAAGGAGCCAGGAGATCCATCCGGGTCTCCCGCGTGGGTGGCAGAGGCCAGAGCACTTGAGTCATCCTCTGCGGCCTCCCATGATGCATTAGCAGGGGTTGTGGGCATCTCAAACAGGTGCTGAGCCTATAGTGCTCCAACACCCAGGGAAGGATTGATTTCCGGGGGACAGAAGGAAATTAACACAAGGGAAGTTTACACAAGGGAATGAATGGGACCTGGAGTCAGAGAAAGCCACAGGCCACCTGGTGTCATAGCTTCCCCAAGTTGAAGACCTACAGGATACGGGTTTGGTTTCCCTTGCTCTCAAGGAAAACCCACTTGGGCCCAGCGTGATGGCTCAATGTCTAAATCCTCACCTTGCAAGCAATGGGCTACCATACAAGCATCAGTCCATGTCCCAGCTGCTACACTTCCCATCCGGCTCCCTGCTTGTGGCCTGGGAAAGCAGAAGAGGATGAGGATGACCTATAGCCTTGAGAGATCCGGAAGAAGCTTCTGGGTTTGGATCAGTTCAGTTCCCACTGTTGTGGCCATTGGGGGAGTGAACCAGCAGACAGAAGATCTTTCTCTCTGTCTCTCCTTCTGTCTGTAAATTCGATCTGACTTTCTAATAAAAATAAAACAAATTTTAAAAAAAGAAAAAAGAAAAGAAGAGGAAAGAAAACAAAAACTACCCTCTGCGTGGACCAGGCACACACCAGTTTAGTGGCCAAGACTGACCTAGAGTGACCTAGCACTTATCCTGCACTCACTGTAATACCTTGGCATGCAAAATGACACACCTGCCAGTCTCAGTGCTGGGACACATTGGACCATGTAGAGAGACAAAAGGGGTGATAGTTGGAAGTCAGAATCCACCATAAATATCCCTCTCCCATACTAGAACGTACTGCTTCCCACTGACACAACAGCCTATTTAGAGCTAAACATGGTCCAGACATGGAGCCATTCTGCTGTGAGTAAGCCCACACGATGGAGGGCATTCCTACTTCTCAACCAATCATCTGCTGCTCCCTTTTCACTATTCTCTGACTCGCTTCTGAATTCCTTCTTGAAACAAAGTCAATCGTGTGCGCACTTGGCAGCCACTGCTTTGCAGCACAGGCAACGGGCAACTGGCAATGAGAATAAAGCCAAGTGCCAAAGCCAAACTTTGGGCCTTCTTCCGTTGACACTGGCCAATCTGGCACCGATTGCCCATGGTTTCAGGGGGAAGACTGTGAAACACATGCAGAAGCTTCCCGAAACACATTCCCTGAGAAAGGTGAGCCTCAGACACCAGTGACTGCCTGGTTACTGATTACACAATGGCTGCCAAGGGACACCAAATAAAATCTCAAACTCATTGCAACTGTGCATTAAGTAGATGCTGCAAAAGCTGCTAATGACAGAAGGGTAACAATGCCACACACATGAAGAATGGCACGATGGTCTAGTGGCTAAACTCCTTGTCTTGAATGTGCTGGGATCCCATATATGACGCTGGTTCTAATCCTGGCGGCCCCACTTCCCATTCAGCTCCCTGTTTGTGACCCGAAAAAGCAGTCAAGCACGGGCCAAAGCCTTGGGACTCTGTACCCATGTGGGAGACCCAAAAGAAGCTCCTGGCTCCTGGCTTTCGATTGGCTCAGCTCAGGCCATTCCGGCTGTTTGGGGAGTGAACCATTGGATGAAACATCATCCCCAAAATAAATAAATCTAAAAAAAAAAAGAAAGAAAGAAAAAAGAAAAAGAACGGCTTCAGTGCCAGGATGGTGGCTCAATAGGCTAATCCTCTACCTCCAAACGCTGGCATCCCAATGGGTACCAGTTCATGACCCAGCTGCTCCACTTCCCATTCAGCTCCCTGTTTATGGACTGGGAAAGCAGAGAAGGACAGGCCAATGCTTTGGGATCCTCTACCTGCACAGAATACCTGGAGAAAGATCCTGGCTTCAGATTGGCTCAGTTCTAGCCATTGTGGCCAACTGGGGAGTGAGTGAACCAGCAGATGGAAGATGTTTCTCTCTGTTTCCCCTTTTCTCTGCAGATCTGCCTTTCCAATAAAAATAAATAAATCTTTAAAAAAATGACCTTACCCCATGTCATTGATGACCACATAGCCTCTTCATGCAGAGTAATTATTATTGCCCATAAAGTGATATGTTGTTAGCACAGCCCTTACTTCTACCATCTAAATATGCTAAGGGGATAGACAAGGCATAGACAAGGCATTCCTCTGGAATATGTGTAGGAGAGGCTTCTGTCATTGCCAGAGGCCTGATTTTCTTTGTTATTGTCTGGGTCAGGTAATCTGTTTTACACATAGCCACATTCTTTTTTGTTGTCGTTGTTGTTGTTTTTCTTATTGGAAAGGCAGATATACAGAGAGGAGGAGAAGCAGAGAGGAAGATCTTCTTTCTGATGGTTCACTCCCCAAGCAGCTGCAACAGCTGGAGCTGAGCTGATCCGAAACCAAGAGCCAGGAGCTCTTCCAGGTCTCCCACACGGATGCAGGGTCCCAAGGCTTAGGGGCATCCTCGACTGCTTTCCCGGGCCACAGGCAGGGAGCTGGATGGGAAGCAGGATCCATATGGGATCCTGGCACATGCAAGGCAAGAACTTTAACCACTACACACTATCACGCCGGTCCCAGCCATATTGTTTAATTAAAGGTTGTTTATTTACTGCAGAAGGAGAGACAGAGAATGAGCTCTTATTCGCTGGCTCATTCCCCATCACAGCTGAGACTGGGCTGAGCCAAAGCCAGACAACTCAATCTAGGTCTTGCCACATGGATGCAGGAAACCAATGACTGGAGCTATCACCACAGCATCCCAGGGTCTGCATTAGCAGGAAGCTGGACTCAGGAGCAGGAGCCAGGTACTCAAATCAGGCCCTCCAATGTGGCATGCAGGTGTCTTCACCAGACCACTTAACCACTAGGCCAAATACCCATGCAAAGCAGACAACTGGTACCTAGGAGTTATTCATGCTGAGGTTTTGATGAGGGTCTTATTGTCCTAACTAAGCCATAAATCTTACAGTGGACATTACTTTAAAAATGTGTTCTACACCTGCCTGGATCATGTCAGCACTTGACTGGGGGAAAACACAGATGTTGAATCATCAGTAGATGTTATTGTACAAAGGTGAGGTGACTGGATAGAGAAACTGTGGAAGGATGTTCAGAAAATATCCAAAGCTAAAGCTTAGAAACAGGAAACGGGCAGTGGGGATGCACTTATAACTACTGGGTGGGACACAAAGATTAGTTACTCCTCACTAGCGTATTGAAGGTTTCTCTGCACACCCCTCCGAAAACTGTTCACCTAAACTGTTGACATATGTCTTCTTAGTTATAGAGTTAGACTACCCGAGAAACAGCCAGGTTCAGTAAAAGCATGCTTCAATACCATAATCTGCTAAATACTAAAATGAAACATAGATAGCTGAATGGTAACTATAATCATTTTAAGGTGTATAGAACCCAGTTGTATATAAACTAATAATTGAAATGTCAATGTAGAAGTCATAGGATGTGGTTCAGAACTTATACTCTTTTTTTTTTCTCTCTCTTTTAACATGCTGGTTACACAATACCAGGTCAACTCATTCCATTACATTATAAATTGTTACTGATGTAATGTCGGGGTTTTTAATTGATTGGGATGATACTCTGTCGGCTCTACCTTCAGACCAGAGATGGTCTCCCCAAGAAACCGTTGAACTTATCTGGACAATAAGATGCTGGACTCTATGCTTTGTAGATGCTTGCAAGGAAAGAATCTCAACGGAATTTGAACTGTGGTAATGCAACAAGGTGGAAGAATCCACCATGGGGGGCGGTTTAAGGAGGGAAGGGGGGGAATCCCAGTGCCTATAGAACTGTGTCACATAATGCAATGTAATCAATAATAAAAAAATTGCATGTTAAAAAAAAAACAAAGAAAATATCCAAAGGTTTAAACAGAGATGTGAAAATCCCTCCCATGACTGTCTTTAGCTTTGTGTTGAGTGACAGTACCACAGGAGCTGGCATTGAGATTAAGGCTAGCATTTCATCTTTTCATCTGAGTCCCAGCTCCTTCATGTCCAATCCAGATACCCACTCACGGGCTTGGCAAAGCAGTGGAAGATGACCCAAGTGCCTGTGCCCCTGCCATCCAGGTGGGAGACCTGGCCTTGGGGAATGGAACAGTGAATGGAATACCTCCCTCTCCCCTCATTTCTACTCTGCACTGTCTGTCACCCTACTTGTCAAATAAACACATAAGGATTGGACCTTCCAATGAATCCACTGCAGTTCAAATCCTCTACTGCTTTTCTCTGCATTTTAGTTACTTGAAGTCTTTGAACACAGCTTGCCCCGCCTCCTTTCCCCGAAGAAACCATGGTGTTATCAGGATTGTGAGCTCCAAGGGCTGAAGGGAAGGTGTTTGTGTTTCAAGAGTTGAGAAGCCGGCAGGGGTCCACAACAGGCAGGTGGAATCAACTTCTCCTCATGCTGCCTTCTGCCAGCCAGGATTCTCTGCCCAGTTTTGGAGACTCTCCTGCCCAGGTAAGGACTGAGAAAGGAGGGGCAGGCTCCACTTTTCTTCTCTTTTTAGAAACAGCGAACAGTCATTTTCTTTCACTTTAATAATTTCCTCCCTTGCAAAGAGGGATTCAAATGTCTTTCACTTGCCAGGGCGAGTGGGAGGCAGGTGGGTGCAAATCTTTAGAGATTTCAATAACAATTTGACACCAGCTGAGCTAGGCGGGGTGGAGGGAGCTGAGCTTAACCCACTGGATGCCACACGGGTGTTGGTGGTTTGCAAGACATGCAGGATGAACCTGGATCCTATGTCAAAATGACCATCAGGCCTCTCGCATTCCAAGTTGACGCATTGCAAAACAAACCAACAAAAAAGACCAAGAAAAACAGCCATGCATTTCAGTGGCTCAGATGCCTTTCTTCCACAAGTAACTGTCTACTGGAGAGACAGAGGGAGAAAAAGAAAATCCTTCAAAGGGCCATGTAGGATGCCCTCTAGGGATGGTGCTTCTTAGAAGCTCGTGATTGGAACATGGGCGTGTGACAGCACCCTCGGGTCCTGGAGTTGCTCTTCTCGGACAACGCACAGAGAAATCTGAGCGTGATCATGTCTTGTTTCTAGTCACTGGGACAAGTTTTTGGTTTAAATGTTGACAGCTGGTTCCTGGTATCTGCAGCCCCTGCATTCACGGACTTGAACAAAGTATAGAGCAAAAAGTATTTGGGAATAAAGAAGTGTCACCTACACTGAAAGCGCACAGACTTCTTGTCACTGTTCTCTAAATGCTTATAGTTCGTGAACTATTTACAGAGTATTTTCTGTGCATTCTGTGTTTTAAGTAGCATAGGGATGATCTGCAGTCTACAGAGGATGTGGGAAGGCACCATGCCAACACTATGCCTTTTTGGTAAAAAAAAAAATTGAAGATTTAAAAAAAAATTATTTGAGAGGCAGTTACAGAGCTCTTCCATCTGATGGTTCATTCCCCAAATAGCCACAATGGCCAGAGCTTTGCTGATCCAAAGCCAGGAGTCAGGAACTAGGAGCTTCTTCTGGGTTTCCTATGTGGATGTGGAGGCCCAAGGTTTTGTGCCATCCTCCACTGCTTTCCCAGGTCATACAAGCCGGGAGCTGGATTGGAAGTGGAACAGCCAGGTCTCGAACCGGAGCACATGTGGGATGCTGGCACCATAGGCAGAAGTGTAGCCTTCTACACCATGGCACCTTCCCTAACACTATGTCTTTAATTTTTTTTTTTTTAAATTCATTTGAAAGACAGAGTTAGACACACAGAGAGAGAGAGAGAGAGAGAGAGAGATCTTCTATCTGCTGATTTACTCCCCAAATAGCTGCAATGATCAGGAGTGGGCTAGGCCGGAGTCAGGAGCCTGGAGCTCCATCTGGGTTTCACACATGGGTGCAGGGGCCCCAGGACATCTTGTGATGCTTTCCAAGGTGCATTAGCAGACAGCTGAATGGGAAGCGGAGGAGTCAGGACTTAAAACGGAGCCCACATATGATGCTGGGGTCACAAGCGGCAGCTTCATCCACTGCATCACAGTGCCATTTTACACAGAGGACATGAGCCTCTGCTCAGGATTCTGGTCTCTGTGGGGGTACTGGAGCCCATCCCCCCTCCCCCAGGGAACCAAGGAATGACTGATCGTGCTTCCCGTGGTTCTGTTTCCTGGAAGCTCGGAGCTTCTCGGACACTGCACGCTTCTCAGCTTTGCACTGGGCTGCCATTGGTATGAAACTTCTCGATGGTCTTCAGGATGGAGGCAGGTAATGGCTCCAGGGGACCAAAACGGAGTGTGGGGATGGCAAAAAGGCTGAATCACAGCAATCCCCGACCCTGGAGAAACTAAAAATGGTGCAACCTCTGGAACTTTCCCTGCACACGGTTGTGCTAACTGCCTTCTGACTCGGGTTTTAAATAGTCACTGAGTAATTCCTCTGGTTGGCTCCCCTGTGCTCAACTTGCATTCCCTGCACACTGAGTCATCCCCTCCCGCCTACTTTTCTGACTCCCTTATGTCCAAGACAACGAAAAGCCCGCATAGCTTTCCCTCAATTCAGCAGAAAAACGTACAAGCCCCTTCCAGGGTTGGAAATCAGGTACTGCTTTGGGATGTCTTTCTTTTTCTTCTTCTTTTTCTTAAGTTCACCAATGCTGAAAAAACCTTTTCTTCATATAGCCCCACTCAGATTCATACTAGGGTCCTTGCAAACACAAGCAGACCACAGCCAACTTCTTCACTCAGAGAGATAAAACGGTAATTTGTATGTCCTCAGATAATTACTCAGTGTTCTAGAAAGGACCTGCATAAAACTAAACAGAAAGAACAAATGGCACCATCTGAGCAACGGGTTACGTTGTGGTTCTTTGTGAGCAAAACCATTATAATCTTGACGTTCATGGTGGCTTTCACAAACATATGCCTGTCCTTATGAAGGTGTGCAAGGGGGAGGTCCCACAGCTGCTGCACATCGGGGAACCCAGCTGGGAAAAGCACCACGTAGGGATGGAAAAGGGCCACGTGACTTTGTTCAGCACTGAGGACCTAACGTATGACACAGGAGATTCTGAGTTACATTTGAAGGGCCGTGACCACCCATGTGGTGCCCTCATTTGCTGCTCCAAAGACAGGCAAGGGGCAGGTGCAACGGCTCAGTTGGCTAATCCTTTACCTGCAAGCACCAGCATCCCATATGGGCACCAATATAAGTCTTGGTTGCTCTACTTCCATCCAGCTCCTGCTTATTGTCTAAGAAAGCAGTAAAGGATGGCGAAAAAAAAAATTTAAAAAAAAGCCTTGGGACCCTGCACCTGTGTGGGAGACTCAGAAGAAGCTTCTGGTGCTTGGTTTCAGATTGGCTCGGCTCTGGCCTTTGTTTGGGGTCACTTGGGGAGTGAACCAGCAGAAAGAAGATCTTTTTCTCTGTCTCTCTTTCTCTCTGTAACTACCTTTCCTAATCAAACAAACAAACAAATTTTAAAAAGAGAGAGGAAAGCATGGTCAGGAGTATTTGAAAGTCCAAGAAATTTCCTGTCAGCAAGCGGTGAAGATGAGGGTGGCTGGTGCCCACTAGGAGGAAGTAGGGCTGCCCACCCTCAGGCGGTGCCCAGGACCCCCTCCACCTACGGCAAGCTTGCTGGACTGTATGAGTGTACGGGACACTTTTCCTCAACCCAGGATCAAGTGCCCCAGGGGCTGGGAGATGTGGCTAGATGTCCTACCCATGGTACAGTCCACAGCCAGAGCTGCAGCGACTGGCCTGGCTTTCTCCCCCCCATGGACATGGATGCCCCTGCAGAAGAAACCACATCCTCCTGTTGAGCATTGAAACGGTATTTTGAATATACTGGAAGTAAAGTCTATTTGTTTTGATATTTGTAATACTCCATTTTGCAAGCCACAACGAGTAGAAAATGTAAAACGATCTTTGTGGTTTTGCCCTTGTGGCTCACACTTCATTTTGATTTTATTATGTTTCGCTTCAATATTATTTATTTATTTCGAAGTGAGAATTAGAGACTCTCTCGTGTACTTGCAGATGGCCACGATGGCCAGCACTGAGTCAGGTCAAAGTCAGGAACCAGGAACCTCATCTGGATCTCTCAGGCTGGTGGCAAGGGCCCAAACACTTGGGTCATCTTCCGTTGCTTTCAGCAGGCCCTTAGCAGGGAGCTGGATTGAAAGTGTAGTGGGCAGGACATGTCTTTAAAGGAAGCCGGTATCGCAGGTGGCAGTTTTACCTGACAGGCTACGATGCTAATCTCTATTTTCTGTTATTTCTATTGGGTCAGTGCCGGGGAGAGAATGGAATCTGAGAGTAGCAGGCTATGCAAACACACAGCAAAGCAAGCCTGACTGGTGGCTGCTGCTGTAGCCAATGCTTGCTTGACACCTCTGGGGCCAGTTTAAGTCCCAGCTGCTCTGCTTCCAGTCCAGAACCCTGCTAATGTGCCCGGGAAAAAGTGGAAGACAGCCCAAGTGATTGCGTCTCTGCCACTCACTTGGGAGATATGCTGTTTCTGGCTCCTAGCTTTGTCTTGGCCCAGCCCTGGTCATTGTGATCATTTTAGGAGTGAACTAGAAGGTGGAAGATCTTTCTCCTTCATTCTCAATCATGCCCCCTTTCAAATAAATAAAAGTAAATCTTAAAGCATGATTTAAAAATAGCTAATACAGAGTATTCGTGAAGCACAAACTTTGGAATCGACGCTCTCATGTGTATGAACTGCTTTAGTCTGCAGAACAATTCTGTGAGGCAAGTGCGTTCTTGTGCCCATTTCAAAGTCAAGCATACTGAGGCAAGGATACTTGGAAAAGTAAAGCAGGGCTTTAACTGGGCTTGGGAGTTCTGGCTCTAGGGAGCAGCCTTCCTTTCACACCCAATGAAGGTAGGTTGGCTAGCAGATACTTCTAGAATAATCTGGATTAGATTCAGAATAGAAAGTATACTATGGAATTATACCAGATACTTGAAAAAGTTTGTGCAGTGTGTCATGAAAACAGAAAATTACATTGTTGTAAATTTTTTTTAATTTATGCATGTTCCCCCAGGTATTACACATGTTTCATGAACTACATGCATGACATTCTTCCTGTGAACCCTCTGAAGTTCCCTAACAGTCTGACCTCTGCCAGGGCAACTGCTGGAAGGCACTATGGAATGTACAGGATCGTACCCTTGGCTACTTTTACGAAGAACAACTTGCCTTCTGCAGGCACTGCCCCGGCTCAGGCGAAGGCACCTCTCTGTCCCTGGAGTTTGCCCAGCAGTTCCTAAAGCACTGGCATCTATCATCACACGAACACATCTCCAGTAGCAGCCTTCAGGCTTGCCATCCTCCTGTGATGCCCGCCTCCCCAGCTCTTCCCACAGCGCCTAGAGAGGACACGGGGCAGGTGCCTGGCCCAGAGATGAAGACGCCGCTTGGAACAGTTCCACGCTATATCAGAATGCTTGGTTGGGATCCTGGCTCTGTTCTGGACCCCTGCTCGCTCCCTGCTAACTTGCATCCTGGGAGGTGGCCGTGACAGCTCGGGTACTTGGGTCCCTGGGGGACTGGACTGAGTACACGGGGGACTGGACTGGGTACATGGGGGACTGGACTGAGTTCTGGGTCCTGGTTTGGGTTCAGCTCTGACTGCTCTGGACATGTTGGGGATGTAAATGACCAGATGGAAGAGCTTTCTCTATCAGTCTTTCTGTCTTCTGAGTAAACAAATCAATAAGCTAAATAAGGAAGACATACCACAAGGGACAAAACCCAACAAACAAAAACAAAAACCCAAAACTCAGCACCAATAAATCAAGAATTTGAATTTCTTGTTGATATGATCTTCAAGTAAACATACAATGACCACTGGGCCCTGCACCGTCCTTCTAATTGATTTTATTATTTCTTTGTTCACCAACACAATGAGCTCTCACGACTCCCTCCCACCACCCCCCATAACACTACCATCATCAATAACTGATATTTACTGGGTCTTTGCCACATCCCGTCTCTCTTCCACTTCCTCCTTCCCTCCATATAGCCTAAGTATTGTCATTATTGTTCACTTAAAGAAAAAAACAATCCTGTTGTTTAAGTGCTTGAACACCTGCTGTCTATAAGGGAGACCAGGCTGAAGTTCCCGGCTCCTGCGTGTCAGCTATGCCTATCTCCTGCCAGTATGGGCATTTGGGGCGTGAACTGGTATAGAGAATCCATCTCTCTCTCCTCTTTGCCACCCAAATATATCAATTTTAAAAATTTAGCACAAATCGAAATGCCGATGCTGCACCAGGATTGTAGTTAGTATCGCTGTTTTATGAAGTTGGCTGGAGTTCTGTGCTCTCAGTGTGTGAGCTCTGGCCTGTCGGTGGAGCCACTGGCATCCTCACGGCCCACCTGCTCACGTCCACTGCCCTGTAGGATGAGGCATCGGTGTCTGCTCCCTGGGCGCTTATGGGTTAGCTCCTGCATCTTGCTCTTCCTAATAGAGCTACTGCGAACATTCCTGAACATTTTGTTCTCGCAGTCTTGCTGAGGACACTTCCCCTGTGCACTTGAGCAAATTTAATTTTGGAATCCTCTGAAACCCCTGCTCCTCTGGGAGCAGCCCCTCCTCGGTTTTCCTCCCAAGTGGCAGAAATGATTGCATGCTGCGTGGTTCAGAAGGCCCTTTCCATGTGACGCAGCAGCCGTACCTCCTCAGCTAAGGTGCCCGTGGCCCACGTCACGGAGCCTCGGTTCATTTCCGGATTCCGATTCCCAACTTCCGTTTCCTGCTAGCACAGTTAACACTGCGAGAACATGACGCGATATTTGCACAATGACAGTCAGTTACTTACACAAACTGGGAGACAGCAATCATGGCTCAGATAACTGGGTTTCTGCCATGCCCATAGTGTTACCCCAGTTCAGGCCTTTAGAGACATCATTAAAAACAGAAAGTAAAAAGCGAAACGATTAGAGGTACAAAGTGCTGCCAAATTGTCACTAGGTTTATCTTCAAGGAATCCGGTAATTTCTTGATTTGTTCCCTATATAAAATGATCCTTTAAAAAAAGTTATATAATTAGCTAAGGGAAGTGTGTACAACTGTTCTTTTTCCTTTTTTGAACCCATAGATGTTTAATTTTCTACAAAACGCTGTGTTTTCTCTATTCTTGAGGTAGCTCTCCTTCAAGAATAGATTTTCGAAGGTGTGGGGGTGTATGGGAGGAGAAATGCTGTCCCATTAAATGTGCACGTCTATTATAAGATACAGAAACTTGACATTTTTCAAGGTATGCTTTAAGGCGCTCTCTATCCGAGGTTGAGCTTCCTGGCTTGGGGTCATGCAAAGAAACTTTACAGGTTGTTCAGAATCGTAGTTTCACTCTTACATATTTCTGTGTCCAACTTTTACTTTAGAATCTGGCAAATGCTTTCATTGGCAGTTCCCACGGATACTGTATGTTGCAAAGATACAAAAAAAGATACACGTTAAGAGTCAACGTGGATAAGAAAAAAGAGCCGAAAGACCTTTCCACTACATTTCAATCGTAATTTGAAAGAGAGCCATAGGGAGCACCGACAGATCTCAGTTCTAACTCATGTACTGGTGGAAGTGCAAAATTTCCTTTGCAATCTATCCATCCTGCAGGTAAGGCTCTTAGTTAAAATGCAAAGGTACCTATAGCAGACCATTGCCAGTCAGTTACAGCTCAGCCAGACGTAGTCCTTACCTAGAGCTGACAGAATGAAGTCATGAAGGGATGTGTTAGCAGAAGCCTTGGATGCTTCTGGCTCACTTTCCTTGTTGGTTCTAGCACTTGTGTTCAACTGTGACAACACTAACAATTCACATCAATTCACATTCACCCACCCCCCCCTTTTTTTTTTAATACTACTGGCTTTTTCATGAATGTGATCCAATTCATTCCTTAGTGCAATTCAGTGAGCAAGGGATTAACATCTTCATGAGGGCCCGGCGCCGTGGCCTAGCGGCAAAAAGTCCCCACTTGAACGCCCATAGATCCCATATCGGCGCCGGTTCTAATCCCGGCAGCTCCACTTCCCATCCAGCTCCCTGCCTGTGGCCTGAGAAACCAGTCGAGGACGGCCCAAAGCTTTGGGACCCTGCACACACGTGGGAGACCCAGAAGTTCCTGGGTCTTGGCTTTAGATCGGCCGTTGCGCTTACTTGGGGAGTGAATCGTCAGACGGAAGATCTTCCTCTCTGTCTCTCCTCTCTGTATATCTGACTTTGCAATAAATAAATAAATCTTAAAAAAAAAAAAAAAAAAAGAACATCTTCATGGTATAAATGGGAAAACTAAAGGCAGATTGGCTGATAGACTTTCTGGCCAACAATTGACCTGTCTTGAATCTTGGGCTCATTCCATGACACACATTTCCCCTGGGGTTGACTGGAGTAGTTCTGATAAAACCTGTTTGGATACAGGATTCATTTCAGAATTCATAGTTAAACCATGCTTATTTTATTGTTATTTTTAAAAGATTGGTTTTATTTTTCTTGGAAAGGCAGATTTACAGGAAGAAGAGGAGATATAGAGAAAGGTCTTCCATCTGTTGGGTCACTCCCCGAATGGAGCCAATCCAGAACTGAGCCAATCTGAAGCCAGGAGTCAGGAGCTTCTTCCAGGTCTCCTATCATAGCAGGGTCCCAATTCTGTAGGCACATCCTGTGTTAATTTCCAAGGCTACAACAGGGAGCTGGATGGGAAATGAAGCAGCCAGGACATGAACTGGTGCCTATATGGGATGCCAGCATTTATGAGGCGAGGATTAGCATTGTGTCGGCCCAAACTGTTTATTTAAAAAAAGAAAACAAACAAGAAGTTGTAACAAAACTATAAAACATACATATTTTGAAGATCTTAAAATATTTAAAATCCAGGGTCTAGCACCATGGCCTAGTGGCTAAAGTTCTCGCCTTGAATGCACGGGGATCCTATATGGATGCTGGTTCTAATCCCGGCAGCTCCACTTCCCATCCAGCTCCCTGTTTGTGGCCTGGGAAAGCAGTCGAGGACAGCCCAAAGCCTTGGGACCCTGCACCCGCATGTAGGAGACCTGAAAGAAATTCCTGGGTCCTGGCTTTGGATCAGCATAGCATCGGCCATTGTGCTCACTTTGGGAGTGAGTCATTGGATGGAAGATCTTCCTCTCTGTCTCTTCTCTGTATATCTGACTTTCCCAATAAATAAATAAACCTTTAACAGAAAAAAAGAGACATGACTAAAAATTTCAGAGATTTGCTATGAAAATCTTTCTGCATTAAGATTCAAATCTACTGAGAACAAAACAAAACAAAACTATACACTGGATAAATCTTTGGCTATGACAGCACAAATAGGACCCTGTAAAAAATCTCTCTGGTTTTAACCCCTCTATGGGACATTTTTAGATAAGAGCACATAAATTGAGGTTAAAATATTAAAAATGGAAACTTCTCAGAGAGATCTTTCTGTATGACAACCAGGAAGTGTAACACAAACCACCGGAGACCCTAGGCCAAGGAGAGTGTAGGAATGAAGAGCTGTGGAAAGGTATTAGGCTAGAAGTCCATGTTCTTAACGTGCAAAAAGACACACACACACGCATGCATGCACACACACAAAACACACACACGCACACACAAAACACACACATGCACACATGCATGCATGCATGCACACACACAAAAACACACACATGCATGCACACACACATGCACACACACGCATGCATGCACACACACAAAACACACATGCACACACACGCACACACACGCATGCATGCACACACACAAAACACACACATACGCACACGCACACACACATGCATGCACACACAAAACACACACACATGCACACACACATGCACACACATGCACACACGCACGCACACACACACACACATCTTGACACCGGATGTCATTCACAGGCTCAGTGGGCTCAAGAACCTTCTTCCAGGGAGTGGAGAAGAATAACAAGCTGTGTTTCCCAACCTAATTGCTGTTAATGACCACATTATTCAGTTTTGTGTTACTGTGCAAGGACTGCAATAAAATCAGGTGAAAACGGCTGACTTCCAGCCAAGCTTGGGCAGTAAATCCTGTCCTTCTGGGCAGGGACTATGATGGTCCCATTTTCCGACCACTCCTGGCCTGCAGGAGGCGTTCAGGACTATTGACTGAGTGTGGGAATGACCCGGTGACTTCCACACTTCCACTTCAATTGACTCACTCCCAAGAGAACTGACTATATAGATCTGACTGTGGATGTGAAGGTCAAGGGCGTTGTGCAGCAGGCAGTGAGACCCCCTAACAACGTTCTTTTTCAGGGAGCTTCTGTTGCTCCCATTATGGTCAGCAGAAGCCACAATGGCCAGAGCTGAGCTACTCCAAAACCAGAAGCCAGGAGCATCTTCTGTCCTTTATGCACTCAGGGCTACTTTTCTGTGTTTGGTTTCTTTCTTGGGTGCCCTTTGGGCAAGCACATGTGCCTTCTGCAGGAAGGCTAGAGGAGCGTGACAGACGGAGAGGGAAGGTAGCTCAAAATTGGACAGAAAAACCTTCCTGATACACAGGAGTAACTTTTCAACAACTGAAGTTTGGATAAAGCCCAGTTTCCAAGTTGTTATTACGAGAACTGGCACAGTTGGTGAAGCCACTCTGAAGACACTGGTATTCTATACTGGGACTGCCAGTTTGAGTCCAGGCTGGTCCACATCTGATCTAGCTTCTTGCTAACATGTCTGGAAGGTGACGGATGATAACCATTCAGGTACTTGGGTCCCTGACACTCACGAAAAATCACATGGAGTTCCCAGCAACTGGCTTCGACCTGGCCCAGTCCTGGCTCCTGCAAGGCATTTGCAGCGTGAGTCAGTGAATGGGAGACCTCTGTCTCTTTTTGTCTGAAACTGGGATTATTCTGGTTTTCCCCAGGAGTTCAGGGGCCCAAGGACTTGGGCCATCATCTACTGCTTCATAAGCAGGGAACTCAAACCAGTGCCCATAAGGATGCCCAGGCAAAGGATTAGCCTGATATACCCCGCTGTGTTGGTCTGTAGAAGGACATGGCAAGCTTAGAAAGTCAATGAGCACGGATTACAATTGATAGGAGAACACTTGTATGGGAACAACTGGATGGAAGCCATTTGTGTGACCGATCGGATATCATTTGTTTGAGAACTGAACTACTGACCATCAGTCAGAGTCCATGCGTGTTATTATAGGCTCCATGCACCAAGTCCATTGCTGCAGGACAGTGACACTGGTTTTTTAAAAACAATATTCTGAAAGTTCCTATTATAAAAGTTATCTCTCGGGCTACACTTCAGAAAGTGTTATGTATGACATCTTTGAACTCTCATTTCATCAACTTCGTGTAGATTACAAATGATCATTTCCTGCTAGAGTCTTCTCTTGCTTAGGGTTTAACTATTAGAATGAAACCCTCGGTAAGCAGACATCTTGATGAGAGGCTCCAGGAGCCTGAGATTCAAGATTCCAAATTCAAGATTTCTAAATGCTTGCAAATTTCATTCATTCAGCAGCAAAGTCTTATTTTTCGTATCAACTCTTTTTTGAATCATTCTCCAAATGTCCTCAATGGCTCCAGGGGACTAACGCTAGGAGGCAGAAACAATTCAATTCCCTATGGGAGAGGGTAGGGACCCACAGGCAGAAACTCAACCCATCTCCATGAGAGGGGACAGGGACCCAAACACTTGAGGTCTGGTTGTTGCCACCCAGGGTCAGCATGAGCAGGAAGGTGGACCGAGAGCGGAGCTGGGTAGCAAACCCAAGTGCCTTTGCTGTTAGGCCACTTGTCCTCCCCATCAACTCTGAAACATTTCTTGGGGAGGTAAGCAATTTCCCTTCTCTCTTGCTGAGAACCCAGCACCTGGGGCCCGGGCATGAGTCACTGTATTTGGGTTGGAGGCAAGGTAACACCAGTGGGGGATGGGGATGCGCCGTCAAGGACTTGTTCCTGGAATTCTGACCCGAGCACCTGTCCATGCCAGCTCTTCTCTTTGCCCCCTCTTTGTCGCTAATCGGATGCAGACCCGGAGTAACTTTCACAGGTGTTGACTGAAACCCTGACATTGCAGCTGAGTGAGTGCCCCGGCCTTACTGACAGCTCTCCGATATGAGCCCTGTGAAGGGAGGCCTGGTACCGTGTCTAAGCTTCCTCACCATTTCCAAGAAACTGTCCAGGAAGCTCCTTGAGGGGAGCTCATGTGTTAACTGAGCTAATTCACATCAACCCAGAGGAGGAAGCGCTGCACGGCTGTGCAATCCATGGTTACTCAAACCAAGGATCCACAGCATGGAATCAGCCCAACCCAGCCCACACCTGACCCTCACGTGTCTTCAGGTCTGCGGTATGGAGATTTCCAATCAAGAAATGCTTATCAGAAGTCGGGGAACACCACAGAGTGATTCTTTCAGAGCTAAAGGCTGCCTTAGGTACCCAGGGAAATGGAAGGTGTCATGAGCCAAAGCAAGGCCGAGCAGAAACTCTGCCCCCACTCTAGGCTCTCCAAGGGTCTGCTGCGGGGCGAGGGTGACTGTCGCGGGATCAGACCTAGGGCTGTATCACAGCCTGCTTTGCTCCTCTCCCATCTGCAGATGTAAGTCAAGGGATTTTCTGAATCTGAGCGCTAAAGGTGGAAATCAAAATGGGGGCTGGTGAAGTGACCTGGTGGTACACTTGGCACATGTCACGGATCTGGCTACGGGGCTCTGGGATCAGGTGACCGGGCACAGATCTGAGCCATTCCATGCCCAGGGCATGTCCATGATCTGCTCTGTGCTCCTATTTCCTCACATGTGAGATTCAGGCTGCACTGTCATGGTGGGCAGTGCCACATGGGCCTTACTCATCATGTCCACTGCCATCAGGCTAACCTACCAGCATTGCCAAAATTCAGGAAAATGGAGAAGATGGCTTTTAGGGATAGGCTCTCGTGCAGCTTAAGAACTGAATTTAGATTTTCTTTATATTTTTATCCAAACTCTGTAATTTATACCAGACCAAAATCTATTTTTTTTTCTGCAGGATGAAGTATTTTTAATTCTTCCTCCGCAACACGAAGCTTGAAAAGCTCGGAAGAAGGAGGAGAGAGACCCCTACAAACACCTCCGGCTGGCCTTCCCTCAGCAGCTGACTAGTTCTTGGGCCACACCAGCAAGTCCAGCGTGGCTCTGGGTACCCGTGCATGGCTTCTGGCTGCTCCCCGGGGTGGACATGTCTGATGGAAGGGGGTCGCCGGGTGCTGGCTCCCACTCGCTTGGTGCTGCGTGGGTCTGAGGAAGTCAGCAAGGACAGAAGGCACTGCCCTGCTGCTCAAGGCCAGAGGAGGACAGAGGATCCCAACGCTCTACTCTGTGGGATCCTGCTTGCTCATATCATTGACTCTTTACAGTATGCCAGCTGTATTAAATGTATAAGCATTTAAAAATTTTTGAATTTGTTATTAATCCATACAAGAGAGGACACACACACACACACACGCACGCATGCACACACACACACACACAGAACTATCATCTGCTGCTTTAATCACCAAATGTCCGTAACAGCTCTGGGCTAGAAGCAAAAGAGTTGATAATTCAGTCTGGATCTCCATGTGAGACTCAACTGTTGCCTCCCAGAGAGCACCTCAAGCAGGCAGGAACTGGAAGCAAATCTGGGATTCCAACCCACATACTCTGATCAGTTTATACTGATGTATACTCTGGCGTCTTAAACACTAAACACTCATCCCAAGAACATCATTGTATTCAGTTTGCAAAGCAACTTCACACAGGGATGCTAAACAGGTCATCCAAGACCACAGATGGGCCTAGGACTCACAGAGGGGCCTCTGGACCTGGAGACCCGAAGCCATGCTGCACAGTCAGGGGTGGCTGTGGGAGACCCAAAGCGATGCTGCTGCACAGTCAGGGGTGGCTGTGGGAGAACTCGTCACATTCATACTATGTTCATACTTTAAAATTTATTTTGTAGCAAGTGTAAGAGCATCCAGGTTCACAACTTACAAATTGGCTTCAAGAGATACCTATTATTTTATGATGTCTCTCCAGTGGTTTCCAGATAGGAATAAACTCATTCATACATCTCTCGTTGGGATGCACAGGTTAGCGAGGACTGCTCCGATGCACTAACCAAGCCGCCTTCCTCTCACCCACATTCCGGCATGTCCCAAGTATGGACTGAAGCTCTGGGCACCCTGCTGGAACTGCCGAGGTGTTCATACGACTCTTGACGCAGATCAAATCATCAATTTAAAAATCTGAGCAGGAAGCCCATTCTGGCAGAATTGACTATGGTTAAGGCTGAAGCACCTTAACTTCCAGCAAATTCCATAACTTCTATACTGGTTGTTAATTAGAATGTCTTAACAGAAGAAATGAGGGGCATGGTTGACAAGTTTTACCACTTAACTCCTGCAAGCAGTTACGCCTTCCTTGAAACTGATTCAACAGATGAACAAAACATCAACGCCATAGCTGAAGAACTACAAAAATGGCCCTCAGACATGTAAAATCAAATAACCTCAAATGAAATACCGTCATCTGATTTGGAAAGCCAACAGGAAACCAAAAGAGTGGATAAAATGTAGGTGATTGCTTGAGGACTAGGACATTCACAAAGAGACCACCCAGGAGTTCCTCAGATCATTTGGCTGGAACATTTTCATAAAAGCTATTACTTAGGGAGATGACATGATGCTGAGGATAAAAATAAATGCAATCCGATAATAACCCTGTAACTTTCTTAACATTACTTTCATAAAAAGAGAAACTCAACTAGCTATGTCCATGTCTGTACATGTGTACTGGCCAAAATTATTCATCCAATTAGGGTTGTGTAGATGGTTATAGGAACAATTGAGAATATCCGGTGACAGGGTGACAACGTGGTGGCACAGTGCGTGAAGCAGCTGCTTACCATATCTACTGCTGAGCCTTGAGTCTTGCTGCTCTGCTCCACATCCAGCTTCCTGCTACTGTGTCTGGGAAGGCAGGGGACATGAGCCCAAGTGTGTAGGCCCTAACACCCACATGAGAGACCAGGATGCAGCACCTGACTCCAATGCTTTGGGGTCCTGCTCCCGTGTGGGAGTCCTGGAGGAAGTTCCTGGCTCCTGGCACCAGATCAGCACAGCACCGGCCGTTTCGGTCACTTGGGGAGTGAATCATCGGACGGAAGATCTTCCTCTCTGTCTCTCCTCCTCTCTGTATATCTGACTTTTCAATAAATAAATAAATCTTTTAAAAAAAAAAAGGAAAAAGAAATACTGGGAGCCAAAACATATCATTTCACGTAAGTAGTGGTAACAGGGAAAATCAAGAAAAACGTTTTATTTTCACCATGTTTTTTTACTATGAAAAGATTTTTAGATACTTTTTAGACACACTTCAGACACTTTAAAATCTATCTATCTATTTTTCTTTTTTTTTTTAAGATTTATTTTTATTATTTTGTTATTGGAAAGGGGGATGTACAGAGAGGAGAGACAGAGAGGAAGATCTTCCATCCGATGATTCACTCCCCAAGTGAGCGCAACGGGTCGATACTACGCCGATCCGAAGCCAGGAGCCTCTTCCAGGTCTCCCACGCGGGTGCAGGGTTCCAAAGCTTTGGGCCGTCCTCGACTGCTTTCCCAGGCCACAGGCAGGGAGCTGGAAGGGAAGCGGGGCTGCCGGGATTAGAACCGGTGCCCATATGGGATCCCGGACGTGCAAGGCGAGGACCTTTAACCACTTGCGCCACCACGCCGGGCCCTATCTATTTTTCTATCCAGAAGGCACAGTTACAGAGAGAGAAGGAAAAAATGAGATCTTGCCCCTGCCAATTCACTCCCTAAATGACTGCAAGTACTGAGGCTGAGTGACCCGAAGCCAGGAGCCAGGAGCTTCTTCTGGGTCTTCCACACAGGTACAGGGGCCAAAGGTCTTGGGCAGCCATTCGCTGCCCTTCAGGCCACTTGCAGGCAACTGGAATGGAAGTGGAACACCCAAGACTTGAACCAGTGTCAACATGGGATGCAGGTGCCACAGATGGAGGCTTAGCCGGCTGTGCCATGGCACTGGCCTTTTTTTTTTTTTTTACTATTTTGAAGAATAGTCATGGAGCAAAGTACAGCATGTGGGCAATAGTTTTTAAAGCAACATTCACAACTTACACTGTTTTGGGGATGATGCAGCCCCTGCCGGTATGAGTGTGCACATGCAAGGTTTAGGTATGTGGGTGAATAAGAAGGAAAAGGGAAGAGGGAAAGCCAGACATGTGAATGGGAGAAAACACATTATTGCCATCGAAGGTGGAACCTTTCAAAACAACAGAGGACACAGCCTAGGATAGTTAAAACATATTTTGTTCACAAAAATTCCAAATACTGAGAAGTCTGCTTAAAAACACCACTTAATACTGGAAATGTGAAGTGTTTATTTTGCTATAAACCTGCCCACCCTGTGGATGGGGGGATTCAAGATGCTCCACCCCTGTCTTCACCGTACAGGTGTGCCACTGAGGGCTGGGTTGGCAGAATTAGCCAGGAGTGTGCAGGTACTTGGGGGAGAGGACTGGGTAGCAACTGTTGCCCCCAGGGAGTCCGGCAAGAAGTGAAGCAGAGGACTATTGGAAAATCCAGGCTGAGCCCTGGAAGCTTTAAGGAATCTGTGGTTCAGCAAGTCACAGAATCGGAAGTGGGAGGAGGAGGAAGGAAGGGACACCAGGAAGCCCAAAGTCAGTTGAAGAAAATTGGATCGAAAGAGAAGGGAAAGAAGGGGAAGGTCCAGGCGTGGGTGGGAGGTGGGGAGTCCTGGAGACAGAGCCTGGCGGGGAAGGTGGTCTAGATCTGTTTCTCAGGTACCCAGACAAATAGGCCAGGAGGAAGCAGGCAGGACTCCTAAGCAGGTAAGCGCCAATGACCTTGGGAGATTCCTGGGAGTGTCCGTCTCCAGGGATGCTGTGAAGCATTGGGGATGACAGCCCTTGGCTTAGAATGGAAGAGATGGCTTATAACTCCTGATGAAGGGCTGACATTGTGGTGCAGTGGGTTACATTCCCACGTGTGACACCAGCATCCGAGTGGGAACCAGTTTGTGTCCCAACTGCTCTGCATCCAATCAGTTCACTGCTAATGGCCTGGGAAAGCAATAAAAGATGGCTTAGGTACCTGGGTGTCTGGCAACCCACATGAGAGATGGGGGAGAGGTGCCTGGCTCCTGACTCCTGGCTCTGGCATGAGCTAGTCCATCATTCTGGCCCTCATGGTCATTTGAGTAGTGAATCAGTGGATGGAAGAGCAATCTTTCTCTCTCTGACTTTGTGTTTCAAACAAATATAAAAATTTAAAAAAAAAATCTTTTTAAAAAAACAGTTTGGATTTGAGTGCCAATGGGAAGAGTTGCGGGGTTCAACTGGTTTCCCAGGGGATCCAGAGTGAACAAGGAGTTGGGTACCCATGTTCTCGGGGGTCTCAGGGCTAAGCCAGCTGAGACATGTGAGATTCCAGGCTATGTGACCCGGATGGATAGCAGACACAGGTGACTACCAGGTTCCCACTGACCCATGCAGAGAAGGAATACTGTACTGGTTCTAAGTGTACACACACCATGTATTCTTTGCAACAACTGCAGGAAGTGATGCTGTGGTGATCTCTACTGAACAGTCAGGAGTGAAACAACTGGCTCAAGGTTACCCAGATGGGCTGGCTTCAGCATCTCCCTTTAGCACCTGCTCACCATCTGGTCCATAGACTCAGAGATCCTGGGATGTCTCCTGAGTTCCCTGTTGATTCCCTACCCCAGGAGATGCTCCTCACAGCCCCTGCCTCAGGCCCCCAGGAGATACAGAGGCAGCTTCCAGGCCAGGAGACCTGGTAGACACGTAGTATGAGAAACCATGTATGGGGGCTGGCATGTCATATGACAGAAACATTTTAAGTCCTGGCTACCCTGTTTATAATCCAGCTCCTGCTAATGTGGCTGGGAAGGCAGTGGAAAATTGCTCAAGTGCTTGAATTCCTGCACCCACGTGGGAGACCTGGGTTGAGTTCCAGGCTCTTGGTTAGGTTTGACCCAGCCCTGGCCACTGTGGCCATTTAAGAAGTGAATCAGCTGATGGAAAATCTCTCTGTCTCATTGTCACGCTACCTCTTAAACAAATGCATAAAATCTTAGGAAAAAAAACCAAAAACCGTGCATGGATTTCATCACTTTTTTGCACCTAGACATATTTGCCTTTTAATTGCGTTTACCCACTAACTTCTTCCTTTGAAAACTTTTTTTTTCTTACTTGTTTGAGAGGCAGAGAGGTAGATGGAGGGTTCCCCTCCACCATTCTCCAAATGCCCGCAGCAGTATGGCCAACGTCAGGCGCTGGACACTCAACCCAAAGCAACTCTCTGAGCCACCTCCCCTGCCTTCCAGGAACAGCAAGCAGCTGGAGGCAGGAGTGGTGCAGTGCAGCATAAGCTGTTGTGCTGCCTTTCCAGCACCCTAGCCTATTGTCTGAAGTGCCCTTTGCAGTCACTCTGTCCTGTTTCCACAGTGCTGGAGTCCCAGCAGGGGTGTGGCCCGGGCTTTCACCAGACCTACCCCACTCTGACCTGATCGTCACAGTGAATTACATACTGACTGATGAAAACAGCAGCAACAACATGGGGGAACACCATTTTCCTGGATGTTGGAAAAGGCTGAGGACCTGAAGCCCTCTTAGGGTTCTCTGCAATGGTGTTATGTTCCCCATCCAATGGGTAAGCCATCGATCACGCTGGGAGCTGAAGAATCCCTGTCTCTAGTGGTTTTTTTGTGTCTTTTCTTGTGAGTAGATATGCAGTGACCTACTGCTGCACCACAGTAGCCTACATGGTCCAGGGCAGCCACACGCTGCCCAGGCTGGTACCCGAGGAGCAGCAGGCCACACAGCCTCAGCGTGTGGTCAGCTGCACCATCTGGGTCCACGAGTGCCCACTCTGGAACACAGAGCAGGGCTGTTGCTGAGTGACACGTGACTGTGTGTGATGTGATCGTCTCCTGGTCAGTGGGAGCCTGCAGTTTAGACTTCCAAGCAAGGATGTCCAATGGCTGCTTGGAGCACAGGGAGAGGCTGAACAGAAGAACCCCCGGACCTGCAGCACAGGGGTCTGGGACAGCATCCCACAGCAGCACAGGGGTCTGGGACAGCATCCCACAGCAGCACAGGTCTGAATACCGGCTGTATGCTTTCCAATCCAGTTCCTGGCTGATGTGCTTGGGAAAGCAACAAAAGGTGGTACAAACGCTTAGGCCCCTGCCACCCACACGGGAGGCCTGGAGGGAGCTCCTGGTTCCTGGCTTCAGCCTGGCCCAGCCTCATTTGGGGAGTGAATTAGAGGATGGAAGATCTCTCTGTCTCCCCCTCTTTCTAACTATGCCTTTCAAATAAATCTTTAAAACAAAACAACAGCTAAGCAGTATGGATAGGGCACTGAAAAACTGAAAAACAAAGAGTACATCAGAGTAAAAGCAGCATTGTATCGAGGAATGCTGTCAACTAATATTAACAGCCATGTTTACGTAAATAAAGCACATTCTCATTTCACAGGAACACAGACAAGTGAGGAAATTTAAAAACTAGGCTTTAAGAAACACCTATAGCATATTTCCCCCTGCCCCGCCACTTAGCCAACCCTGCCAGCTGAATACCGCCTCGGGAAGAGGATTACAATTGAATTTACATCTGTGGGTTCCAACTTCTTTTATCTATGGATAACGAAGGTTTTCTGAACATCAGTTCCGAAGGGAACTTAATCATGGCTATACGAAATACAGGTGTGCGAGGGACACGGCTTCTCAGGTTTTCTTTATTATTCAAAGCATTCAGGATTCAATTCAAAAACTGCTTGTGCAGACAACAAACTGTGGAATCCTTTGCTAATAACACACGTGAGAGTTACTGACTGCTTCAGATCTGCTGATTGACCACAAGGGCCCTTGCCATCCAGGAACCGGCCCACTACAGAAGAGAGACCACAAGCGCCCAGTTAACAAACCTTAGTCTGTTTCTCACCACTTGCTAACGGCTTCCCTAAACATAACAGAGTTTGTGATTGCTTCTAAGCACATGTGATGGGACAAATTTTGAGAATCCAAATACTTGTCTATAAACGGTTCCATCTGAAGCTGAACGGGACGCTCTTGCTGATGCCAGCCAGGACTGTGTCATTGTGTACAGAATACCACAGCAAGCCAGAGGGCCATCACCCAGCTGGGACAGAGGGGAACCCAGACACCCTGGCCTGCCATACATCTCCTCACCCATCTTGAGACACAGCTCAGTAAAACCCTGGGTGTTCACCAGGCCAAGCGCCGCCGAGCCCCGTCTTCCAGCTAGCATGCCACCCACACCCACAAATCCTTTTCAGAAAATCTAGAGATGGCACTGGCTATGCTGAAATGCCTCTCAGAAGCAAAAATCACATTGAATGACACAACTAAAAGCCTTTTTTTTTTTTTAAAGTTGCAACCCACAGCCCACACGGGTAACAGACAATGTGCTGTCAAAGAGAAGTGGCAGGTGTGAGCAGGTGCACAGGGACCCTCAGTCACGGCGGCACGGGCATTCTCGGATACTCTGGTTTCTGCAGGAGCTTCCGAGACAAGGAATCTGAGACAGAACCACTCTGTCAGGCACTGCCAACTTTGAAGGGCTGTTACTGACAGGCTTATGCATACGTGTGGAAACACACGCGCACACACGGCATCCTGAGAAACGGAACAGGTACTTTTCCTTCATCCCATTAGCAAATCCTAACGTGTCTGTAAGAAGTAGGAGACCGTCAGCAATGAGAAAGCAACAAGGGAAGCGAGCAACGCCACTGTTCACCTGAGCGGAAAGCCGCCCTCAGGCCCAGGTCCTCTCACCGCCCTGGGTACCACTCGCAGCATTTCATAAGGGCACATGGTCTCCCATGAGCCTCACCCACACACTCCAAGTATTTCCTACAATCCTGCCGTCTTCAGTACTGAAACCAACACAGAGGAAATCATGCAGATCTCCAGCGGGCAGAGGTTGAGACCTGAGGAAATTCATACAGAATGCATCTCGGAGTCTTCCTGAGCGAGTCATGAAAAGCAGTTCCACCTCTGAGGCTTTCAAACATCTCAGCAGGGGACTGACTTACCTGGGAATATTCAAAATCAGTGATGGGGGCGATGCTCTTGATGTAGTCTGAGCGAAACTGGTTTTCAGGGTTGGCCAGCGGAACTGGAGGTATTATGGTACTCATTGCCGACACTATGGTCTAAAATGAAATACAGAGAAGCGACATGGATTAAACAGAGATTTGGGCATTACGGAGAAGGTATAAGGGAAGAGGCGTGAATTTCTGTCTACAGTGCTTTAGACTGCAACCACAAAACAAACAAACAAACAAAAAAGCCCTTACCACAATAGCATCCTTAACATTTTTCCGAATGTCCAGAATTTTCTGCTTTTTTTCCCTGTGTGGAAAGAAAACTATTATTAATACCATTTTTCCCTTAGCGCTGATTCGAATCGGCTGAGTGGGAATCCAAGCCTCTAGCTGCACAGCGAAGCTGGTTCCCAGGCCACCACCACCACCCCAGGACAAGGTCTGAGTAGTTTTCATCTGGGAAGAGAGAATATTACCTGTTTCTAAACTGCAGCCCGCCCCCCCCCCAAAAAAAAACCTGTTTGTTTTATAACAGTCACTTACAATAGGTGACTTAAAAAAAATCCATGCAAGTTACCCCGTCAAAGTGGCTACACCACTATGGCATTGCATAGCGATAGAGTTGCAGCTACGATACGATACGTTTTACTTGAATGCACCTGTTTGTTGTTAACCAATCCCTATGATGGGAATGTGACGATCAAATACATTTGGAGAAAACTTTGGATCTTCCCCGAATATGCATGATTGCTCCCCCACCCACGGTCTTCACTGTGTAGACCATAAACCCTAGTAGCATAATGCTGTCCCAGCTCTAGGTACTGTATGTTGTCAAAGGCTTTAAGTTCCCCGCTGGATGTGTGTGGGCTCCATGCAAATAGTTACATGAGGAATGTCACCCTCTGAGGTCTGGGTAGCAGAGATGTCCTGGCAGGGAGCACCCACAGGCACGGGGTGGGGTGGGGACTGTACTGTTTGCATGCTTAGAGCCAAACCACAGATACGGAACGAACTGTACTTTGTGACTCGTTTTGGAAAAGAAGGATTTGTGTGGCTATACTAAATTCAACTGCCTGTTTAGTCCCTACCGCACTCTGTTATCAAGTGCAAGGCTTAAGGGCAAAGTTGATAAGGATATTTCTTACTCTGGATTGAAGCCGTTCACGTGCAGGATCCTCATCTGCTTGACAATGGTGCTTTTTCCGGACTCACCGGCCCCTACAAGCAAACAGATAAAATGCTGCGGATCTGTGTCTCCCCCCTCCACTGAGAAACCCGAGCAGCCGCCGCCTTTTTTGTCACTTCCCGCCTGCCAGAGCCAGGCCCAGGCTTTCTGACCGGGCTCGGGCCAACAGCTCTGCCAGGGGAGTGTGCGCTCCTCGAGCTGGAGCCGCAGCGCGATCCCCACCCTTACCCAGTAACAGAAGCCGATGGGTCGCTTTGTAAGCCAGGCGCTCTTTCTGCAGCTGTTTCTCGATCTTTTTGTTGGCTTCGCGGCGTTCTTTTTCATCGACGCCCTGGTCTTCTGTCGTCTTGCTGTTGCCCAAACACCCCATGCCTGCCCGCAGAGTTTAGGAATGCGCACAGACAGCACGCGAGAGACGCAGGTGTTTGCGGATCTGGCCACCACTCCGCTCTTTCTCACTGCTGAAAGAAGCGGCCGGGTCTCTCCTTGTGTCCGGATCGCAACAGATGTTTATTCTCCCGCCCCCTGTCCACTGCAAAGTCCCAACTGAAAAAGATGCAACGAACACGCACTGGGGAGGAAAAATGGCTTTTTTAAAAAAGAGAATTCTTTAAAAAAAAAACTGCTCGGTAAACACCGCACAACAAACCAAGATGGTGAGAGTGCGGGCTCTGCGCTCCGCTGGAGACCGAGAGCGACCAAGACTCGCTCAGTCCTACCTAGCCGGGCACCCCGAAGGGGCAGCGCGCACTGTTGGGTGCAGGGTCTCCGCCGGGCTGTTGGCCCAGCACAGCGCGGGAAGGACGGAGCTCGCCACCAGGTCCCACCAGGGCACCTGTCCCGGCGGCTGGAGTCCCCGCTCGGCCTTTGCCGTCGGACGCGCGCCTCCTTCAGTGTCCAGTCTTGAGCGGCAGAAGGGGAGAGGGAGGCAGCGGCGGGGTGCGCCGCGCAGGTGTTCTTCGGGTCCCTCAAAGAGACACACTGGCCCCTCCTAGAGCCGTACGGGCCGTGGCAAGGTCAGGGGCTGATGCTCCACGGAGAGCCCGGCTTTGGGAGGGGGACCGCTTACAAGCACCGCGCGTGGGGTCCCGAGCCCACCGCTGGCTCCTGCAGCCGCGGCCTCCCGGCTCCCTGGCACCCGGCGCCCGCGAGAGTGCTGTGGGCGCGCTCTCGCCGCCTTCGCCCCGATCATGCATATTCTATCAGGGAGGAGGTGCCCCGAGGCTCCCCCAGTCACACCGCCTTTGTTCCCTAGGCGGTTTAGACGCTGCCTCGCGCCCACGCCACCGGTCCTTCCCTCCGCCCCCCCCGTTCCTCCTCTGCAGTTCTTCTCGGCGCCTCCTCTTCTTTTCTAGAAGACACTGTGGCCTCGAACTTGGCCTTGGGGCAGAGAAACGGATGTGGGCGGGAGTCCGGCACTTGATGTCCTTCTCTGTGACTTGGAACCCCCGGAACACCTTCCCTTTGCCAGCAGGACCAGGGCGCGCACCCTTTGCATGTGGCAAGGGCCACAGGCTCCTGTGAGTCCGGGCCGCGGTGGAGACCTTCTCTTAATAGGCTCTCTGCTGCTGCCAGGTCGTGGTCGCCAGGCTTGGTGGGCCCTGGCCGTGGCCCCACCGAGATTTCTTTAGATGCGTTGGTTCAGCTGTGTCTTCCGGGATCCACAAGTCTCCAATTTGGCCTTCTAGCTCCACCCTCAGCCCCAAGCGCACTGCCCCAAGCAGACACGGCCCCATCACGGGGCAATCATTTCCCCCCAACACCTCTCCATCCCTGAGCCTCGCTACCTTTTTCAATCCTTCTCCCCTCCCTCCCCCCCACGCCCTAGGGCTTTGTTTCTCTCATCCATGTAAACTCACGCGGCTCTGTCCAGTGGCTCTGTCCAGTTCCACAACCCTCACTTCTGGCCTGGAGAAGCTCAGCTCGCCAGTGAGCCGCTTCTATCTGTGTGTGTCCTCTGCACCCTAGTACACCCACATCTCTGACCAAGGTCACATCAGGCCTCCAGTCTGGTGCCTTGGTGTCAGCCTTGTTGAGAACCTGTGGGGAGTGCCTGGAAACTGGCTGTGTCTGATTGTAGGTAAAACCTGGATCGAGTCCCTGCATCCCAGGATCAGGCTGACCCAGGCATGGACACTGAAATAACCCCAAGAGACAGGCACTCTTGTCACCATCATTTTAACAGGTTGAGGATGAGGGGTATGCGTACCCAAACTCATGCAGTCTAGTCGGAATTACTGCACAACACTAGCGCTGGAGTGTGCCCCAACATTTTGCTTGACCCTAAAGAGTAAAAACGTTCTCAAGGAACAGCATTTGGGCATGGCAGGCTGAGCTAGGGCTGGCAACACTAGCATCTCATAGCAAGTGCGGGTTCTAGTCCTGGTTGCTTTGCTTCCAATCCAATTTCCTGCTGGTGCCCCTGCGCCCATGTGGGAGATTTGGATGGAATTCCAGGCACCTCAAATCAGAAGCTAGGCTCAATCCTAATTATTGCAGTTGCTTAGAGAGTGAACCGTAAGACAGGCGATCTCTTTCTGTCTCCTTCACCTGCTGTTATTCTGCCTTTCAAATCAACCAGTCAATCTTTTTAAAAAGTGCTTTCCTTATGTAAGGGGGCTTCAAAAACTTTCTGAAAGACAATTTGAATTTCCTATGAGCTTCTTGAGATCCCCTTGTAGAGCAATGAAACGTTTCTTATGGAAAAAGCAGAGGTAATCTTTAAAGTTTATTTCTTATTTGAGAGGGAGGGAGAGAGGTAGAAGAATTGGGAGAGGAGAGAGAGATCGAGAGAGAGATCTTTCATGTACTAGTTCATGCCCCAAATGCCTAAAACACCTAGGGATAGACCAGCCTGAAACAAGTATCTGAGTTCCATCCAGGTCTCCCACAAGGGTGGCAGAGCCAACACCTGTGGCTTCCCGAGGTGTGCATTAGCAGGAAGCCGGGCCAGAAGTGGAACAAAGACTTGAACCAAGATGCACTGCAATAGCTGTATGCGGGCCAGCCAGGCAGAAGCTCCCGATATTTAAAAAGCATTCGTATTTAAAAAACAATCATCTGGGCCCAGCATGATACTGTAGTGGTTAAAGTCCTTGTCTTGCACACTCCGGGATCTCATATGGTCTCTGGTTCTAATCCTGGTTCCCATCTAGCTTCCTGCTTGTGGCCTGAGAAAGCAGTCAAGGACAGCTCAAAGCCTTGGGACCCTGCACCTGCGTGGGAGATGTGGAAGAGCTCCTGGCTCCTGACTTCGGATTGGCTCAGCTCCAGCCATTGAGCTCACTTGGGGAGTGAATCATCAGACAGAAGATCTTCTTCTCTGTCTCTCTTCCTCTCTGTATATCCACTTTTCCAATAAAAATTAAATAATCTTTTTTTTAAATCATCTGGTCTTTTTTTTTCCTAGCTTGGTTTTAGAGGAAAGTGATTCTCCTTTGTATAACGAACCATTGGATCAGATTCCAGATTCTAGCTGATGCAAGATTGGAGGCCAGGCGGTGCAAACATCTGTTGCCAGGCAACTGCAGAGCAGAGCATCATCATCATCAGCAGCAGCAGCAGCAGTGGCTCACATCCCAGCCAATGCATAGCCACCTGCTGGGATGCAGTGTGGACAGGCCTGTAGGTCACACAGCAGAGCACAGAAGACAGAAAAGCAGCTGAGCTCTGGAGGAATCTGAAAAGCTCAAAAGTAAAACAAAGTGGAATTCTCACTTAAAGTTTATGACTTAGAGCAGGTCTCAGAAATCTTGGGACATTTAGAAGTTTAATTATTTACCTTTCTTTTATAATTAGCTTTTTAAATTTTGAAAGACAATAAAACTTTTTTTCTTTTTTGTTTTTTTTAATTGTCGTGGAAGATGGTGAATGCTGGGGAACAAAAAGCCGCCTGCTCTCTGATTAGCTGGAACTCTGGTCCCCCACAGCAGTCTGAACAAAATTTGTTTCCTGGTTTTATGGAGACCTTTTGTGGAAATCCACTTAACACTGGATGAGAGAAAGTCAAAGCAGTTATTTCAGTTCATGAAAGGCCTAGATTCAGGTGATGGCAGTAAGTCTGAAGAAAAAAAATAGTGAGGGCCTGGCATAAGGGCTCAATTACTAATCCTGCATCTTATAGGTACCGGGATCCCGTGTGGTGCTGGTCCACATCCCGGCTGCTCTACAGTCTGGGGCCCTGAAGAAGCTCGTGGCTCCTGGCTTCTGATTGAAGACAATTGGGAAGTGAGCCAGAGGAGGGAAGGACTTTCTCTCTGTTTCCTTCTCTCTACAAATCTGACTTTACAATAAAAACAAATCTTAAAAAAAAGGGGGGGGGGTCAAGGTGCAATAGCATAGTGGTTAAAGTGCTTGCCTTGAACGCACTGGGATCCCATATGGGCGCTGGCCTAGGAAAGCAGTCGAGGACGGCCCAAGGCTTTGGGATCCTGCACCCACGTGGGAGACCTGGAAGAAGCTCCTGCATCCTGGCTTCGGATTGGCCCAGCTCCAGCTGTTGCAGCCCCTTGGGGAGTGAATCATCAGATGGAAGACCTTCCTCTCTGTCTCTTCTCCTCTCTGTATATCTGTCTTTCCAATAAAAACAAATAAATCTTAAAAAAAAAAAAAAACAAAAAACAAAGCAGGGAGGCGGGGGAACAGCAGCTAGAGTGAGGTACTGTACAAGTTAATGAATACACCGGCTTTTTTTTTAAAGATTTATTTTAATTATTTTTTTATTGGAAAGGCGGATATACAGAGAGGAGAGACAGAGAGGAAGATCTTCTGTCCGATGATTCACTCCCTAAGTGAGCACAACTGCCGATGCTATGCCGATCTGAAGCCAGGAGCCTCTTCCAGGTCTCCCACGCGGGTGCAGGGTCCCAAAGCCTCGGGCCGTCCTCGACTGCTTTCCTGGGCCACAGACAGGGAGCTGGAAGGGAAGCGGGGCTGCTAGGATTAGAACCAGCGCCCGTATGGGATCCCGGGCGTGCAAGGCGAGGACCTCAACCACTTGCGCCACGGCGCCGGACCCTACACCGGCTTTTAACGTCAACAATTAAAATGTCTATTTTTCACATAGTGTGAATTTCTGTAATATTTGCATTTTCAATTCTATTCAGGATTTAAATTGCACAAAAACTGTCAGGATAGGGACACCAAAAGGTTTTTTTTTTTTTTTTTTTTTACCCTAACAAAGAGGAACAACATGGTTTATGAAAGGCGAACAGTCAATAATAATTCAGTGGAATGACGCTGGTACAGGAGTTGCCCACAGGCTGTGGTGGCTGCGGAGTGCAGTGGGCACCCAGCCCTCAGCGTGAGGTTCACCCTCATTCCACTGCGATAGCTTTGATGCCTCTGTCGCTCTCTCTTTTCCCCCTTCTGAGCATCTTGGTGGAAAATGACTTGGGCAGGCCACATTTCATTTAATAATGCTATTTTTAGTACTAAAATTTTAGCGTTAAAATTCTTTTAGCACTAAAATAGCAAAGCAGCAGAGATCAACTCACAACCTAATTGCAAGCCACCCGAAAAGTAGAAAAATATTTTTGAGGTTCTCTCCGCGATGCCCTGAGACAAAACATTTTAACTTTATTGACACGATCTATCTACCTTTCTGTCCCTAGCTTCTACAACAAACTAATACGTAGCAGCGTTCAGACAGGACATCGCAAAAGGAGAGGAAGGAAGACTTGTTTGCCGTTACACAGGCAGCTTTAAACTCTAAAAATAAAACTCAACAGCAACATCCCCACTAGCAAATCATTAAGAAAACTGTGTCTGACTGCACACATGTCCCCAGTCTCAGGACTGAAACACCCTAAATAGAATATTCAATTCAGTGGCACACATAGGAGGGCAGCGGGAAGCGGAATTTCCTATAGGTCTACCAAGTGGGTGCAGGATCCCAAGGCCTTGGGCCGTCCTTGTCTGCTTTCCCAGGCCACAAGTTAGGGAGCTGGATGGGAAGTGGAGCTGCTGGGATTACAACTGGCGCCCATATGGGATTTTGGCACGTTCAAGGTGAGGACTCCAGCCGCTAGGCTACTGTGCCAGGCCCCAAAATATACAAATTTTGCAAACAAACCTTACACACATGGACCAAGCTTACCTTTTAAGGAATATTTTAAGATAAAAAATAATTCTAAGACTTAGAGATGGTTCTAAACACCACATGTTTTTGAGTCATCGGATAACTACATTCACTAACCTATTTAAAAACTTTAAATGTATTTATTTCAGAAGAAGAGAGAGAGAGATTCTTTGAAAGGCTCACGTTGAAATGCCACCTTGGCCAAAGTCAGGAGTGCAATTCAGGTCTTGTACACGGGTGGCAGGAATTCACTGGAACCATCACTGTGGCTTTCCAGGATCTGCTTTAGGAAGAGTCAAGAGCTGGAGCCAGGAAGTGAACCCAGGGAATCTGACGTCACATCCCATCTTGTGCATTAACCTCTACATATGTACCGTATAACAAACGTATTTTTTAATATGATGAGTTAAGTCCCACAATGCCCTTTGATTCAGAGCAAAAACAGACAACCATGTGGTCTGCATTTTAAATGCCTAATTACGATCTCTTGGTGTGGGCGAGGTACCAGAGGTGTGTGAGGTGAGGCAGCCAGAGCTCTTAGCACTGACAGGTGGGAGTTCAGCATCCTGTGCCTGCCTTACAACTGTTCTCATGTTTCAGAAACCGCAAGACAATATGCTGTAGGCCAAGCTGGCTGCTAGGGTCAAATTTCCTGTCTGTATGACACAGCCTCCTTCCACGGGACACAGGGGCCAGAATCTGCAAACACAAATTATAAAAGGCTCAGGAGACTGCAAGATCAAGGGCCCATGAGCTCGAGCAGTAGGAAAAATGAGATCAGTTCTGATAGAATGTCTCGGATTTGAATACCCAAGATCTGAAATGTTCCAAAATTCAAAACTTCTTGAGCACTACCGTGACATCTCAAGTGGAAAGTTCTAAACCTGGCCTCATGGGATAGGAGCTGGTCCAAACGCAGGTGTATCGCAAAGGCCGCCTGGGAGCACCTTCAGGCTGGGTGTATAGGCATATCCGAAACACAAATGAAGCTCACAGTTCGACCTGGGTCCCGTCCCTATGTATCTCATGATGGAATGCAAACATTTTCATGAAATCAGAAACACCTCCAGCCCCCAGCATTATAGATAAAAGACACTTAGCTCGTACACCCCACTCATTCAGAAGCCCACAAGTGACAGTGCACATTCAGACAGCCAAGGGAGGAGGGCTGCATGTGCACTCCGTGGAACTGGGAAACACTTTTTCAGAGAGGAGAGGCTGAGGCACCTGTTGAAGAATGGAGAGGAAGAGAGAGAGAGAGAGAGAGGGCACACACATCAGGCACGGGTAAATCTTAAGAGTGGAAGGAAGGGAAGGAACGGGCATGCGCATTGCCTTGCAGGAAGACCGTGGTGAGACCCAGTCTAACCCTAACCCTAATCCCAACCCTGAGACAGTGGTGAAGCACAGTTTCAGAGGCAGGATGTGTCAGAGGGAAAGACAGACGCTCGGTATTTCTAGAATCCTTAAAAAAGTGAACTTTTCTGTGAAGGGTGTAGCCTAGTGGTTGTTGAGCAAGAGTGCCAGGGTCCCAGCTCCTCTGCTTGGAAAGTCGTTTTTCGTTTCCTCCTCTGCAAACAGGTGAAGACAATGATACGCATCTCACAGCATTGTGATCAGAAGTTACCAATGAATTCGTCATATCCTCTACTACAACCCAGGGCCTCGCAAGCAGAATGCTCTCCAAACCTGTTGTAAGTATTATTAATATCAACCAGGATTGATTCTACAGACACTCAAGTGTAGCTATCTCATCCTCTACATGAGGCAGGCAGCATGCTGACGACCTTGAGGAGCTCCTGTTGTGTTCACAGGGACAGTGAATTCGGGGGCAGTTACTAGAAGTCTGTCGGGTCCCTGCTCACACAGCTGAGCAGAGCAAAAGCTGCTGGCAACATGGAAGGCTATCAGACAGCCTGGCAAACCGTACTAAAAATGCACCTGCCGAGGATGAATGGAAGAACAGCTGGTGTTTGTGCACAGAAGGGGAAGGTCACCAGTTCTAGGAGGAGAAAATCTGATGCGTGCCACAACGTGGATGAGCCTTAAAGGTATTGCACTGAATGAAATAAGCTGGTCACATACAGACAGATACAGTGGTTGGGGAAGACAGGGGGAAAATGAACAATTATCCCTCAATGGGTGAAATTACAGTTTGGGAGAACAAAAAAAAAAAAAGTTTTGTAGACGGTTGGTGATGGCTGCACAGTGCCATGTTCTTAATGTCGCTTAACTCTATGGCAGACAGCTGACACAGGAACATCGATGTTGTGCATATTTTGCCATAATCACAAGAAGAAATTCACAGTGCTATCTTCAGCGTGCTAAACAGAGGGAGAGGAAAAAAAATCTTTCTGGGAGTGACAACACGTGTTTGTGGTTAGTCCTGGCTTTGACACATTCACCACAGTTCACACTTTCTTACCACAGATGGCACAGGGCAGCACCCCTTTTCTCCTTCATCTTTCATCTATCTATCCATCTATCCATCCTTACGCATTCCTTAAATGCTTACTAGATGCCAGCCACTTAAACTGCCAGGGTGGATAAGGTGCCGTTCCAGCTTCAGGCAGTTGTAATGATCTCCCAGAGCGGGAGGGACCTGCTGTCCAGTTCCCTGTAGAGCTCCGTCGGGGAGAGCGCATGGGAGGGTGTGGTCAAGTCTCAAATAAAGCAGAAGCCTCGTTTCTTTCCTAGAGAAAGGCCCGTGCGTGAGTCCAGACCAAGACCCCTCCGTCTTCATTTTGAAAAGAGGAGGAGGGGTGCTGCTTTTCTGCATCCCGTTTGATCTTTTAATGCACATTTGATCTGTGTTAGGGGCAGTTACACAGGGCCCGCAGTGGGGCAGTGGGGCTGCCCACTAATGCCAGATGCTGAGCCCATCTGGAAGGAGCCATGAGCCCCCGTTACAGATTGAAACACACACACACACACACACACACACACACACACACACACACCCCACATCTCCCTCTTCCACTAATTCCAAGAGGGAAAAAAAAAAAAAATCAAACAAACCTACCTCTCTTCCCACTCAGTTAAGCACATTAATCTGCATATAATGACTGAAGAATTAATTACCTCTTTGCTCAGTTGCTAAGGCAACTGGTTTCTTTTGAAGTCGGGCTTAGTTACAGAATTTAAAGCAACAGGATTCTCCATAATCAAATACCAGATTGTACCAGGGTACTTTGGAAAGTTCATGAAAATGCATCTTAGGAAACAATGATGTGCTGGTTTCAAAATGTCTGGTATCCCTAAGTAAATCTCTCTTTGATTCTGCACACGCAGGAACTTTTTTGCAATGACCTTGCATATAAATCATAACCTTGTCTTATCCCAGGAGGGAAGAGAGACCATATCCCTGTCAGGAAACTTGGAGAGCTTCACACATCAGCCTGCTCAGCTACTGACCGGGAGCAGTGGAGCTAAGAACCAGATGCGGTCTATACTTTGACTGCATAGTTAGCTTACATTTGTCGTGATTTAGGGATCATCTGATAGACTTAAACAGCAGATCAGCGCAAGGCTGACATGCCAAAGGGACTCCCTCAAAGCAGACAAATCCCAAACAAATTCGGATGCTCTGGGCACCTGTGCTTAGGCTGGCATGTGCCAATGTTGTGAATGTGAGAGCTAGGATTCTTAGACAGGTGGAAGGAACATATACATAAAGTGCGAGGGTAAGGGAAGCAAGAGTGGCCAAAGTGGACTTGTGCAAGTATGTATCAATCCATGAGCTCCAAAGCTACGTGGGCATGTTCAGGAGTATGTCCACCTGTGCCACCTGTGGAACCCACAGAGGAGGGTTTAGACAAAAGGGGGCATAGAAAGCAAGGGTGGATTTTCCTCATTTCAGTGCGTGCCAATGCGCGTGCTCCGGGAAAGCTCATCACGTGATGTGCAGCTTGGAGGCGACCACAGCCAAGCAACGGTGTGAGCCACTAGTCTGGGGCAGATTCCAAGGGGACACACAGGGCAAGGAGGCAGAGTCTTCTGCATCCACCCCGCCCCCTGCATCCAGGACACCTTCCAACCCTTGCTACAAAAACCCCACTTCTTTGTAAGGCGGTTTCTTTAGGGAACCCCTGGCTAGCTCCTTTCCTTGTCGCAGGTCACCAAAGCAGCTTGCCTCTGAGCGGTTCCCACCAGAGGCTGATTATTTCGCAATACCCAGGCCCCCTGAGTCTTCTGGCGTTTGTATGTCTGTCTGCGAGGCCGCGGATGTATAATTCCACATACGTAGCCACCTTCAAGACGTCCATGGAAAGCACATGCAATGAAGGAAATATACCTAGATCTCAACTTCTCAGGTATCAAAATGATTGCATCTTGCGGTGCGTTTTCCAAGGGACAGTTTTGGGAGTCCTCTTGGCTTTCCTGGTCTTGCCTGCTAGAAATGCCAAGGAGGTTCAGTGTGTCCAGCAGCCGTGACCAGCTAGTGGTATCCACCACAAGAACGGACCAGACATTTTAAAAGAAGTGGGAATCGTTGTTTAATCCTGATTCAAAATGAAGCCGATGCCTCTCCAGACAGCAGGAATGGGACTACCTGCGGGTGTCTTTAATGAACAGAGACTCCTCCTCTGTGGGAAGCAGACCTGATGGAGCTGGAAATGTGGAGACATATTCACTCTCACCCTGGGAACAGTGGCTACAAGGTCTCACAGCAGAATACCTAAACCCTCGGAGACTGGAGCCCCTGATGTCAGGTGTGTGGTCTTGGCAGAACTCTCTCTCTCTCTCTTTCCCTAGGCTCACAGAACAGCTCTCCCAGGCTCTGCTTCTGTCTCCAGGTCTCTGTCACCCCTGATTGGTCAACTCCCTGAATGTAGAACCCACAGAAACGGAGGCCTGGTTGTCCTGTCCTAGGGGCCCAATCGCGATGTGAAAGGAATGGGGTTCCTGCAATGAAGAGGAGGCGTGTACAAAGGGCACCCTGAAACTGATGGGGCCGAGAAAGGGAAAGCTTTCATATCTGCTGTCTTGTCCTTCTGCATTCTCTAGAAAAGGGGAGGTTTGCATGTCAAGCCCCACTCCACCTGACCCCAGTTATTTGTGGAAACTTCATTCCTCCCCTCTCAACAACCTGCTCATCCGCACATGGGCCAGCGTTGTCCCCGAATCCACTTTGGCTCAGCCCTGCCCGTTGACCGGGGCCATGTTGTTGTGTACCTCTGCAGATCTCTGTGAACGCTATACTCTGAGGGGACCCCAGGCTGAACCCCACCTGCCTTTCTGCATCTTTCCTGGCTATTGTGGTTCCTCATGAGCCAGGTATCTCTGCCAGAGTAAATTATTTCAAAAAGAAAACTCCCCTGATGGGCCATAGCTCTCCTGGTGAGTATGATTCAGGTCTGGTTGTTGGTCAGGCTAGGCAGATAGCGCCACCTGTCGTTGGCAAGTGTGTGGGTTTGTTCTGGAGGGTGGTGGACCAGGCAGGGCCAAGCCAACCTTAACCTACCGGGCAAATGCAAGAGCCAGGCTGGAATGCGGGTCATGCCAGGCTAGGCTATCATATCCACTGGTATGCCTGAGTCAGGGATGGGAACAGATTGGGCAGGACTAGGCTGCAGCATACAATGGCAAAGGCTAAGAGGGAGGATGGACTATGCTGAGCTGGGTCAGAGCAAGCACTGGCATGTGTGTAAGAGCTGTGGCTGGGAACAGGCCCGGTCAAGGAGCTAAAGGGCCGCCCTGGCTGGGTTGTGGTTCCTACTGCTGAGTGCAAGGACTGGAATGGGAGCAGCAGTCTGCACATGACTGCAGTGTCACTTGGCATGGGTGTGGACTGGGTCTGGGGTGCATCAGACTGGGCTAGATTCCAGCACACACTGGAGCTCATGAGAGGCAGGGTCGGTGTAGAACAGGCTGGCCTAGGTCTTGGCTCCCATTGAACAACATGAGAGCTGTATCTGGGTGTGGACCAGGTGTGGCTGGGCTGTAGCTGCCGACAGCAAGGACAGGAATGGGTGTAAGCCAGTGGGGCAAGGCTGTTGTACCTGCCAGGACAAGAGGTAGACTAAGTCAATTGGGCCAAGGACCCACTAGTGTGTGTGAGATCTGCCACTGGGAGAAGACCTGATAGAGGAGCTTGGGGAACTCCTCTGTCAGGATGCAGTCCCTGTAGGTGAGTGCAAGAACCAAGACTGGGAGCAGCTCAGACCAGGCCAGGTTACAGTACCCACTGGCATATGTGTGGGTCATGTCTAGGGTGGGCCAGTTCATAACCCACTGGCAGATCTGAGAACCAGGACAGGGTGTGGGACGGGTTGGGTCAGGCTGCAGCATCAACCAGTTCATATGTAGGGCCAGGACTGGGGGCTGGCTGAGCCACGTTGAGTGGCAGAACCCACCAGCATGAGCTGGAACTAGGGGTAGACCAGGCCAAGTCAGGCTGCAGCACCCACTGGCAAATGCTAAGGTGAGATGGGCCATGCCAGACTGGGCTGCAGCACCCACCAGCACATGTGAGACCTGGTGATAGTGGTGGTAGGGGTGTGAGCCCCATAGGGAAGCTGTGGGGACTCCCCTGCTGGGCCACTGATCCTTCTGGGGAGTGTGAGAGCTGGGACTGGGGACAGACCAGATTGGGCAGGACTACAACATCTGTTGGCATGCATGTGAATTATATTAGAAGGAAAGATAGGCTGGGCTAACTGACTGTATCCACTGGTGCAGGCATAAGCCAGAGTAAGGGCAGGCTGGTTGGGCTTTGCCACAGCATCAGCTGGCAAGTGCTGGGATGGGGGACAAGTCCTGTTGAACTAGGCCGCAGAACTACCTAGAGAGTCAATATCCAGGGCAGAGAGTAGGCCCAGGAGGGAAACTGTGGGCATCTCTCTGATGGACTACAATTCCCACTGGTAAACATGAGTACCAGGACTAGGGGGTGGGCCTGGTTAGATAGGCAGTGTCACCCACTGACATGACTGTGGGCTGGAAGGTGGAGTCCATTGGGATGAATTAGGCTTCAATGCCCAATTACGTGTACAAGAGCTGAATGGAAGGTGGGACAGACTGGACCAGTCCACTGCACATGCTGGCAGGCACAGAAATCAGAGCTGGGTGCTGGCCCAGTTGGGGGGTACTGGGGGACACTCTCACTGGGTGGCAGCTCCCCATGGTGCACGGAAGAGTTGACTATGTGGAGGGCAGGGTTGGGCTGGGTTGCAGCACCCATTGGTTTGTGTAAGAAATGGGGCTGGAGATAGATCTGACCTAGCAATTGCAACTACCAGTGTGGATGTAGGCTGATGTGGGTGACAGAATGAACTGGACCCTATACAGGCAGGCGCATACACAAAAGTCTCACATGGGACTTTTTTCAGGGTCTCCCAAACTAAAGCGCTGGACTCACGCAACTCCAACCATGGGGAGAGTGGCAGGATCTGTGATCTGACAACAGAGTGCATGTGTCCAAACTGGGGCCTCCTCAGTGGCTTTGATAGAGCAGTGGGTGGCATACCCAGAACACATGGAGGATATGTCAGAGCATAGCAGGGGAAGGAAGGCAAAACAAATTGGTCAACTATCCAATAAAGTGTGATAGCAAACTTCTGGCTGAACGGAGACTCAGACGTGAACTGTGTCAACCAACAGACCTTGGAAGGATATCCTCACCCTTGGATCTGCAAGACCGATCACATTTCAGAACTATCAAAACCACTTAAGCAGAACCCTTGGTGCAAAATGTCACCTTGAGATGACATCGGGTGGCTGGTCCCCATCCAGGGGTACTGAGATAGTTGGGAGGTGGGTGTGGCTTTTCCTCTTATCTCCCCTCTTCCCCTAGATACAGGAAGAAGAAAAACAATGGTCTCACCCACTTTCCCTCCTTAATCAACTATCTAAACATCATCAAAAATAAGATTTAAAAAAAAACCCTTTTGGGCTCTTTATTATTTAAACAAATCCTGTCAAAAGTCCATTTCTAAGGGCTTTGTTAGCTCAAAGTTCCCCCTAGCCAGAGAGGGACGACTCCACTGTTAGCCTCCATTTATGGGTCAGTGGATGCTTTCCCAGGGGCCTGGTGTCCTGGCTTAGTCCCCAAGCTACGGTCCCTGCTGCTCACTGAGGGCAGTGCACCTCTGTGCCACCTGCAGGCTCTGGGCACTCAGAGGCCAGATGTTACCGTGTCTCCTGAACCCAATCTGCATGGCTTGGTAAAAAGAGGTTCCTGCTCGTCCTTAACTGCCCAGATCCACCAAAAACTCACGGCGACCCTGCAGAGTTAGTGTTCTCTGAACTAAAAGGTGTCCCCAAGAGGTCCCTTCATGGTTCAGGTGTGGGAGAATTTTTACTAAACGGCCTTGGGTTCAGCTTGGGAACCTGCAGACCCAGGCTTGGCCTTCATTTGTGACTTTTGTTGCCTGTAATGTCTGTGAGTTACTCCCGGCTGAAGAACGCCCTGGCAAGGGGATGGGAAGCGGCTGTTTTGCTCCGAAACCAGGGGTTGGGTGCAGGGGTGCCCGTGGTCAGCTCTTCCACATGGTGGAGCACTAGAGCTCTTCTGTGCAACAACTCACCACAGCACACAGCAGGAAGCTAACAGACTCCGGCTGCTCCTGAGGCAATACGACTTGACTCCCATGTCCTCTTGCACTGCTGGAAGATGCCACGAAACCTCCTTTAGGAACTGTCCATTTAGGTCTAGTGTCCATTAACCCCTCATCAACTGTGTAATTTACAAATATCTTCTCCCATTCTGTGGGTTGTCTCATCACTCTGTTAATTGTCCCCTTTGCTGAGCATATATTAATTTTTTTTTTTTAACTGCAAAGGTAAAGTGACAGAGCAAGAGGGAGAGCCACAGAGATCCCTAAATGGCTGCAATAGCCAGGGATGGGCCATGATAGAACTAGAAGCCTGAACTCCATTCTGATCTCTCACATGGGAGGCAGGGGCCAAAGTGCTTGGGCCATTCTCTGCTCCCTTCCCAGGTAAAGCAGCAGGAAGCTGGGCTGGATACAGAGCAGCTGGGGCTTGAACCCTGTTATGAAATGGCAGGGGGCCCAGCAAGATGGCTTGATTGGCTAATTCTCCACTTTGCACATGCTGGGATCCCCTATGGGTACCAGTTCACATCCTGGCTGCTTTACTTCCCATCCAGTTCCCTGCTTATGACATGGGAAAGCACCAGAAGATGGCCCAAAGCCTTGGGACCCTGCACCTGCATGGGAGACCTGCAAGAAGCTCCTGGCTCCTGCCTTTGGATTGGCTTAGCTCTGGCTGTTGTGGCTGTTTGGGGAGTAAACCAGCAGATGGAAGGTCTTTCTCTCAGTCTCTCCTCTCAATAAATTTGCCTTTCAAGTAAAAATAAATAAGTCTTTGCAAAGAAAAGAAAAGAAATAAGAGGTGGCTTCTTACTTACTGTGCCACCTGCTGGCCCCTGGAGATCCTTCTGAGTTTGATGTAATCTTGTATTGATTTGTCTTAGGTTGCCTATTTTTGGGGACCATTCCAAATTGCACTTCCTCCAATTTTTCTTTTAAAGTAGTTTCATATGTGCTGCTCATACTTTAGTCTGTTTCAGGCTTGCAAAGTATCTCTCCCTGAGTCTCCAACTTCCCCAGTGCTCTTGATTACCCAATGATCCTTCCCACAGTGCATGTTCTTGGCACACGGGTAGATCAGATGACACAGGCGTGCAGGCTTGCATCCAGGCTCTCTGGTCTGATCCGTTATCTAAGTGTCAGTACCCTGCTGTTTCAGTCACTGTAGCTTTGCAGTGTATCTTAAAGTCATAGTATGGTGGCTCTTGTTTAGTTCTTTCTGAGCAAGAGTGTTTTGATTGTTTATGTTTTCTGTTGTTGTGTTGGGCCTGCACAATGGAATATTACACAGCCATAAAAAGTATGAAACCCTGTTACCTGCAGCACCATGGATGGATGAACTAGAGAACACTATATTAAATGCAAGCAGACATGGGGCTTGTCTAGCAGGATCATATCCTACGACCTGGCATGATGATGGATCAGTAGACGGGTCACATTAGACAGGGCCATGACATTAACTAGCACTCGAGAACCATGTCCGGGGGTAGATTCTGTGGGGGATGTGTGGGCCAAACCCTGTGGAAATACTAGCCCACTGGTTAGCTCGAGAATTGCGGTGGTGATGGACTAAGACAGGTGTGAGCAAGGAGGCTGCCATCACTCATGGGTAAAGGAACCGATAACAGTCTGGACTGGTCAAGGCAGCAGCACCTGAATGTGCATCCTAAATAGGGTGTGGGGTGGGCCGGGCTGCAACATTCACCAGCTCATACAAGGCCAAATGGAAGGCCAGACTGCACCGGGCACCGGCCTAAACCCAATCTGGGAGTGGATCAAGTAGAGGAACTTGGGAAACTCCCCTGGCAAGTCATAGCTACTGCTGGTGAACATGTGATCCAGACCTGGGGGTTGGACAAGCTGAGCAGAGTAGTTCCAGTGGCTGACCAATGTGTGGGTCCTTTGGAAAGGAGTGGACTGGGCAGGACTGAGCAAACCTTAGCCCACAAGCGAAATTAGAAACCAGCATGGAGCACAGGTCATGCCGAGCTAGGCTCTTGCACCTACTGGTCTGTGTGAGCCAGGAACGCTAAGCCACAGTGTCTAAGGCAGAGGTCAGGACAGGTGAGGGGCTGTGCCAAGCTGAGTCAGAGCAACCACTGGCATGCGCATGATCTATGGCTGGGAACAGGCCCGGTTGGGGAGCTAAGAGGACAACCCTAGCTGGGTTGAGGTTCCCACCAAGGGGCATGTGGGCTGGAATAGGGGCTGCGTTCTGATCAGGAAATGATTGTAGTCTCCCTTGGTACGAGTGTGGCTGGGACTGGATGCACCAAGCCGGGCCAGACTCCAACACCATCTGGTGTTCTGGAGGACCAGGGTAGATGTGGGATGGACTAGGCTAGGTCTCAACCCCTACTGAGCCATGTGTGAGCCATATGTGGGTGTGGACGAGCCATGGCTGGGCTGAAACATCCAACAGCAAGAACCAGATTGGGTGGAAGGCCAGTCAAGAAAAAACACTGTTCCTGCTAGAACAGGAGGGGAACTGAGTAGGGCTGGCTCATGAACCCCCTGCTATGTGTGAAATCTGGCATTGGGAGAGGTTCTGATGGAGGAGCCTGGGAAACTCCACTGACATGACACAGACCCAGGAGATAACTGCAAAAAGCATGATAGGAAACAGCCCAGAACAGGCCATGGAAAGTTTCCCACTGGCATACATTTGGCATGGGTTGGGGGCAGACCAGGCTGAATCAGTTCACATCATCCACTGGCGAATCCGAGCACCAGAACAGAGTGTGGGTCGAGCCAGGTTCGGTCGCGACAAAAACCAGTGCACATTACGGAATGCCAAGGTGAGGTTACCTATACCAGATGTGACAGCAGTGCCCAACCAGCACATGTGAGAACCAGGAAGGGAGGGGGCGGAGTCAGCAGGGAGAGTATGGGGGTGTTCCCCTCCTGGACAGCTATTCCCACTGCAGAGCGTGAGTTGGGGTGGAGGCAGACCAGACTAAGCAGGGCTGCAACACCTGTGGGCCTCATGTGGACCAGAGCAGGGAAAAGCCAGGCTGGGCTGATTGTTCCTACTGGTGCAAACTACAATTAGAGTGGGTGAGGGTTGTTTGGGCTTAGCTGCAGCATCAGCTGGCAGAAGCTGGCACTGGGGGCTAATTCTGTCAAGTCAAACCACAGAACCACCTGGAGAGTACATAATCTGGGAGCGGGAGAGGCCTGGGAGGGAAATAGTAGGCTCTTTCCTCTTGGGCTACCACTCCCATTGGAGGGCTCAAAAACTAGGACAGGGACTGGAGTGGCTAGACAGAGAGGCACCCAACAACATCCGTGTGTGCTGGATAGTTGAGCTGGTTAGATGGAACTAAGCTTTAATACCTATTGACATGTATGAGAGCCAAATGGGATGTGGGACAGACTGGACTAATCTGCTACACATACTGGCAAACCAGAGTAGGGGGCGGCCTGGTGGGGGTTGTTGTGGGTTGCTCTGACTAGGCTGCAGCTCCCACTGGTTTATGTGAGGGCCGAGTGTGTGCTGGGTAGAACCAGGCTGGACTGCAACACCCAGTGGTTCCAGTGGAAGTTGCGAGTGAAAACAGAACCAACCCAGCAATTGCAACCACCAGCTGATTGGAGCGATGGACTGTGCCGGGCCCTGTACTTGCAAGTACATACAAGAATCTGGTCTGGGAACACCTCAGACAAAGTTTCTTTTGGGATCACTCCAATCGAAATGCCGGACTCAGAACCCTAACCATGAAAAGACAGAAGACAGAACAAGTCAATCAACCACCTCAGCTATTTGTTGGCAGCGAAATACTGGGCAAATGGAGACTCTATGAGGGACTATGTCAATCAGTGGATTCTTCAACGACCTCATTGTGCTTGGAGTGGTGAGATTGGCAGCAATTCAGAACTGTTGAACTATCAAAACCACTTGAACAAGACCCTTGGAGCATGCCCCATATCAGGGACCTGGGATGGGTGGGAGGCTGGGTGGGGCTTCTCCCTTAACATCCCCCTTTACCTCAGATACATGAAGGAAACAATACGAAAAAAAAATGATGATAGTCTGTTAAAAAATGTTATTGACCTGCTATTTACAAAATGATTATCATTTCTGGAAGAGGACATTTGTTTCTTCCAGGTCATTTATTTGTAATGCAATGGCTTTTTGAGCAGTGTTTCATATCCGTGTATACTGTAGGCTTATGAAGCCAGGAATTCTGCTTTGGTTTAGCCTATTTGACCTTTTCTGTAGTGCTGGCACTTAGAAGAAACTCAGAACTGAACTGCTGAAACAACGCTAAAAAATTAGGAGCGATCACTAGAGCTCTAGGGAAACATTGGTATTTGAAGAATTAGGGAAAATAAGTCTTCACCATTTTAGCCAGTGATTGAAGGATTCTGCATTGCTCTGTGTAGATATGTATAACGCTACCATGACAGAAGCTATGACAATAACCTTTATTTGCAATAACGGAAAATATTATGCAAGGTTATTAGTAGGGACAAGTCACTGCCGTTGGAAGTCTGTTCATTAAAACATTCTTTGATAGGTTCATGAGAGCAAACATGCTTATTGTACATTACTTGGTCTGCTAAAAAATGATTCATACCCTCAAGGTAACTTTCCCATGTGTGAATTGATTATTTGATGCTGGTAAACAGTTGTGTAGTACACTCACAACTTAAAAATGTAAAAAAAGATAATAAAAAAAAAAGAGAGAGAGAGAGAGAGAGAGCGGTCAGCTATGGGAGACAAGTGCTGTATCATCACTCCTAGGTAGAATCTTAAAAAGCTGAGCTCAGGGAAGTTGAGAAGCCAGTGGTGGTTCCCTATCCCTGGGGAGTGTAGAGAGAGGGCTGGCTGGGGAAAAGACTGGTGGACAGGTACTAGGTTATGGTCAGGGAGAGGAGTTCTGGTGTTCCAGAGCAGAGCAGAGCAGGGAGGTCATGGATAACTCCAGGTACTAGTTCGAACAAGCTGGAAGAATGTTGGTCTCGCTCTAAAGAAGTGATGCATGTTTGAGGAGATACTTTTCTGACCCAGCCTTACACGATGTCTGCTTGTCTGAAACATCCCATGGAACTGAAAACTGTACAATTCATGCCAATTTTAAAAGAAAATGTAGCTCTTTCTTCCTAGCCCCGTATCTCTTTGCAAGAGCACCACCTTGTGATTGTCTTGAGGAATAACCCAACTGTGCATGCACAACTTGAACATTTCCAACACACTGGGCTTGGGTTTGTTGGTGGAGAGGGGAACCTGGGGCCAGTTCGATGGCCTGACTCGCTGATCTGTCTACGAGCATTGGAATCCCATATGGGTACCTGTCTGTGTTCGGGTTGCTGCACTTCCGAACCAGCTCCTTGCTTAATGCCTGGGAAAGCAGTAGAGGACGGGCCCCCTGCACCCACCTGGGGGACCCAGAATAAACTCCTGGCTTTGGATCAGCTTAGTTGAAACCATTACAGCCATTTGGAGAGTGAGCCAGTAATTGGAAGGAATTTCTCCATCCTTCTCTCTGTAAATCTGCTTTTCCAGTAAAAATAAAAACATTTAAAAAAAGGAGGGGTGCTGGGCTTGCCTTTGTTACTTCTTCACGGATGCTCTACAGTGCTCTTTTTCTGTCGTTAATTGAAACCAGTTAATCAAAGCTCAGAAAGCTGGTATTTTCACATGACTGCAGGTGTCGCCTGGACCCTCCTCTTTCCTTCCCGTTCTGCATTGCACTGCCCAACTGAATTCCCCTGTGGCCACAGTAGCTGTGAAATGGACTCACCGACATTACTGGGTTTTGCTGACTCCATATTTACATGCATAAAACAATGCTTCTAGGCTGAGATACATCTTGTTTTGGAAATATGTCTTCTCTCATCTCCCCACATTTGCAAATGCCAGGAAGCCCCCTCTTCAGAACCTGGGGGGTCAGCACCTTGGACCCGCTGACACACAATAAAATCCAAGGACTGTGTAAGCTGGGCTTAGCACCCCAGGGACTGTATAAGCTTGGCTCAGAGCCCCAGGACTGAACAAGCTGGGCTCAGCACCTTATGGACTGTGTAAACTGGGCTCAGAGCCCCAGGACTGAACAAGCTGGGCTCAGCACCTTATGGACTGTATAAGCTTGGCTCAGAGCCCCAGGACTGTATAAGCTGGGCTCAGTACCCTAGGGACTGTGTAAACTGGGCTAAGTGCCCCAGGACTGTATAAATCGGGCTCAGCAACCTAGGGACTGTATAAGCTGGGCTCAGCACCCCAGGGACTGAACAAGCTGGGCTTAGTACTCCAGGGACTGAGTAAGCTGGGCTTAGTACCCTAGGGACTGAGTAAGCTGGGCTCAGAGCCCCATGGGCTGTGTAAGCTGGGCTCAGCGCCCCAGGGACTGAACAAGCTGGGCTCAGCACCCCAGTATTAAACAGGCTGGGCTCAGTACCCCAGGGACTCTACACTTCCCAAGCATAGAGATCTATGTGTGTTTGCATCCCTGGTGCCTGGACCAGTGCCTGGGACACAGAGGCAGTTCAGGATATCCTTTTTAGGATTTGCTGAATGGACACCAGAAAATGCAGTGGGGTGGCACTCCCCTGGCTGAGCCAGATGCATGCAAACTCACGGGAAGGCAGACTGTAAGCAGCATCCGAATCTGCATCCACAAGTTTCTTATTCGGAATTCCACAAGAATCTGGTGAGGCAATGGAGGCTCAAAGAGGTTACAGGCCTGGCCAGGAACCACTCTCCCGGTGTAGGACCCATGGGCCACTCCTTCTCCTGCTAATGTGCCACTAACCAGACTGGGGCCACCTCTTGGCCACTTGGCCTTAACCTCTGGGGCCTGGATCTTCACCCTATTTTCCTTGAATCAAGAGTTCTCCCAGAAAGTTATTTTTAAAGGTAGCTGGTGGATCAGAGAATTAAAAAAACAAAACAAAACAAAAGTAGCAGGTGAGAAAGAAGGAAGGCCATGGCGGGGCACAGGAGGGTACAGAGGAATCCAGGCTGTGGATTCCAGGAGGCACAGAGGGAGTAGGGGGAGGGGAAAAGGACAGGACCTCCTGCAGCTAGACAAGCTGTCTGAGATGGGGTGCAGGAAAGTGTGGAATTTGGGGCTCCACTTGCCATGAGGCCCGAAGCAAGGCTGCAAGTGAGAAGGCCTGGGACTGGACCTGGGACAGGGTTTCCTTCCAGGCAGTCCAGGATGGCTCTTGAAGGGACCCAGGGGAGAGCCGAGCAATGGAGGAGTGAGGACATGCCACAGGTTCAGCAGGATTCAGTGGTTTAAATGTCTCTCACCATGCCTGCATCCCATATGGCAGTGGCTGGGATCAAGGCCTGACTCTACTCCCTACTCCAGTTTCTGGCTAACCCACGTCCTGGAGGCAGCAGGGGATGCTCAGGTAATTGGGCCCTGCCACCCACACTGGAGTCTGGCTGAATTCCTGCATCCTGGCTTCGACCCTTGTGAAATGAAGCAGGGCATGGGAATGCTCTGTCATCTTTCTGTCTTTACTTTCCAAGTAAGTAAATAAGAAAAAAAAAAGCAACACAATCTCTAAATTTGGCTTTTCTTTAAACAAACAAACAAACAAAAACAAGACCAGGCCAATTTCCCTAAGACATTTGCCATCCAGTTGTGTGTTCAAACTATAGTCCCAAGGCGCTCTGGGGCCATGGGGGGAGGAGGGGGCGGGCAGAAGCAGTTGGGCCATGAACAGCTTGGCAGCAAATGAACAGCAGTGATATCTTGGGCTTCCACCCTGGGCTTCCAGCTGAGATCAAGGTTGAATATTTTAGAAAACAATTGAGGTTGTGAGGTATTTCCATGAGATTTCCTCATCCGTCTCTTGGGATGTTGGTTCTTGCACTCTTGAGTCTCACTCATGTGGTTACATGTGGATGTGGGTCATTCAGATGTGGCTGATGGGAACAGCCTGTGGAACCCTCCAGGTAGAGGGCTTGGCTGGGAGCCCACGAGACGGAGTGTGGAAAAAGCTCCCATCTTGGGGAGACGTTGTAGTCCCCTGTGTGCTGTGTACCTTCTAGGGAGGGCTACGTAGGTCAAGATTCTGGTGGCAGGGGGGTGATAGACAGCATGGCCCCTGTGACTGGCAGGGAAGCAACAAAGGTGACCGGCCATATGCAGAGGGGCTTGCATGGAGCACAGAAGCAAGGGACTGGGAGTGGCCTGGCTGCTGTGGTCATCACAACGCTTTGTTGGGGGAACTCATCACTACTTCCAGGCAGGACCCACTGCCTCCACACCGAATCACCTGCTCACAAAGATGGAGCTCCATGGCTCCATCACCGGCCACTGGAGCCACCCTGGAGGTCAGTCACGCCTACCACTTCCACAGTAACCCCTGGGGGTTAGTCACACCTGCCACTCCACACCATCCTCTGAGGATCTAGTTTCCATCGCCTGAACCCCAGGGGTACAAACTATCCATCAATGCCACAGCAGGTGGCCCGTGGGCACACAGTACATCGCAGGGCCCTGTGATAAGTGTGGAAGAGGAACACAGGGCAGCCCAGAGTGGGAGGGTCAGAGGTGAGAGTTCTCCAGAACCATCGGAGTGGGAATCGGTGTCACAAATGGAATGAGATGACGTTGAAGGCGGCCTTCACAGTGCCGGGCCATCCCGATCAATTTGAAAGGCAAAAAAAAAAGATTTCTCTGTGTCCTATCTGAAGAGGGCTAACAATGAACAACAGGAACATTGGGAAACCATCAGGTATCCCCTGGAGCAGGCCTGATTCAGCACCCTGTGGCTTCTCTTTGTTTCCCAGTGTTTAAAGAGCAGTGATTTTTCCTGCAGTTAAGAATGGGAAAAACACTGTGTTGACATGGATGGCATCTCATGATTCCTATTTCATTAGGGATAGATTAGATGGCTGCTGTTAGAACTTGTGAAGGAGCTTGTGTTGAGAAATACAGTTTATATTTAGATTTTGTTGTCATGGCCCCTTTGAAGTCTCCTTGTGCGATGGTTTCGCTTTCCGAGATTTCAGTTACCTGTGTGGTCAACTTGTGGTTTAGAAATACTAAACGGAAAAAATCACACAAGTAAATAATGCATACATTTTAAGTTGCAGCGAATTCCGAGCAGTGTGATAAAATGTCACCCTATCCACCCCACCAGGGCAGCGAGCCACCCTTTTGCTCAGTTTTCCTTCGCTTCATACATGATCCACCTTTTAACCTTGGAAGCCTCTGGGATAGCAGCGTGACTGCTCCGTGTCACAGTGTCTGTGATTAAATAAGCCTCATTCCACTTGGCGAAGGCTCCAGGGGATGAAAACAACTCACATATGTGGAAAGGAAGCCATGAAAGACTCCCTTTAACTGAAAAGGTGGACGTCTACACAGGCATGCGCATACATGGGACAGAGCATACACACAGATCAGAGCGTACTTAGAGTTTGTGCTCTCTGTGGTTGCAGGCATTTGCTCTATGGGTAAGTGGAGCCACAGTCTAAAGCTACAATGACCTGATTAAGAGGCACTCAGGCCGACAGGACAGAGAGCTCAGCAGTAGCCCACTGTTAGTCAACTGGCCTTCAGCAAAGGACAGGGTCTACGGCCATACCACCCTGAACGCGCCCGATCTCGTCTGATCTCCAGAAGCTAAGCAGGGTCGGGCCTGGTTAGTACTTGGATGGGAGGCCTTCAACAAAGGACGGGGGCAATGCAGCAGAGAAAGGACAGTCTTTTCAGGAGCTGGGGCTGGACAGTTCTGTGCAATGCACCTGAAATAAAAAATGCCAGCAGCACCAAATGCTGGTGAAGATGCGGATGAACAGGGCCTCTCATTTAACACCCGTGGGCACGTGAAAGGGAACAGCCACTCTGGGACACAGCTCGGTGGTCTTTGGCAAAACTACACATTTTTGAAGCGTATAATCCAGCAATCCTCGGGAGTTACACAAATGAGGGGAGAGCTTAGGTTCACACAAGTGCGTATGGCAGCATTCTTCCCAAATCACCCAGACTTGCAAGCAAACAAGATGTCCTTTAACACACGAGCGATTGAATACGCTCTCATTCACTTATGGCTGTACAGGCAAGAAGTTTAAGATTCCGGGTTTGGGATACGTATGTCTCCTGAGGCCTCTGTCCTTGGCTCGTATCTGACCATCTTCTTCCTAGCTCTTGACAGTTTTCCCTCTGGGCACATCTGTGACTCAATCCCTCCTCTTGAAGGATGCCAGTCACATTGGGTCAGGGTCCACCGTAAAGTCTCTTTACCTAACTCACTCGCTTGAAAGGCCGAATCTCCACATATAGTCGTATCCTGAGGTGTGGGGATAAGGATTCCAGTGTGTGGGATTGGGAGGAATAACAAGGGGGACAGGTAAGGATCCAACCAGCACTGCAGCCCTTCAAGCTGAGGAAGGGGATTCATCTCCCCAGACGCAAAAGGTGCAGAGATGATTCCTCCTTCGAGTCCCCACAGAGACAGAAAGCCCTGCTTCTGTCTAAGCTGAGTATTTACATTAAACATTATTTGAAAGGGAGAGAGAGAGAGAGAGAAACAGAGAGATAGCTCGCATCCCCATCCTCTGGATCACCCCCCAAATGGCTGCCAACAGTTGGTGCTGGAATAAAGTGAAGCTGGGAGTCCCGGACACAGTTCAGGTCTCCTGTGTGATTGGTAGGGACCCAGCTGCTTGAGCCATCACGTGCTGCCTGCCCCGGGTTTGCACGAACAGAAACTGAAATGAGGAGTGCAACCAGGAATCAAACACTGGCACTATGATATCTTAACCACTATGCCCGACGCCTGTACCCTGCTGTTAACATTTTTAAGTGGTTAACAACAACAAGAGCAACAACAACAACGCCATTTCATGTCATGTTTAAATGCTTACAAATTGCATCAGAGTACAGCCACATCACTCATTTACATACGGGGTCTGGCTGGCTTCCTACTGTGTAGACCACAGCTTTTATTTCTTCTTATCTCTGAATGCCTCGTAAGTCAGAACAGACACAACACATGGGCATACCAGGTCACATTCTTGCAGCACAGCAGTGGGTACATGGTTTGTCATCCAAGTAGCTGGCACAGTATTCTTGTGTCATGAATGATGTGACAGCTCTGTTGAAAGGATGCAGCGCGTGTCACCATCAACAGGCCTGGTATATACCCTGGTTATCCCCAGCTCACAGAAAAGCCATTGTCCGGAAAGTTGACAGTGGAAGCTCTCGTCACAGGGGAATTTTCTTCATCCAAGTGAGTTTCGAAGCAGCTCATTTTTAGCACGAAAACTCTCTCTCGATGATAAGCTAATTAGATTGTATTTGATTGCGGCAACTGAAGCAACTATATTCAGACACAATAAATCACAGCATTTTAGTGAGAACAGTTCCTTGAAGAGCTAGGAGTGTTGAGGACAATCTCAACTGTGAATTAAAATCCATAGTGAGTGAGGGGAAGAGAGAGAGAGAGAGAGAGAGAGAGAGAGAGAGAGCAAGTGCCCTTGCATCCTTTGGTTACTTTCCAAATGGTAATGATGGCAGGGTTGAACTGGGCAGACATCGGGAGCCAGGAACTCAGTCTGGATCTTGCACGGAAGTGACAAGGACTCAACTACTTTAGTCATCCCTACTGCCTCTGAGGGTCTGCATTAGAAGGAAGCTGAAGTCCAAATTCAACACAGGCTTTCAATTGTTCCTCCTGCTAAGGCAAGAGCCCCTTCAGGGAAGTGATTTGGAGTGGTTTTCATTGGATCCATCAACCATCATTGACTCTCAACCCTCCTCAATTGTACTGTTTATTCAAGGAGTCAAGGCAGCGAGCAAAATGGCTGGAGAATTCCTCTCCAGAAACAGTCTCTGAGAAGATCCTCAGTATCACTGTTCCAAAGATATTTAAGACAACACGATGACCTCAAGTGGAATTTGCTTAGATGAGCTACTGTTGATGATGACCAAAAAAATGTAGATGGAGCAGAAAAAGGCTTGGTTGGACAAATGTACAAAGCTTGTGAGAAGCTAGGGTGTTGAACACCACAGTGATTTACTGCGTTATTCACAGGCAGGCACCCTGCAGGTGTAGGAGTCTGCCATGAATTCTTGCAACTGCCAGCATCAGCATGAACCTCATCCACATCTGTGGACACACTGTCCCATTCATGTTTGGCAAAAATAGAAGCTGTTTGCCCGTTTTGCCCTGACAGCAGTGTGGTGGCACAGTGGTAGTAACTTCTTATTGTGCATTTCTGAGCTCAGGGCTTAGATGCAAATTTTCCTGAGAAGAACCTCTGACAGTCCCTATCACCTTATACTGAATTGCGTTGGAAATCGGCTTTTGCCGATTTCCTTGTTTCTTGGGTCATTCAACACATGCGTGGAAGGTAAAACTGTAAGTATGGTACGTGCCAATGTTACATTGCAATAAAGTCATTTAGACGTCAGGGCTGTTTCAAGGTTGTACACGCTGGGAAGCTGGAGAGGAAATTTTCAACTTCTGAACTCCACTGAGTTGTGAAGTTGAGGAATTTCCACTTAAATCTTCATTTGGAAGTGATTAACTTGTAGCGTGATTCAGACATCAAGAGAAGAACGGAGTGGAATTGATTAATGCCTTCTAAACGATGGAGATGCTCAATTAACATCATATGCTTGTGATCTGAGAGCAACATTTGGCAGTACCACGTCTGAGTGAACAGACCTTCGCAAACTGTGGACAGCTTTTGATGGCAGGCAACACTTACTTTGAACTCTAATGAAGTGAAATGGTATCCCTTCCAAAAATAGCTCCATTTTTTTTTCCTCCTCGGTAGAATTGTCTTGTAAAAACGAACACTAAATTTTGAGGTTATATTTCATAGTATATTTTGGATTTCATTAATCAAAAACTGTGGAAATCCATTTTTCTCTTGTGATTTCAAAACCTACCCAGTAGCTTTGCTTTTACCTCTGTGTCCTGTAAACCCTAAACTACAGAAAGAGGTGATTGCTCCTGGCCTAGACTCAGCTTGCTAGTGTGTAGTTCATGGTCAAGCATGTGGACACCCGAGTCAGAATCTGCACTTCGATAAAATCCCTAGGAAATTCACAAGTACACTGCACTCTGAGAAGCTCTGTCCTATGACACCTGAAAAAAACAAACTAGAAGAAAGTGGGAGAAAATATTCCTGAACTTGGGCTGGGTAATGATTTCTTACACACAACACTGGAGGCACATTCAGTGGAGTCAGAGTGACCAGGCAGGACTACAACAATCCCAAGAGCTTCTGCACAGCAAAGGAAGTGATCACTAGCCGGAAAGAATAACCCACGGAATGCAAGAAATTACGTGAAATACGTCCAATAAGGGGTTAATCTATGTCATTCTGACAACTCAATAGGAAAAATCCAAACGACCATTAAAAAATGGGCACAGAATTTGAATCGAGACTCTTCTAAAGAAAATACATAAGTGCCCAATCAGGTTATGAAAATAGGGCCAATACTGTTAACTCTCAAGGACATTCAAGTCAAAACTCGTTGACCTCACATTATCACCTCATATCTGTTAGTATGGTTATTATCAACCATCACCAGCACAATGAAAGGTAACACATATCAGCTAGGACATGAAGAAATAGAGCGCCGGGCCCGGCACCGTGGCCTAGCAGCTAAAAGTCCTCGCCTTGAAAGCGCCAGGATCCCATATGGGCCATATGGGTCACAGAAGGAGAATTACCACACTATTTCACTTACATGAAGTGTCATTCATAATCGTGTCAAATGTTGATTTCTGGGGGCTGAGGGGAGAGGACATGAGGCTTGCACTTCAGCGGGTTTAAAGTCACAGTCACACAAGACGAGTCAGGGTGGAGACCTTGCAGTATAACCCTGTGCCTGGAGTTAACAGCACTGCATGGGACCCATAGGATTTTGTTAGGCGACTAGGTCCCCATGTCAAGGTGTTTGACCCTGAGGTTAAGAAGTCAGGTAGGGGCCCGGCGCAATGGCGCAGTGGCGCAGTGGTTAAGGCCCTTGCCTTGAACGCGCCCGGGCACCGGTCCTAATCCCGGTGGCCCCGCTTCCCATCCAGCTCCCTGCCTGTGGCCTGGGAAAGCAGTCGAGGATGGCCCAAAGCTTTGGGACCCTGCACCCGCGTGGGAGACCCGGAAGAGGCTCCTGGCTTTGGATCGGCATAGCATCGGCCGTTGTGTTCACTTGGGGAATGAATCATCGGACGGAAGATCTTCCTCTCTGTCTCTCCTCCTCTCTATATATCCGCCTTTCCAATAAAAATAAAATAAATCTTAAAAAAAAAAAGAAGTCAGGTAGGACCCCTGCATCTCACTGGAACAGTTACATTTGAGTCATCTGTCTTTGTTCCTAACTGCAGCTTCCTGCTAACACAGTCATGGGAGGCAACGGCAACAGCTTAAATACTGGCATCCCTGCCATCCACGTGGGGGACCTGTGTTGTGTTCCCTGGCTCCTCCTCATTTTGGCCTGGCCCAGCCCTGCCCGCTGCAAGCATTTGGGAGGTGAGCCACCACATAGGAAAGATAGAAAATCACTATCTCTTTGCCTCTCAGATAAATATTAATTTTTTAAAGAGCAAGTTTTTTTTAAAACTAATTTCTTTTTTAAATAATCTTACTTAGTTGATTAGGGTATAAGGGTCAAGGGCTACAGGAAAGTGGGTAATACCATTGTTTCCACACTAATATCATTTTTTCCCCTGTATCTGGAGTAAGGGGAGAAACAAAGGGAGAAGCCCCACCCAGCCTCCCACCCATCCCAGGTCCCCAGTGTGAGGCATGCTCTGAGGGTCCTGCTCAAGCAGTTTTGATAGTTCAACAGTTCTGAATTGCTGCCAATCTTGCCATTCCAAGCACGATGAAATCTATTCAGAATCCACTGGCTGACATAGTCTCTTCATGGTTGGGGTTCTGAGATCAGCAGTTCAGTTGGAGGGATCTCCAAAGAAACTTCATCTGAGGTGATCCCAAACCTGATTCTTGTGTGAATTTGCCAGTACAGGGTCCGGCACCGTCCGTCGCCCCAATCAGCTTATGCACATGCTGGTTGTTGCAATTGCTGGGTCAGTTCTGTTTCCAGCCCTGTCTTCCACTTGAACCAATGGGTGTTGTAGTCCAGCTCGATCCTACCCACTTCATACTCGGTCCTCACGCAAACCAGTGGGAGCTGCAGCCTAGTTGGGGCGACTCCCCATAACCCCCACCAGGCCTGCTCCCTACCCTGGTTCCCATGCATGCCAGTATGTACCACAGGCTTGTTCAGTCTGTCCCTAAAGAGCAAATTTTAATCAGTAGAAACTGGATGAAGATACTGAAATGAATGAAAAGAACAGAAAGATGCAGGAGACGAAATGCAAACTCAAGGAAGCAGGCCCTGTGCTGGTGCCAGAGCCTGGAGCGGGAGCAAGCGGGCATCATACTGTGCAGGCATGGAAGCCATGGTAAAGATGAAAGACTGGTGCCTTCCTTACTTCTCATTGACCGTTCTTGGATCCCTCCTTACTGAGTCTGCTCTCTGCCCCGAGACCTTTGGGACTTAAATTGTGTTTTGGACAAACAGCTGAGTATCAAGGTAGAGAAGGGTTACAGCAAGGACAGAGAGCTGTTTGGGGGATCAGGAGGGCCGTCCTGCCGAGGGGAGGGAACAGTGCTCCCAGCAGTCCATGCTGAACATCCATGGTGTGATCACAGGGATGGTCCAGGTGTGACTCACAATCTAAACTGGGAGCCACGGGATTGAGGTTCCACTGAAGAAGGCCAGTGCGCTTTCTGTCGTGCTGCTGTGCTGTCCTTGTCTCAGGATTTTGAGGTCACTCTGGAAGCACATCAGTGATTTTCCCAAACAAGCATTCACCTTTGATGGCTTAAAATAGAAACTATTCGCATGGAGAATAATGTGTAGGATTTTAGATAAAGAAAGAACCATTCCCCAGCTGTCTAGGTTGCCTTCTTTCTAGGCAAGTATTTCACTGCTGGGAGAAAAACAGCTAATAGCTGGTGGGCATTCTGGGCCTGGTTAATGCCAAATTTATGTTAACTATATCAGTGTGCCAGCATAGTTGTCTATTCTTTTTATTCTATTTTTTTGAAAAAAAGAGATGTGTGGGGGGGTAGATGCTGACATGCCAGCAGACAGGGTCTAGGGACCTGGGCAAGTAGGGAGGGCTCCAGGCTGGCATGGCACACTGCTGGAGGACCAGGTTTGGGGATCACATGCATGTGGACATGGGAGCTGTGGATTGCTCAGGAAAATGGATCTGGAGATGTGTGGGAGGAAGGACTGCTGAGGGAGAAAGTGACAGGTGAGGAGTGACTTCTGGGGAACTTCCACTAGCCAGGCCACTGCACTTGTAGGTGGATGAGGGGACTGGGATCGGGTGGTTTGGTGGGGGAAAACATGAGGACCTTTCAGGGCCAAATCAACAGACTTGCCCATATGAGAGACCTGAGCTGGGCTTGTTGGTATCAACCATCATCTATTGGCATACACAAAAGTCACGGCTGGGGGCCATGATCATGTCAGGCTTCTCCATAACACTAGTCATCATGTGACAGAATCTGGTATGACAGCAGATTCTGTGGGAAATGATGGCTTACCCCTATGGGACTGCCATACCAGCTGGTTTGCTCAAGGCCTGGAGGTTGTGACGGGCCGAACTAGGCATCACCAACACTTATGGGTACTGGCACTGGAAACAGTCCAGGCTGGACCAGGCTATAGTAGTCACAGGCACACCCAAGAATTGGGTATGGGGTAGGCTGGGCTGTAGCACTCACCAGCACATACAGGCCAACACAGGGGTCACAGTGTGCCGGGGAAGGGCCTAGCACCTGCTGGCACGCATGAAATCTAGGTCTGGGAGTGGCCCTGATGGGGGAACTTGGGGAACTCCCTTGGTAGGCCATCACTCTGGTATGCATGTGAGTTGAGTATTGGTCAGGCTGGGCAGGGCTGCTTCACTTTTTGGCAGGTGTATGAGTTGGCTCTGGAGAGTCAGATAGGGCAGAGACAGGCCAAACCATAGCACACTGGCATGCACAGGAGCCAGGATGGAGTGCAGGCCATGCTGGGCTAGGTTAAAGACAGGGATAGGGGCAGGCTGGGCAGGGTCAGGGCATCTGATGGGAAGGGTCAAACTGGGGGATGGGCTATGCCAGGCTAGGCTGGAGTAACTGGCATGCACAAGATCTGTGGCTGGGAGACAGCCTAGTTCGAGAGCTAACAGAACTTCCCTTCTGAGCTACGGTTCCCACTAGTGGGTCTGAGAGCTGGAATGTGGGCAGCAAACTGGGCTGAACATGGCTGCAGTATCCCTTGGCATGGGTGTGGACTGGGTCTGGGTCTGGGTTGTGCCCAATTTGGCTAGGCTCCAGCACCTGTTGGTGTTTGCAAGAAACAGAATGAATGTAGGAAAGGATGAGTTAGGTCTATGTACCCACTGAACCATGTGAGAGCTGTGTCTGGGCATGGACCAAGTATGGCTGGGCTGTAGCACCCAACAGTAAGAGCCAGAATGGGTATGGGCTGGTTGGGCAAGGCTGCTGTACCTGCCAGGACAGGAGGTGGGCCAAGTCAGGCTGGGCCAAGGACCCCTGGTGTACATGAGATCTGTCATTGGGAGATAACCTGATAGAGGAGCTTGGAGGACCCCTCTGTCAGGACGCAGTCCTGCAGGTGATTGCAAGAACCAAGATTGGGAGCAGCCCAGGCCCAGACTGGGACAGGTTACAGAATCCACTGGCATATGTGTGGGTCAGGTCTGTGGCGGGTGAGGCTGGGCAAGTTCATAACCCACTGGCAGATGTGAGAAGCAGGACATGGGGAAGGAAGGGCCAGGTTGGGCCACAATAGCAACAAGTTCATATGTAGTGCTAGGACTCTGAGCTAGCTGGGCTGGGCTAGGCTGCACCCAAAAGCTATGAACTGGAACCGGGGGTAGATTGGGTTGGGCACGGCTGCAGTTCAGTGAATGCTGAGGTGAGACGAGCCATGCCAGTCTGTGCCAGAGCACTCACCAGCACATGTAACACCAGGATGGGAGGATGTTGAACTCCCAAGATGGGAGGTACAGGGGCATCCATGCTAAGCCATTGTTCCTGCTGCTGAGTGTGAGAGCTGGGACTGGGAGCAGACTAGGCAGGGCATGGCTACAAAACCCGTTGACCTGTATGTGAGCTGGGTTAGGGGGAAAGCCAGGCTGGGCTAAGCAACTATATCCACTGGTGCATGCATGAGTCAGAATAAGGGCAGGCTGGTTGGACTTTGCAACAGCATCAGACAGCAGGTGCTGGGACTGGGGGCAAGTCCTGACAGACTGGACAGAATCAATCTGCTGCATACATTAGCATTGCTGGAATAAGGGCTAGGGGCGGGCTAGGCTGCAGTTCCCTCTGGTATGCTTAAGGGCTGAGTGTGTGGTGGGCAGGGTTAGGCTGGGCTGCAATATCCATTGGTTTGCATATGAGATGGGGCTAGGAACAGAACTGACAAAGTGACTGCAACCACCAGTGTGTATGTAGGCTGATGTGGGTGATGGACTAAGCTGGATCCTGCACTGGCTGGCATACACAGGAGTTGGGTCTATGGTCACCTCTGGTGAGATTTTTGGGGACCCCTCTCAACTGGAATCCCGGACTCAGAATTCCAACCACAGTAAAAATCACAAGATCTGTGGTCTGTGAAGTGCATATGTCAGAATTGAGTCTCCATGGTTTCTGAGGCCTGTGCAGTGGGCAACATGCCCAGCTGCACACGGGGTAGATGAAAACCAGTTCATTGAGACCTGCAGAGGACATCTAGTACCATGGAGGGCAGAACAAATTGGACAGCTCTCCTGGTCAGGTGTTGACAGCAAGTACCTGGGTGAATCGCGACTAAGGTGGACTATATCAACAAATGAACCTTGGAAGGATTTCCTCAACTTTGGAACAATAAAATCAACAGCATCTGAGAACCAATGAAACCACTTGAGCAGTATCTTTAGAACTCCACACTTGGGGACCCTGGGATGACACTAGGTGGCCGTCCCTATTCCTGGGTACTGATGTGGTTGACTAGCTGGACGTGGCTCTCTCTTCTCTCCCTTTCTCCAGTACAGGAAGGAAAAAGGAAATTCAAAGTAGTATCTCATTCACTTTGATCCACATTGCTCGACCCTCCCCATCCTAAACGGTGGTCCACATGGACATGCATCCCTTTCAACTATGTAAATATCATTAAAAGTCAAATAGGGGGCAGACCAGACTAAGCAGGGCTACAACACCTGTGGGCCTCATGTGGACTAGATCAGGGAAAAGCCAGGCTGGGCTGATTGTTCCTACTGGTGCAAACTACAATTAGAGTGGGTGAGGGTTGTTTGGGCTTAGCCACAGCATCAGCTGGCAGAAGCTGGCACTGGGGGCTAATTCTGTCAAGTCAAACCACAGAACCACCTGGAGAGTGCATAATCCGGGAGTGGGAGAGACCTGGGAGGGAAATAGTGGGCTCTTCCCTTTTGGGTTACCACTCCCAAGGGAGGGCACAAAAACTAGGACAGGGGCTGGAGTGGCTAGACAGAGAATCACCAACAACATCCGTGTGTGCTGGATAGTTGAGCTGGTTAGAGGGAACTAAGCTTTAATACCTATTGACATGTATGAGAGCCAAATGGGATGTGGGACAGACTGGACATACTGACAAACCAGGGTAGGGGATGGGCTGGCCTGGTGGGGGTTATTGTGGGTTTCTCTCACCAGGCTGCAGCTCCCACTGGTTTATGTGAGGGCCGAGTGTGTACTGGGCAGAACCAGGCTGGACTGAAACACCCAGTGGTTCCAGTGGAAGTTGGGAGTGAAAACAGAACCAACCCAGCAATTGTAACCACCAGCTGATTGGGGCGATGGACTGTGCCAGACCCTGTACTTGCAAGTACACACAAGAATCTGGTCTGGGAACACCTCAGACAAAGTTTCTTTTGGGATCTCTCCAATCGAAATGCCGGACTCAGAACCCTAACCATGAAAAGACAGAAGACAGAACAAGTCAATCAACCACCTCAGCTATATGTTGGCAGCGAAATACTGGGCAAATGGAGACTCTATGATGGACTATGTCAATCAGTGGATTCTTCAACGACCTCATTGTGCTTGGAGTGGTGAGATTGGCAGTGATTCATAACTGGTGAACTATCAAAACCACTTGAGCAAGACTCTTGGAGCATGCCCCACATCCAGGACCTGGGATGGGTGGGAGACTGGGTGGGGCTTCTCCCTCTATCCCCCTTTACCTTAGATACATGAAGGAAACAATATGAAAATGATAATCTTACCCACTTCCCTATAGCCCTTGAACATTTTTTACCCTAATTAACTATGTAAAGATTGTCAAAAATATAATAAAAAATGAAAAAAAAGTAAAATAAATGTACTATTTTTTTAAAAGGAAGAATCATAATGATTTTGGGTATAGCCTGCAAAAGAGGGGATTAGAGGGACGGTGAGGGGCAGCCAGCCTCCACTGCTCCCCCTCCCACCAGAGAGCCGCTTTCATCAGCTCATGGTTGAGACCAGGGTTAGAACAGCTTCAATCACTCTGGCTCTGACACCTGTGTCTGTGACCTTTGGCTTGACCCTCCCAGGCCCAAAAGCACAGAGCACTGCTTCTGCAAAGATAGCATGAGTTCAAAATAGGGAAATGGATCTGAGGAGGAAACACCCTCTCCATTAGGAACAGCAAAGCACAGGACGTCAACCACATCTCTGCCGGCTTCAAAGTCCTATGCAGCAGTCGCCAAGCAGCTCCTGTTCAGGATGCTGTCACACTGAGGAGGCATTCTGAAACAAGCTGCCCAGTGAAGGCAGCGCCAGACTCAAAGAGCCATAGAAATGTCTGTTTGGGGGACAGGAAGAAAATGGGGATACCAGATGGTTATTGTCCCTGTGGCATTCACTGGGCTCTCTTGAGCACATTGGACATCTTCATCCCAAAAGCAAGAAGACACCTGTTCCCACTGTCAAGAGGTACAACCTATGCATCAGGTCTGTCTTTCTGAACCAGCCTTGAAGCAGCATGGACTTAGGGTCGATTCAGGATCCTGGTGCAAATACACACAGGGAGTTGAGCGTTCTCCCCTGAAATGCAAGTGGGACCTTGGATTTACTGCTTCCAATGGTGAGGGTAGGAGGCAGCAAACTGGTTAAAACTGCTCCCTTTTACTCATAGGTTGGTTTTTAATCTCTTATTGTGTCCAGTTTATAAACCGAAGCTTGTCATCTGTATGCGACAAGGGGGAAAGCAGCATAGACATAAGATTCAGTGTTCCCCTGGCTTTGGCTATCCATGAAGGGTTGTGGCACAAACCCTCTGCAGGATGAAGAGACTCCTGCCCTGCAGTCATGATGTGTGCTCAAGTCCTGCGTGCCTGAGGACAGGAGTTGTGACTTGAATGAGGTGTTTCTGCTCCAAAAACTCAGGCTGGACTTTAAATCTGCATTGTGGGGTGGGCCTACAGCAGGGAACTGTGTGCTTTGCGACTCTAGTTCTGCCCTGGGCTGCTCACTGCCTCCTGGACAGGAGATTGCAAACCACACTGCCTAGACGCTCCTGAAGTGCCACCAAAACGCAACTGTTAATCCACAGTCGAGTTAAAGGGCCCACATGGTGGCTTAGCCTTGCCCTTATTTATTCCTGACCTTGATTCCCATGCAAGCTGCTAGCCGATGGCTCATACCCCAATGCCAGGGCAGAGCAGCCCACACCGGGATTCTGGATGGCCCAGCCCCCATTCCCCATCCCCCTCCGAATCTTAAAACCTTTTCACCACAACTTAAACCTTACTGTTCTTTCTAACAGTAGTAAATCACCAGTGCTCATGCTTTCATGTGGGGAGTTTCCCTGGCTACAGCTCCTCGATTTCACCATAAGCAAATTTCTTTAAAAACTAAAAGATGGGGACAGGCATTTGGAATAGCTGTCTACATCAACACTTGGGACACCTGAGAACCATATCTGAGTGCCTGGTTCAAGTCCCACCTCCCCTGTTCTAATTCGGTTTTCTCTGTTAACGCATATTCTGGGAGGAAGCAGATGATGGCTCAAGTGCTTGGGCCCCCTGCCCCTCATGTGGGAGATGCAGACGGAGTCCTGGACTTTGGCCTGGGTCTGGACAGATCTGGCCATGGTGGATATTTGGGGAATGAGGTTAGCAGATGAAAGATCTCTCCCTCTGCCTATCTGTCTTTCAAATAACATGAAAACAAATAAAAATAAAGGACAAACTTTCCATTTTTTTTTCTTCTTCATTCCGATTTACAACCTCTGGCCCCTCATGATGCTGTTCTTTGAAGCAGGCAGTTGCTGCTCCTGATGTGTGAACATCAATCTCCCTCCCACTGGATGCCACTGTGCTCTGAGGCCAGAATTTCCTTGATTTGCTTGGTCATCCATTCCAGTGGGCAAACACCTCAGGCCACCACTACCTTGTGGGGAGCAGAGGAAACTTTTGCGCACTTTCCATGGCTTTTTGGGAAATATGAATGCAAGCTGCCAGGGACAAACTCATAGCAGATTTCACAGCTGCTCTATCGAATGCCTCCAGAACCATGGCAACATCAAGCCTTCTGCATCAGATTGCAGATTCTGATCTAGCTTCCTGCTACAATGCCTGTGAAGGCTCGATGACTTGAGTCCATGGGGAGACTGGATGGAGTTCTTGGCTCCTGGTCCCTTCATGGCCCAGGCCAGGCTGTCTGGCAGTATTTGAGGGAGTGAATCAGCAGATGGAAGATTTCTGTCACTGTTTCAAATACATAATAAACCTTAAGGCTTACATGAGAAAGAAATCTTTGTGATAGAGGAATTTTCACAAAGTTCATGGAAAATGTTTGGATGCACCAAAACAAATCCATTTTTTAAAAAAGATTTACTTTTATTGGAAAGCCAGACCACATTTATGGAGAGAAGGAGAGACAAAGAGAAAGATCTTTCATCGCTGATTTATACTACCTAAAGGGTGGGAACAGCCAGAGCTGAGATGATCCAAAGCCAGGAGCCAGGAGCATCTCCCAAATCTCCCACACAATTGCAGGGTCCCAAGGCTTCAGGCCATCCTCTGCTGCTTTCCCAGGTCATAAGCAGGGAGCTGGATGAGAAGCAGAGCAGCTGGGACTTGTATTGGTTCCAATAAGAGATCCTGGCTCTTGCAAGGTGGAGGATTAGCCAATTGAGCAACCGTGCCAGGACACATAAGTCCACCTTTTAATTCCATGTTTTGTTGAATTTTCACAAGTGCATGTGCTCTCACATAAGGGATTCGATGAAAAAAGCAACTCATGATATGGATGGAATTCCTCTTTACTTTCCTCTTAAGTTAAAATATCCCTTTCCTAAGCTTTTTCTAGAACATCACTCCCTCAGCATGAGAACTCATTTCCCAACCACAGAAAAACACGCCAAGTAAGTGCCAATTTAAAGCAGAGTAAATCAGTCCTAAATCACCTCTCAGAATTTTGTGCTGTGATTAAGACACTGAACTGTGTGTTTTTTTTTTTGGCTTTCTTCATGTATCTTGCATCAGTCAGCAGCTCTCCTGCTCCCTGAGCAGTAGGGCTGCAGTGGTCTAACCGTGGGGGTTTTGATAGGCGATTCCCTCCCACGCTGTCCTCGGTGGCACAGACATGAGCCCTGACAGGCGTCCCACCACGCTGTCCACGGTGGCAGACATGAGCCCTGACAGCAAAGCTACACACAGAGACAGGCCGTGTGGTCAGCAGGTTCTGAGACTCTTTCCAAGCGAATGGCAGCCTTTGTTATTGCGAGAAATCCAATGCCTAGGAACCAACTACTAGCACTGCACTTGGAAATGTCAGTAAGTGACGCTTTAAAGACAATTTGCAAACTATTATTTGAGAGAGAGAGAAAGAATGGAGAGAAAGAGAGAAGCAAGAGAAAACACGTTTCCATCTGTTGGCTCATTCCTCGCAGGCCTGTGATGGCCCCAGATCAGGCTAGCGCCGAAGCTGAAGCCAAGAACTTGATTCAGATGTTTCGCATTCATGAGTTGCACTAGAGCCACCGCTGGCACTTCTCAGGGTCTTGCATTAGCGGGAAGTTGAAGTTAGGAGCTGGGGCCAGATGTTGCACTTGACACGGGACAGGTGCCAAATCAATACCTACTTCAATGAGAGGTTTTATTTATTTATTTTTTCCTTTGGTAAATCAGAATTATAACTTTTGGTGATGAGGCACTATTTTTCTTGCTAGGTGGAACTGTCTAGGGGATAGCCTTGGACTGTGGCTTGCAGTGGGTTCCCAGGAATGGCCCAAGGACTCTTCTGAATTGCTCACGGAATACTTTCATCTGGCGCTTGAGTCACTGCCTATTTAATGATCCTGATTCAAGGACAAAAGTCTTCACCTACTTTTTTTTTTTTCCCCATTGCAGGATTAAGAAATAAATAAATAAAAAGACTTTTATTTTTCTCAGAGCAGTTTTAGGTCCACATTAGATTGGAACAGGAGGTAGAGCAATTTCCTGTAATGGCCCATGATCAATAACCCCCAGGAGACTGGTGCCATCTGTGGGCCCTCAATGACTCATCATTATCGCCCAGAGTTCATACTCATGTTAGGGTCACTCCTGGGGAAGCATGCTTTGCAGGTGTGGACAAACGTGTGCTGACATACACCCACCAGTCTGGGGGTTATGCAGGGTCGTTTGACTGCCCTCACTACCTTTTCACTCCAGAGAGGCAATTCTATCTCTCACAAGACTCCTAAATCTAATTACGGTCATTGCTTCAGCCAACAGGATCTATTTTTCCTATGGTATTTTTAAAAATTTCAATGTTGGTTCCAATCACCTCAGTACAAAGTATTGACCAATTGTAGATACAGAGTAAACTATCCTGGGTTTTGAGAGGGAGGAACAATCATTCGGAGTTCTTCATTGGTGTGAGGAAGTTTTGGAAGTCTCCCTTTATCTCTTTCACTGTCATGCGTTGACTCTGGGTACCAGTCGTCACGTGTTACCTCTCTCACGTCCACAAACACTGCATACACTGATTCAAGCAGCTGGGAGCTTTGTCAGACCTCTTGGTCTCAACATCCTGCTTGCTACTTAAGTGTTACGTTCTAAGCCGGAGATCAGCCTGACTGTGTCCACAGGGATTTGCTTGTGGCATCCGGTGTGGGGTTGGGTCTAAACACATGGACACTCACATGGTAGACCCATCCTGTGTCCGGGCAGAGGCACGGCTTTAATCAGGATGATACACCGGGAGTTTAGCGTGGACATCCCCCTTCCACCTGCTCTCCCTGCTTCTCCCTCAAGGAGAACTGAGCACTGCAGCTTCACTTGTGTCCTTCCGACTCTCCCTGTGAGGCACAGCTCTTGGCTTCAACGTTTTCACCTCCTTTTCGATCAATAGATTTCTGTTCAGGCCGCCTCAGCCTTGGACTGCTGGAAGAAACCACTGAGCTCTTCTCTTTTCCCTCAGTGGCATCCTTCCCTGCTTGCTCCAGTGGTCTCACTCCTCCAACTCCTTTTCCTCCAGCACTTTCTGAAAGCTCCCCTAAGCTTCTGTCCACCCCCAGGCTCCTCTTCCACCTCTCATTCTGCATGCTTTCCATGGTATCTGTGTCCACCTGTGCCTGGTGGGTTAATCCCATGAGTTCACGTCCAGCGTGGAATCCTCTCTGAGCAACAGGCCCTTGACAACCCCACCCCACAGACAATTTCCAGAGATGGCCCAATGGGCTCCACAGGCTGGATTCTTTGTTCTCGTCTCCTCACATCTGCCTCCACGTCCCACACCTCTTAACATGGAGAGAGCCATCACCATTTTCTCTGAGCTGGAAAACTCAGCCAACCCTAACGCATTCTTCCCCCCACCAACTCCTCAGGCACGTGGTTCTCAAGACATCAATTAGACCAAATCCATAAACAGTGTCTGTCCCTCCATATTTGGGGCGACTGAACTTGCATCCTGCTCCAGCTGGTCACGCAGCACTTTTTCAATGATGAGCAAAGGAGCCAGACTGCATGGCCTGGACTCTCAACTCTGTCACAGGGCTGTGTGGGCATCTGCTCTTCAAGGTCCAGCATGCGATATAATCTTGTATTACTGTTTAGTTTACAATTCCAGATATATGTACGGCAGAGAATTGGTTTGTTCAGCACCATGGGGTTCACCTGAATCTGGGATTTAGAGATGGTGCCAATCTCTGGAATAATTATTATTTGCTAAGCTCTTTTGCTGGCTAAATTAGATTCAGTTAGTCATATGTGATCCTCTCAGCAACCCCACGGTGTTAGGATTACTATGGATCTGGAAGCTGAGGCTCCGAGAAATGTCCTAAAGTTTATGTAGCTGATAAGTGGACTGGCAGGATTTCAAAGCTCTGTTTGACTCTAGTGTTTTTGTTCCTAAACATCAGGGTTGTTTTGCCTGTGTTTGTGGCTGAGAAGTAATATGCCCCAGTTTCAAAAGAAGTATTTGCACAGAGGTCATATATCGCAGGGATGTACTGACACACGAGCAGGCAACACTGACCAGAGTACATTGTCAGGGTCAGGGCAAACACCTGTGCAAACATGAATGACTCTGCTCAAGGGAGTGTCCTTGACAGAGACTCTAATTTCTTAGATTTCACAATTTAATTGTGCCAGGTGAAAGCACAATGAAAACTGATGGGATGAGTCCATGTTTTGTGCAAATGAGGGCAACTTCGAGCCTGTAAAACTGTGCTTCATATAGCAAGTACAACGGAAAGATAGCATTTTTTATAAGAAAGTACAACAACCCACCCCTTTCTCTTCCACTGAAGTTAAGACCTAATCAGAATAGTAGGGATGTTCATGGGCTTCTATAGCCTTGGTGCCATGGAAGGCTGTGCAGAAAAGTGAAGACAGCAACTTGACAAGAAGCACCTCAGAAGGATGGACAGTTCAAGTTTATAGCACGGCTCGTTCACAGCTGTCTTATCTGGGTGATGAAGCACATTGCCATGAACTGGAGGGGGGAAAGACATCTACTCAAAACTACAGAGTGTCCAAAAGGGCTGTACCAATGACCACTTGCTGGACCAATAAGAGATGTGGATGAAGGTAACGCTGTCAAACAAGGAAATGTCAGAGAGAGAGATGCAGGCTCCTGGCAGGGAACCACAAGACGTACAACATATAACAGGAAGTCACTGAATCAACAGTCATGACTCATCCACTTGACCACTTCAAGAATGTGTTAGAAAAAGCAGGTTCAGGCAGCCCGGTGGAAATGTGATGGCTCTTTCCTCTTAGCAATGTGCTGAGATGTCACTGACATCTATTCTGTCACAATTCCATGAGCTTGGTGGCAGAACAACTCTTTAAGGCTGGGGAACGTCACTTTCCTTACCTTGTGTGTTCTGACGGATTCGATATTTAGATCTGATGCCCAGTGCTGTCATTCCGACGGGGTCTGAGTGTTTCCCAAACGTTTACATGCTGAAATTCAACCTCCAGTGTGAGGTATTAAGAGGGCAGAAACTTAATCTGACTGTGGTGATTATAGGCGGGGTGCTTGGAGGTGATCAGGATTAGATAAAGTTGTCAGATAAAGCCACCTGACTTAATTACTGCTGGCATACATACACACATGTAGTCATATGCACACACATGTGTACACACACACACATACACACACTCAGGCATCCTTGTTCTTGCCAAGTAAGCCACCTTGGGACTCTGACAGTAAGAATGTCATCTCGCCAGACATAGCCCTTCAACCTTGGACCCTCAACCCTGGACCTCCCCGAGCATGAGCCCAAACAAACTTACTAGAGTTACCCAGAGTAACACAGTAACCAGATGTTCCAGTACAGTAGTGTACACAGGCTAATGAACCCAATTGTGTCCGCTCCTGCTTTGAACAAGTGCACACCCAGGTCTGGTGCCCACCCCTGGAGCCGATGGGCACAGCCTGAGCCAAAGTCTCTGTGGCCTGGGGGCAAGGTCAGAGGCAAGAACCAGCTGCCTGGGAACCATGTTGGTCACAGAGCCTGTGTTTTTTTGTTTTTTTTTTTTTTTTTTATCACTATGAGCCTATGCTTAAAAATAAGCAGTTCTCAGTTAAGAAGAGACCTTTCTACCTTAGTCCAGACACTCAGGTGACCAGGCCACACAGGGCCTGTGTTCCCCGAAGCACCTGTGAGACGGAGTTCAGATGCATAGGCGCATGCTTTTTGCCTTAGTCCTTGCCTGGGACTTAAGCTGTACCTCCTAGTTTCTATTCATAGGTTAAAGCCTTAACCCTGGTAGGGCCTTTAAGGAGGTAGTCATAGTTCAAAGAGGTCATTAAGGCTGTCCAGAGGTCCAGCGTGTCTCTCCAGTGTCTCTCCCCGCTGCATAATCACTCAGGGCAGGTTGTGAGGGCGTGGTGGAAAGACATGTCTGCAAGCCAGAAAACAGATCATGTCAGGTAGCAACCATGCAAATTGCTTCACTTGTGAGAAGTTCCAGACTTGTGAGAAGACGTGTGTGTTTTCCAGGCATTCCAGCTGGAGAGCACCCACGGCCCGTCTTTGCTCGTATGCCCACCCTGCCTCCCATTGCCTTAAAATCCAGCCCATTGCAAGCCTAAAAGATGCACGCATGAACATTAAATGGGTTCCCTCTTGCTGGTAGACTCCCCTGTCACAGTGGCTTGCAGAGTCTTGTGCAGGCTAGAGGAGCTCTTGAGGTGATGGGCAGGACGATGGCCAGCCACGCCATCAGGAACCACTTGATGGGGAGTCAGAGCACTTCCAGGAACCTCTGGAATGATGCAGACCTAAACTCAGTACCGTGTTAGGGGGCAAACAAAATTTACTTGAATCCACATGAAGACAGTTTATTCCTTCTGCAGAGGTCTCCAGGAAGGCCTGTGCAGGCATGGCTATATAGAAACGGGACCGGCTTCAGGCTAGGAGGCACAGAGCACTGACAGCACTGAAGTCAGGATACCCTCCTGGAGATGGAGTTTTCTATTCCCTGCCACTGGGCTCTCAATGCACATTTCCTGAATAAATGGATGCACGGGGCCAACAGAAAGAAATAAATGGCCATCAGATGTGATGGCAGCAGAAGAAAGCACTGCCGGATATTAATGGTCTATAAGTCTCATTTATGGTTACAAAATGTCCAGCTAAATCCATCGCAAATATGAATAAAGCCGAGAACCTTCCTGTGCTTAACAAAAACATACCCAAAATTTGATAAACAACTTTAGCTCAATATAACAGTATGTGTTTCCATGCTGATAACACTGGGTGAAGGATGCAATATACTCCTGGGCAAAGCTTAAGCCATTTAAACCATTTAAACGTCACTTCAGATATGATGTTGACATGGACTTGTCTCAGGTCACGAGAGACAATGTCTTTCAAAATGTCCTTTCCGGGGTGGGGGATCAGGTGGGGATGAGGAGGCAGGCAGTATGGTGGCTCAACAGCCTACTCCTCCTGCAGCTATGACATCCCACATGGGCACCTGCTCACATCCCAGCTGCTTTCTTTCTGATCCAGAATACTGATCCAGGATACTAACGTATCTGGAAAGCAGTAGAGGATGGTTTAGGTCCTTGGGCCCTTGCACCCATGTGGGAGATGTGGAGGAGGCTCCTGGCTTTGGATCTGCTCAGACATTGTAACTACCTGGGGGGAGTGAATCTCCCCTAGTGGACAAAAGATCTCTCTTTCTGTCTCTCCATCTCTGCCAATCTGCCTTTCAAATAAAAATAAACAAAAGTGTCCCTCTGGGAGCATAGTGCACTCATTCCAAACATGCTGTAGCAAGGTGACTCAAGGTGACTCTTCACCACTCATGTGTCCTCTGCAGCTCACAATATTTTAGTGAATATTTTTGTGCTTTGTGTATTCTGAGATTTTTTTTAAAGATATCCTTACACTCACATAAAACTGCATCGAATGTTTCCATCTTTTGATCTTCCCAGTCATACTGTTCTCTGTTGTTTTTTTAAACCTTAATTCTCCTCTTGAGTTACTGGGATGCACTTAAAAAACTGGCTGTTGTGGGCCTGGTGCCATGGCTTTGTGATTAAATCCTCACCTTACAGGTGCTGGGATCCCACACGGTTGCTGGTTCATGTCCCAGCTGCTCTACATCCCATCCAGCTGCCTGCTTGTGGTCTGGGAAAGCAGATGAGGATGGCCCAAAGCCTTGGGACCCTGTGCCTATGTGAGAGACCAGGAAGAAGCTCTTGGCTCCTGGCTTAGGATTGGCTCAACTCCAGCTGTTACGGTCATTTGGGGACTGAACCAGCACACAGATCTTTCTTTATCTCTTCTCTCTATAAACCTGCCTCTCAATAAAAATAAATCAATCTTAAAAAGCAAAACAAAGAACTGGTTGGACTAAGTCCTGATTAATTTCTCTCCAGAGAAAGACAGAGCAGGGATGGGGGTGGGGGCTGCCATGGCTTACCCACCTGCCGTTTTGACTGAGGGATGAAATACAAATTTTATTAGGCCATGAGATAATGTCTAAGAGGACAGCCATTCAAGGCGTGCCACAGGAGGGGACATTCCCCTGACCCCTTCACATGAGTGGTCAACTAATTAGGTAGGAAGTTCTAGAGTGACAGTTCTGGATCTGTCCCCTTCTGGAAGTCAGCAAAGAGCTCTGTCACTGTGGGGACCTCTGCCCTTCCTAGGGGGCACTGTGCCTTGATTTGGAATTCAGCTGCCCTTTTTTAAATTATGATAATCTTTACATAGTTGATTAGGGCACAAAGGATCAAGGGCTACAAGAAAGTAGGTAAGACCATTGTTTCCACATTTTCTCTCTCTCTCTCTCTCTCTCTCTCTCTCTCTCTCTTTTTCTGCATCTGAGGCAAGAGGGGAGATAAAGGGAGAATGCCCATCCAACCTCCCACCCATCCCAGGGTCCTGGACGTGCAGCATGCTCTGAGGAGCCTGCTCAAGTGGTTTTCAGAGTTGAACAGTTCTGAATTTCTGCTAGTCTCGCCATTCCAAGCACAGTGAGATCCAGAATCCACTGGCTGACATAGCCCACCTTAGAGTCTCTGCCCACATTTTCATTGCCCACACATGGATACAGCAGTTCTTATCAACGTTTTAGAATTCCGCAGCTTGAGGTACCCAGAGCCAACCAGGATGGAAAAACATTAAATGAGAGATTTCACAAGTAAATAATTTCACATTCGGTGCTGCTTTCAAGTAGGTGAGCCATCAGCTTTGTCCTGCCCAGGATGTGGCCCATTCCTTTAGACGGGAGTCTACATCCTGTGTGCACCGCCGCCCTCCTGTGCAGTCCCCTGCATCTGGGCCGTCCAATGGACTTCCAGGGAGCACAGTGTACCTTTCCCTGCAGCCTCACACTGGGCCCCTCCAGCTCACCACGAAGTTACTGCATCATCTCACACCACGATAACAAGGCTGAACCCACGACAGCATCCTATGAGGCAGACACCATGGTGTCACCATTGCTAGGACAGAATACTGCTACAATTGCTCGACTTCATTGCTGCTGTGAGTTCTTATTGTGTATGGGAGAAGGGCGGTTCCTACAGGGCAAGGTTTCAGGCATCTGCTGAGGGTCTTGGAAGGTACCACCAAGGATAAGCACCTACTGTAGTTTCGAGCTTCTTCGTACTACCCGCTCCCGAAATTTCCCTTTAGATTTTCAGACACTGTCCCAGGACACAGCATCTAGGTTAACTGTTTTGTCACTCATCCTTGTGGCGGGTGAATCCTTTCCGACTCAACACGCATTGGTCCCCCTTGGATATTAGAAGCCGTACCCTTGACGAGCAGGTCACTTCCTCAGGCCACAGAACTGGCTGCTTCTTAGGCACAGCAGGGCACCCTGGATAATTACGCTTCCCGACAGCCCACAAAACTGGAATCAAAAGCCAGTGTGTCATTTTCTTTCTCTTAAAAAGCAACAAGTAGCATCGGGAATCTCCTCCCCCCACCCAGCTCCCTTCATTCCATAGCGCAGTACCAAGAAAAGGCTTTTCAGTCCAAGAATACGAAAGCTAAACTCAGCAAACACTAGCAAGCTGTGCAGCTGAGGACTTCGGAATGCTGGGTTAGGTTTTCTTTTCTCTCTCTTTTTCCCTCTCTCTCTCCCTCCCTCCCTCCCTCCGTCTCTCCCTCCCGCTTCTGCCTCCGGTTTGCAGAAGGCATAGGGGGCAGCAAGGCCCTTGGGCTGCTGGATCTGAAGAGGGGCAAACGCGCTCACCCGCTCAGAGCTGACCTTGCATGGCTACCCCAAGCATCCCAAGCATCACCTCTCCAGCGGACGACCCAATTTCTCAAAAGCCAACCGGCCACACCCACCGGCAGCTGGGTCAGAGTAAGAGCTCCGTGGGCCAGCTAAAAGGCCTTAGGATTTTCCTTTCATTGTGTGTTCTTAGAGTGAACCACTATGGCGCTGCACTGGGCACGGGAAATGCAAGTCCACTGTGCGAATCGATCCATCCACAGGGCACATTTTCATCAGTGACAGACAAGCCATCGCCACGGGCAAGGAGCAAAACCTCCGTTCAAGATGTTCTGGGTTTTCACCGGAGTGACCAGGGTCGGAACGAAAATGAGCCCCCCGCCCCCAGAGGTTAAAGACACTCTACCCCACCCCCTGCCAATTTATTATTCTTATTTTTAATCACCAGCGTTGAAAGGACTGCCACCGCCCGTGCCCACCCCGGGATCCCTGCGGGCGGCGCGCGGGACCTACCCAGTAGCAGCAGCCTGTGCGTCTGTTGCAGGTCTCGCTTCTGCTCTCGCAGCATGCGGTCGATCCCCCGGCTCACTTTCTTCGCCTCCCGCGCAGCCTCTCGCTCCTCGGCGCTCTGTAGGTCCCCGCGCCGCCGCTTCTCCTTCTGCGGGGCCGCCTTGGGCCAGGCGCGCGCCGGGTTCCCGCCGCCGGCCGCGGGGTGCCCCGCCGCCCGCGCCCCGGAGCCGGCCGGGACCAGGGTCAGCACCGGGGCCGCGGTGCACCGTGCCTCGTCCGCGGCCGTGCACCGTGCCTCGTCCGCGGGCGGCTCCGGAGCGCCGCCGGGCGCGTCCTCGGGACCGCCGAAGAGCAGCGGCCGCAGGCTGTAGCACAGACCCATGTGGGCGTTGGGGGACACGCGCGCCAAGGACGCTCGTGTTTCAGGCCGGGGCGCCGAGGCTCGAGCGGGCTGCGTTCGGACCCGGCGCGGGGCGGCGGGTCGCGGGCGGCTGGGCGCGGTGGCGGCGGACCCCCGAGGGCCACGGCCCTTCACTGCTCCGGAGGGCCATGTTGCATTGTCCGCGAGGTGCCGGGGGCGCCAGCCGCCAGGGGCTGGAATCACCTGATGGCGCGGAGAGTGGGCCGAGCCGGTTGGCCTCCGCGAGCCCGGCCCCCCGTTACCGTAAAGCCCGCCGCCGCCCCGGCCCCGCCACGCCAAACGCCGCGGTCCGCGCGAGCCTCTCGCTACCGTAAATACCGCCGCCCGGCCAGCCCCGTTACCGTAAATATCGCGGCGGCGCGGGCAGGGCTCTGCCGCCGTAAATACCCGAGCCTGGCGCGCAGCTGCAGGCAGCGGCGGCGTGGTCCCCTCCTGGAGGCCCGGGTTGCTTCAAACCACGGTAGCCTTTGCTTACTCTTGGTGGGTGGTGAAGATCATCAGACAGCCGGGTGCAAGGAGCGAGACGCTGGCTTTAAGACCTTCATTTCCCCAACGCTGAGATGTCTGAGTCTTTCTCCACCAGCAACACACAAACACACACGTCCACGCCCTCTTGATCTCTACTTACAGGCATCTTTAGGTACACCTTTAAGGGCATCTTTGACTTCAACAAAATCTCCATTCTGGAGGTTCACGGCCCGTTGTCGACACCCAGCAAGCTCCCTGGAACGGTAGAAAGGAGCACCTGTATTTGTCGTGCGATATCTATCCGCACTAAAGCGAGATCACGAAGTTGGAACCCATAGAAAGGCGCTGAGCAGCGGCCCTTTCCGGCTGGGAGAAGGGGTGCTCTCTCCATTCCTCTGCAGACACAAACCCTAGGGCGAACCCAGCCCCGGGGTCCTTCTGGAGCTGTTCCAACAGGTGAACTTTTGGAAATGGCTCTTAAGAAAACTGCTTAGAACAGCTGTTCCATGGTTTCAAGGAAAATGATGCGGAAATTATTTTGGAGACATTTATGTTGTTATTAGAAAGGCAGCTTTCACACAGAAGGAGAGATCTCTCACCCGCAGGTTCACTTCCTAAATAGCTGTAAAACCGGAGCTGAGCTGTTCTGAAACCGGGGACCAGGAGCTTCTGGGTTTCCCACGTGGGTGAAGGGTTCCGGACACTTGGACCATCCTCTGCTGCTGGAAACAGGCCATTAGCATAGATCAGTAGTGGAGCAGCCGGGACACGAACTGGTGCCCTAACGGGAGACCGGTATCACAGAATGGAGGATTAGCCTGTTGTGACACTGCGCAGGCACCTGCTGTAGAAACTGTAAGTGACAGTTAAGTATCCAATATAAATTCCACAAATGCAGCAGATAAGGCCATTTAGTGCAAAATAACGTCCCTCAAAGTAAATAGATTGGGGGGAGGGGGAAAGGGGAGGGAGAGAGAGAGAGAGAAAGAGAGAGATGGTGATTGAGATTCTGCAAAGAATAATGATATTTATCTGGGCATAGTGGAGCAATGCCATGGGAGTACCCTCGCCAGGGTGAAGTGTGGGCACAAAGACGATGACGCAAAGGGAAGAAGGCCACATTGAGAATTACATGGGACATTTTGAAAATTAATTAAAAGTGTGATATAAACCTGAGGCTGAACAGACAGTGGCTTCCTGGATGTTCTTGCACAAGTGCCTTTTGTTTAACTCTGTGGTGACCCGTGTGTAATATCACGGTTCTGGCAGGCTTGTGGTGGTCGCTATCAGGCAACTACATGTTCCTGGCTGTATTTACTTATTTATTGGCTAGGGAGGGCACAAAGTGACTGACAACTTTTAAATCTTGTTAACAGGGCCCAGCGGCATGGCCTAGCAGCTAAAGTCCTTGCCTTGAAAGTGCCAGGATCCCATATGGGCGCCGGTTCTAGTCCCAGCAGCTCTACTTCCCGTCCAGTGTCTGACTTTCCAATAAAAAAATCTCGTTAACAGCATGCTGTGTCACTTGGTGTTTGTGTAAATAATCATATTTGATTACTGCTTTAAGATTTATTCTTATTTCAAAGAGAGAGACAGAAGGAAATTGACAAAGATCTCTCACTCACTCATCAAATGCCCAGAGGAGTGTGGAGTCTGGCTGATCACTTTACCTTCCTGGGGTCTCCACATTGCTCATCTGCTTCACTCCTGTTGTGGACTAGGCAGAGAGTGAGGGATGAAGAGCCAAGAGGCTTCCAGCAGCCTCTGTACCATAGAGTTGAAACCAAAATAGAGTAAACATGGCTCATTGCTAACTGCAATTCTTTTCGCCATTATAACTCCTGCTTTACTTGCTTAGCTAACAAACTGTGTGAGCTTGCAGGCCTAATGGCCAACTAATGCCAATGACCCCAATCCCCATAAACCAAGGCCCCAGACTTATTAACCCATAGATAATTCAAGATAGGGGCCTGGTTGTCACAGGCGTGCCAAGGATAGAACCCAGACTTGAGGAGAGCAGGTGGGGGCTGGCAAGCCGAAATAAGCAAGGAATGTGTAATCCTCCCTCATTCATCTCTCAAGCTGTTGTAAATTGTGCCCCCTTGAGGCTATGTCAAATTGCCCCTAAAAGAAAACCTTGTACTGCTTCTGTATAAAAAAAAGCAGACAGCTTTCTCACATTGTCCATGATGATCCTGGAATTGTAGTGGTCCGTTTCTTCTCTCTACGCCTATTTCACGCACCCTTCTCGAGCTCCGAACTCAGCTGGAGCTGGACTCCAGCACCAGAGACCATCAAGAGCACTGCATCCTGCCCCGATTCCACCCCATGCGTGTGTTCCGTTAGGGTACCACTCCCTACCGGAAGCGGGTGGCTGAGCTGGGGTCATGTACGATGTTCCTGATGAGATTTCCTCCACACACTGAATGTGTGCTGTCTTCATCCCTGTGAGCACATCCTGCTTCCATGCCTGCACTTCACTGATGCCTTTGCTTTGAATTGGTCTCTACACCAACAAGGAACTGGAAGAAATGCAGATGGGGACTCGTACATCCCTAGAACCCTGTGGTTTTACCTGGCATTGTGCTATCAGGGGCTCCACGTGGAGGCAACTCTACACGGCTTCCCCGGTTAAGTTGTGGTGGAAGCTGACTCATAACTCTTGTATTCTGCATGTTTGCAAAGCCAGCATATCTCATGCACTAGATAGAAAGGTAGAGACAGTAGCCAGTGTGTGTGTGAAAGAAGCTAAAAGGAAAAGACAAGAAGCTCACATGGGAAGGAACACACCAGCCTCAGAAACAGGTCTTGAATGCAACCCAACATGTGTACATCAAAGTCCTGCTCATAGCAGGATAAATCTGTAGGCAATCCCAGCCTCTTTCCATGGAAACATTCCAAGAAAATTCTTTCTGTCCCAGCACCAATGGGGCTTTTCTGGGGCTACCCAGCTTGACAACATCAGTTACTAAAACTTTGGGAGGATTTTCACATCCAGAAACTTGTTTACAACATTCTGAAAGAGGAGGAGGAAGGCTATGCAGTGGTGGGAAGAAGGTGGTACCCTTTGTGCAAGTCAACTCCAGTCTGAAGCTATAAAGGGTACTCAGTTCTTTCAACCAAGTTTTCCACCCCTCCTGTTGAATTTATTACTTCATTAAACTTTGTTAACTTGTTTATTGTTATTCTTTGCCTCACACTGCTGTTCCGCCCATTCTCTGCTAATTCATGGGTGTTACTAGCAGCACCCTGGCTTGCCTGAAGCATGGGTGTAGTCATTGGATCACTTTTATGGCCAGACACAAGGAAAGAGACTCTCGGGCCATGTTTGGCAACCCCTGAAAAGTGCCCTGGGGAGCACTTGGGATGCTTACATTGTCTCCAGCCTCCATTGCAGTTTACCTGCACTCTTGTGTGTTGTGTTGGGTAGGATGGGCGCTCTGACCTGTGGGCATGTGTGGGGACAGGGATTTAGTAAAAGTGTGTGCTGGGCAATGGGTAGGGGACTGCTACATCCCATCCTTAGGCTTCCGTTGCAGGAATGCACCCACACAGGTTTAGAGGGAGAGTAAGCCCATGCACTAGTGGTGACGGGAAATGCATCCAACTGTGAAGTTTGACTGGGAGTACTAGCACAGACCATGGGCCATCTGAAACCAAACCATCATATCCATTGGAACTGATGTGCTGTGGCAGAATCTCATCAGCAGGTGGGACAAAGTATCCCTCTCCCTGTCCTCCACAGTCACTGGGAATGAGGGTGGGAACTGCAGCACTGCTCTCTGAGGAAGCCAGATATGGCTTTGATCACTCTGCTGCCAGAAGCCAGGAGAAAAGGAGGAGCCTTAAGAAGCAGCTGGAAACAACATCAGGGATTCTCTATGCCAGACAACCAGCCAGGCCCGGGAGGAGCCCCAGACAGAGACAACCCCTTCTTCCCAAAGTCATTCTCAGAAGTACCTGGTGGCAAAGGAGTTTCCAGAACAAAAGGAGTGGGGCTGGTGGAGCTTTCTGAGTCTGAGAGGTGGGGTGGTGGGGTAGAGTGTTGTACGGCCAGGCCTAAGGCCACAAGAATCCACAGTCTACCATTCTCAACCACAGTGTCCCACTGGCTATGTGTTTCTGTTGGTTTGAATATGGAGCAGCAAAACCAGGAAGAGTGGGATTGTCCCTCTCCATGAAGAAGAGAATAAAATGAATATTCAGAGAACAGCAGTGGCAAGTGGGCAACACACAAGGATTTTGAGGTTTGGGTCTTGGGGTCCTGGCCTGGGGTTCTGGGGATGCTTCCATGATCTTGGCCATGAAAGCCTACCTTTGGGTTCTTTCTGGAGGCTTCCTGTTTTTCCTCGCTGACTGAAAACTTAAGTCCCCTTGTTTTGAAAAGCATCTCTTGCTTTTATGAACTGGGTGGAGTGGCACCCTTGTGTCACTCAGACAAGACCTTGCCTCTGGTACTTACCATGCTGGGTCTCCAGAATAGGCACCATCTAGATTTGCCTTAGAAGCCCTGTGGTGAATTATGGGGGCTTGGCCACAGTGAACTTGCACGGGGTCTACAACTCAAGCACCCCCAAGGCAAGGGTATGGTGTTTCCATGATTTTGGGTAGAAGTTCATGGTGTCTCCTACAGAAAATGGTTTTGGGTGTAGAGTGGTTGTCAGGAGAGACAAAAGGAATGGGAGAAACTGAACAAAACTTTCAAGACACTTGCCAGTGAAGAGGAGACAGCTTGGTGTCTGGGTGGAGGTCACCTCTCGAGTGATGAGAGAATAGGTTGGCCTAGGGACAAGGCTGGGGAAGAGAGTAAACCCCTGTTATGACTGCAAATTTTGAAATGACAGATTTCTGGACATCGAGTCGTAGATATCCCACACCTGCTGTGGTTGGCCCAGGACAGACGTGCAGGTACATCTTCCACGGATGAGGAAAGGAAGTGGGTACGTGGTTATGCCTGCAAGAGCAATGCCTCCTGCCAGGATGTTCTTTGAAAGAAATAATTCTTATGTGATTGTGAGCTGCTCTTGGCACACGTCTTTGGGTCCTCAGAAAGAGCAGGTATTTAAGACAGGATGTGACTCATTCATGGAAATCACAGCCAGTCCTCAGCTCTATTTGGAAACTGTCAGAAAACAGGAGCAAGGTCAACTGAGTCCTGCCACTTCTCATCTGAGGATTTCTTTCACTTTGTGGATGGGTCCTCTGTGCACAAATAGCACTACTAGAATTGCTTCTAGTGGAATCAACAGGCAAATGTGGACATTGTCCAGCTTATTTGGCTTCCTTTTATCCATAATGGAAACTTGGCCCCCACCTAACATTTGTCATTTTCACTGAACACACAAATGACAGTCTTACCTCAATTTCGTCCTTCCTTCAAGTTGAACAAATGTCATAACAGTGCAGTCTGTTCCTCTTTATTTTGCTTGTGTCATCAAGCATCTCAAAGCTTTAGGCATGATTTTGTTAGCCATGCTCCCTAACAATACAGCATTTCTAAGAATTCCATGACTCATGATGAACAAGACCATGAATAATGATTTTAATGTAGCCAAGTGCACTCAAACATTATAATGCATTTGAGCTTTACAAAATTTTGAGCTAGAAGCTGGATGCATTTTATCTAACTGATAATTTGACCATCCCAATTGACAAAGTTTTTGCTTTCTGGCCAGGGTTGCTCTGAGTCAAGACTCCAGGTTGCATGTGACAGAAGTCCAATTTAAACTTGCTGCAACAAAAGGAATTTCTTCCATCCAATCATTCCCAAGTTTTGAAATGGGATGATTTAAAGCTTGGCTGTACCTGGGGTGTCCAGCCCATCAAGAACCTTGCTCTTGTCTGTTAGCTTCACTTTCTTTCTATGTTGGCTTCCTTTCCAGGCAGACACTTTAAGCAAGAGGCAAAGATAGCTTCCCGGCCCTGCTCGGTGGCACAGTGGTTAAGGTCCTCGCCTTGAATGCCCAGGATCCCATATGGGCGCCGGTTCTATTCCGGCAGCCCCGCTTCCCTTCCAGCTCTCTGCCTGTGGCCCGGGAAAGCAGTCGCAGACAGCCCAAAGCTTTGGGACCCTGCACCCGCGTGGGAGACCCGGAAGAGGCTCCCGGCTTCAGATCGGCATAGTATTGGCCGTTGCGCTCACTTGGGGAGTGAATCATCAGACGGAAGATCTTCTTCTCTGTCTCTCCTCTCTGTATATCCGCCTTTCCAATAAAAAAATAATAAAAATAAATCTTAAAAAAAAAAAAAAAGATAGCTTCCCTAACCTCGCAGCTCATTCTCTAAGTCACAGAATAAATGTTTCTTCTCTCTTAATTCCAGCAAAAGTTCTGAGAAGCGGTCTGCCTTGGCAGGCTTGGAACAGATCCCCCAGAGCTGGCACTAAGTTTTGGTTTCCCCAGCCCCTCTAGAAGCATAAGGACTACGAGTAGAGAGGACTGGGTCCCCAGATCTATGCCAAATTTCCAAGGTGCTTCAACAATAGTATGCAATGAACAGAGCCATGTGGCTCCTTCGCAAGCTGCTAGCACTCCTTGAAAACCCATGTGCCTGCTAAGCTACATGACTGCAGGTTATAACTACCATGATGTCTGGTGTAGATTTTAGAGGGATTGGTATTTCAGGCCTGGATGCTTAATGCACGTGGCCTTTCACACATATGTTGCACAGGTTCCCTCCAAGCTATGGTTTCCTTGTCTTGAAAATATCTTGAGAAAAGGTTTGGAACAGCAACCAAGCCCTGCCAAGTGAAGGGGAGTTAGAGGGGATGGGGTGCAGGGTTTTGAGAAGTATTGATTTCCAGATATGAGACCCTGGACCTAGATTTTAAATCCCCATTCATTTATACTAGGAAGGACAAAGGAGGTCCACTTATTTCTTTATGAATACTCCTGTGAATGACAATTGTTCATCAATCAGGCATAAAACATTCCCCCCAGGGACCCAGGGCCTGGAGAAGAGGAACTCAGGGTTGGTGAGTAGCACCTGCTCATAGATTGAGAATAAAACATTTCCCCAGGGAACCAAGGTCTGAAAATGTGGACTCAGGGTCACTTCTGGCACCATAGGCCAAGATGGGGGAGATCCGTGGGGAAGGGGGAATGGGGTCCTCCAAGGCCTGTGACAAGGAATAGCGCAGGACAGTGGCAGGGGCAGAACCTTATTGTCTTTAGAAAAAAGTTTTCTACGGTAGTTTCCCATTGTAGGAAAAAAAAAGGGGGGGGGGTGCTGAATTCAAGCGCAATGTGGAAGAACACAAAATGCTTATGAGGTGGCCACATAGGCGTGGACAACGCCAGGGTGTGGCACCAGACAGGTAACCCGGCAGCAGCAGTGATGTCAAAAGGGCAACCAAGGGCGTAGGGCCAGGCACACCCCTGGTCTCTAGGCAGGCTTTCCTAGGCCTAGGTGCGGTCCTCCTACTCCCCGTCAGAAGTCAGTGCTTTATGGGCACGGCACAGCCTGTTGGGGCCAAAGTCTCCTGCAGCCTGAGCTCAGACTCAGCGTGTGCCTTCCCACTGGGCCTGTGACCAAGCTTCTCCCTGGGACCCTGAGTGGCCCACTGTCTCTCCTGTCACCCAGGACAGAGCCAGCTCAAAGCTGAGCCCAGGAACAACCGAGAGCTCACCAGGCTCGATCCAGACTCCTGTTCTATGTCCCCTGGGGAAGACACACATTCTCCATGGCCATCCTGGCTGCCCCCACCACTAGGCTGACTGCCAGGGATTCCTGGGAGGGGACGTGTGGCCCTGACCTGAGTGGCTGCTGCCTCCACTACAATCTCTCCTGTCATGTTAGGGTCATTACCTTGTGAATAACAAATGCATCACTTTCGCGTGATTGGAAGTGGCTCACAATTTGAAATTTATTGTGATTGCAGAGCATACACTCTAAAATGTATCTTTATCCCCATCATTGCATCAGAGTTTCCTGTACTCGTGAGGTTATTCAGCACCGTTTCATAGCTCTAATGAGCACCTGATTTCCTGGTTGCCTCCCCTAGGCATACCTCAAGCACTCGTTGTCCTATGTTTGCCATTGCTTGGACTGGATTCCCATCGCCTCCGAAGACGTAGGGTAGGGTTGACCAATTGGCAGTGTGAAACAAAATGCATCTTTGCAAGTCCCTAGTGGAATATACATTGGGGTAAAGTGAGATGAACAGATTTTGGAGCCTGAGTGCTTTGCTTGCCAGCTGGTCTCTCGGTCTTCACTGCACTGTATTGTCACCTGAATGTCTTTGCTTCACAAAGAATGTGAATTATTGTGTCCAAGGCAGGTAGCACTCTTAGGCATAAGCACAGGGGAAGCATGCATTCTTATCCTAGCTGTGAAAGCTTTTGTAAGACAAGGAAGATGTGAAAAATTGTGAAAGATCCTACACATGGCTTGGCAATTAAAACACGTTGTCATTTTTTAAATTTTGTGTAATTTAGTCTTTGTACTTAATGTTGCTGACTATTATATTATAGAAAATAAAGCTAAAGCATTTAGTATAGGAGTGGGTGAAGGAGCAGGTGTTTGGCCCAGTGGTTAAGATGCTCCTTGGGTTGTCCATATCCATTGCCGAGGACCTGGATTCAAGTCCCATCTGTGCTCCCAGTGACAGGTTCCCTTTCATGCACATCCTGAGATGAAGCAGGTGATGTCTCAAATACATGGATTCCTGTCTCTCACATGGGCCATACCTTGTGGCCTGTGGTAGTTGAACAGTAAACATATAGCTGGCAGTTATTTTGTCCATCTACATTTCGTTCTCATTGTCTGTCTCTGTGCCTCTCACAGATTCTTTTATGTGCTTCAAAATGAAAAAAAAAAATTAAATGCATGTTCTAGCAGTTGTCCTTTAAAACTATAATTGGTGCTAAAAATTGAGTGTTATCCCACCAGCACACACAAGAGTCAGGTATGAGGGTGGGCTGGGCCAGGCCTATTGGTTTGTGCCATAGCTAGGTCTAGGGGTCTAGGGGTCAGCCTTGTGGGGAATTCAAGAGGGTCACCTCCATCAATTCAGGGCATGAGTTGGACATGGAGGTAGGTCAGGTTGGGTCATCATACCTTCTGGTGCACAAGGGATCTGGGTCTATGGAAAGGACTAGTCGGGGTTCAGGAGGTCACCCTGATTGGGCCACTGTAGCCACCATTGCATGTAAGAACTGGGTTGGAGTCTAACTTGATAGGGGTTCTGGAAGAGTCCCTGATCATGTCAGAACACCTACAGACGGGAGATAGGGCAGGTGGCCACCAGGACCAGGCTGTAGCACCCACTGGGGAGCATGAGAATGGGGGCAGGCTGGGTATGGTGACCTGGTCAGAAGGGGGCTCCGTGAATCAATGTACCTCAGCACTACAGGATCCCCAATCTCAGGGAGAATTGCATGGGCATGTGGTCCAGCCACAGATCACAAAATTCAGGACCAGCCACCCCTGTTGTTGGCTCCAGATAAAGGAGGAGAGGTACACCCAGATCCACACGAAAAACAATATAACCAGATCCTCTAATCCAGTGGAAGACTGCAAACACCTCTTTAAAGAACGGAAAGAAAAGCAAGTGGCACCAATACTTCGAGCCGACGTCTATGAAAAGAACCTGGGCCAGTGGACACTGTGAGGCAGAAATGGACAGCCAATGAGCCTCGGAATTTATACAGAGAGAACGAGAACAAGCCCCTGTGAGGACGGATGAACGATTCCACTCTTACACAATGACCACTCAAGTTACCGCTCACAGGAGATGCCCACCCTTTCCAACCAAGACCCCTGAGGCAGCGTCAAGAGACCATCTACATTCCCTGCCACTAGTATGGTCTGACAACAAGCATTGGTGCACCCTCTCTCTCCTCCCTTGCCCCCCACAAGGGGCACATCTCTCTCACTCTTTCTCCCCTCCCCGACTCTCTTTATCCCTACCAGAGGCCCACATGTATATGCAAAACTATGTAAGATCAACAAATCTTTTGAGAGTTGATTACCTGAGAAAACCAACAAAATAGATTCCTCATTGGCCAACTAATCAAAACAAAAAGAGAGAGAGAGAATGCACAAATCAATAGAATCAGAATATGCAGAATAATCAGGAACTATTACAAGCAACTAGACATGAACAAACCCAAAGACGCATCAGAAATGGATAGATTTACCATTAATGAATAGATACCTACAGTTATCTGAACTGAATCACATTGCAGTTGAAAATCTCAATAGACCCATAACGAAGAAGGAGATTGAATCAGTCATTATGTTCCCCCAATGAAGAAAAGCCCAGGACCAGATGGCTTCACTGCTGAGTTCTACCAAATATTTCAAGAACTTACCCTTTTTCTACAAGCTACTCAATACAACAGAAAGGAAAATAATCCTGCCAAACTCTATGAAGCCAACATCACCTTGGTATCAAAACTAGATAGAGACACAGTAGAGGAAGAGAATCATAGACCAATATCCCTGATGAACACAGATGCAAAAATCCTGAAGAGAACACTAACCAACAGAATCCAATATTAAATCACACAGTTCATTCACCTGGACCAGGTGAGACTCGATTCTGGCATGCAGGGATGGTTTAACACACACAAATCAGCAAGTGTGATACACCACATCAACAACATGAAAAAATGACAAAAGACCATCTCAATATGTGCACAGAAAGCATTTGATAAGATCCAAAACCACTTCATGCTAAAAACCCAAAGCAAGACAGGCATGGAAAGAATATTCTGCAGCACATTAAAAAGATTATATGAAAAAAAAATTAATTCCAGCATTATAGTGAATGGGGAAAGACTGGAAACATTTCCACTGAGATCTGAAACTAGACAGGGATGTGCCTTTTCAGCAGCGCTCTTCAACATAGTATTGGAAATCCTCTCTAGAACTGGTAGGTAAAAGAAGAAATAAAAGAATTCAAATTGGAAATGAGGAATGAAAATTCTCTGTATTCACAGATGGCATGATGCTGTGCATAACAGAGTCCAAAGACATTAAAAAGACTACTAGAATTCATATAACAGTTTGGCAGAGTAGCAGGGTACAAAATCAATGAACGTAATTCAATGGTTCTAGCAGACACAAACAACTCTGTGAATGAAACAGAACTTGTAAGCGCAGCTTTATACTACCCAGCTATTGAAAAGAATGAACTTCTACCATTTGCAATAGAATGGCCCCACTGGAGACCATTATGCTCAGTTAAATAAGCCAATCTCAAAGGGACAGATATCATGTTCTCTCTCATATAAGGCAACCAATAGAAACACAGGTTAAACTCATATATATATATACATATATATATTCACAGATAAACTATAGAATGGAGACTAACATAGTAGGAAGTGAGGATACATTCAGTATGGCTCCCTGCTTCCAAATAAAAGGAGAACTCCCAAAGAAGCTGTTACATATATCTTGACAGTAGGATACCAGAGTTTCTACCGTTTTTAAGTCTATCTATGCCAAGACACACTTAAATAGAATTTTGGACTCGTGACTGTTAATGCAGGATCATACTGTTTGAACAACGTGAATGAAAACACTGTTGGGGGCTGGGAAAGAGAAGTTAGAGGGGAAATTCCTCTGTTTATGAAACCATATCATGGAAAACGCAAACACATTTTTAAAAAACCGGCTAAAAAACCTTAATTATCTAGGAATTAACCTAAGCAAAGATGTGGAAGACTACCCCAGATACAGGAAAAAAACAACGTGGAAATAACAGTCTCTTCCACTTTCCTGTAGCTCTTGAACCTTTGTGCCTTAATTAGCTATGTAAAGCTTGTCAAAAAATGGGGCCTGGCACCATGGCCCAGCAGTGGCTAAAGTCCTTGCCTTGAACGTGCCAGGATCCCATATGGGCACCAGTTCTAATCCCGGCAGCTCTACTTCCCATCCAGCTCCTTGCTTGTGGCCTGGGAAAGCAGTTGAGGACAGCCCAAAGCCTTGGGACCCTGCACCCGTGTGGGAGACCTGGAAGAGGTTCCTGGTTCCCGGCTTCGGATCAGCGCAGCACCGGCCATTGCGGCTCACTTGGGGAGTGAATCATCGGACGGAAGATCTTCCCCTCTGTCTCTCCTCCTCTCTGTATATCTGACTTTGTAATAAAAATAAATAAAACTTAAAAAAAAAAAGATTGTCAAAAAATAAAGACTGACAGACCAGGCAGGCATATCAGTGAAGAACTATGAGTAAAGCCTGCATTAAAAAAAAAAGAAAGAAAAAGAAAAAGAAAAAAAGATGTGAAAGACCTCCATGATGAAAATTAGAAAACATTAAAAAAAGAAATAGAAGAAGATATTAAAAGATAGAGAAATATATCATGTTCCTGGATTGGCAGAATAAATATCATGAAAAGGTTTGTATTACTAATGTAACACAGGGAGTCAATGCAGTTCCAATCAGGATCCCATCACTGTTCTTCACAGAGCTGGAAAAGATGACACAAAAACTCACTTGGAAACACAAGAGACCATGAATAACCAAGGCTATCTTGAAGAATAAAAATAAAACTGGAGGAATCACAATTTCAGACCTTAAAGCATATTACAGAGCAGTGGTAATCAAAACAGTCTGGTACTGGCACAGAAACAGAGAACATGACTGATGCAGCAGAATAGAAACACTGGAAGTGAACCTGCAAATGTACAGCCAACTAACTTTTGACAAGAGGATGAAATTAATCCAGAGGAAAAGTTGGTCTCTTCAACCAAATGCTCCTAGGACAGTTGGGTAGCAGCCTACAGAAGTATCTCATATAAAAAGAAGCTTTAGGTGGATAAAGGACCTACACTGGCACCCAGAAATCATCAAACAATTAGAGGAGAACATAGGAGGCATTCTCCAACATACAGCAATGGGCAAAGACTTCTTAGAAATATCACCAAAACGGGCCCGGCGCGGTGGCGCAGTGGTTAAGGTCCTCGCCTTGCACGCCCGGGATCCCATATGGGCGCCGGTTCTAATCCCGGCAGCCCAGCTCCCTGCCTGTGGCCTGGGAGAGCAGTCGAGGACGGCCCAAAGCTTTGGGAACCTGCACCCGCGTGGGAGACCCGGAAGAGGCTCCTGGCTTCGGATTGGCATAGTATTGGCCCGTTGCGCTCACTTGGGGAGTGAATCATCGGACGGAAGATCTTCCTCTCTGTCTCTCCTCTCTATATATCCGCCTTTCCAATAAAAAAATAATAATAAAAATAAATCTTTAAAAAAAAAAAAAAGAAATATCACCAAAAACACAGGCAGTCAAAGCCCAAATCAACAAACCGGACTAATTCAAACCAAAAAGCTTCTGTACAGCAAAGAATAGTATCAACAAAGCGAAGAAGCAATCAACGAAGTGGGAGAATGTCTCTGCAAACTCCACGACGGACAGGGGACTAATATCCGGGATTTACAATGAACTTCAGAAACACAATGACAGCAAAACAAGCAATCCTGTGACAAAAAGATGGGCAAAGGAAATGGGCACACATTTTCTCAAAAGGCAAATGAAAAGATGCCCAGGCTACTTAGGTATTAGAAAAACACAAATGAGACCACACTGAAGTTCCACCTAACTCCAGTAAGACTGGCCTATGCTCAAAAATTACTAACAATGGCTAGATATGTGGATGTGGGGAGAGAGGTATTACACTCCATCATTAGTGGGAGTGTAAGATAGTGTAGGTAACCTGTACACAGGAGAGTGCTAAGACAACTGAAAGAGTCCGTGTTAAGGATGCTCAGACAGCTGAAAATTGATCAACCATAGACCCACTCCTGGGAATATATTCAAAGAAGGTGAAATCTGCTTGCGAGAAAGTGATCTGTAACCCTACACGTACAGTAGCAAAATCCACAGTAGTAAAGACATAGAAATAATCCAGCTGCCCATTGAAAGAGCAATGGATAAAGAAACTTGGATATCTATCTATTCTGTGAAATACTACTCGGGCATTCAAAGGAATAAAATTCTATCCTTTGCAACAGAATAGTCCAAACGGGGGACCATTATGTGCAGTAAAATAAGCCAATCTCTCTGCTATAAGGCAACCTTCAGGCAAAATACAAAACAAATAGCTATGTCATGTATATACATATATTCTGATAGATGGAGTATATGATGGAGGCCAACATCCGTGGGAATGGATATACACGGCAGCAGGCATGTCTACTCCTCGATAAATGGAATTTGCAGTGAAACAATCAAATAAACCTTCACGATAGGATACCAGATTTCCACCATCGCCAACACCTACGATGCCGTGATACATTTAAATAGCAGAATGTTGCACTGTGCTTCTGTAATAATACTGGGGAGAATGGGGAGCGAAAGGGATCTGAAGGGGACCGTCTCTATTCCTACAAACCGTATTATAGAAAATAATAATAATAATAATAATAAGGGAAAAAAACCCTGTACAAATCCAGTGAGACCAAAAGTTGATTCTAAAGCAGAAACAAAAACAAGCGAAACAATTAAACTGACAAATTATTATTTAAGGCAAAAAAAGTAAAACAGGAAAACACTGAAGTCCCTTAGGGTCTAATTTCAAAGAGAGCGCATTTCTACTCAACTTTTCTCCCAAGGAAATAGTAGAAAAACTATGGGAGAAATAAATCACGAGACAGTATTTTTTTTTAAGATTTATTATTTTTTATTGGAAAGTCAGATATGCAGAGAGGAGGCAAGACAGCAAGGAAGATCTTCTGTCCGATGATTCACTCCCTAAACGGCCACAATGGCTGGAGTTGAGCTGATCCGAAGCCAGGAGCCAGGAGCTTCCTAATGAGTCTCCCATGAGGGTGCAGGGTTCCAAGGCTTTGGGTCATCCTCGACTGCTTTCTCAGTCCACAGGCAGGGAGCAGGATGGGAAGTGGGGCTGTCGGGATTAGAACCAGCACCCATATGAGATCCCAGTGCATGCAAGGTGAGGATTTTAGCCACTAGGCTACCATGCTGGACCCATGAGCCAATAATTTAAACAATATGGAGAGAATGATTGGGTTCTCAGAAAGACACAAATTGCTAAAACATACTCCAATAAAACTAGAATATCAAAGATACTTGTAAAGAGATTGAATTAGTGAAAAATTTTAATGTAAAAAATTAAAGAAAGAAAACTACCCATCCAGCTCCCTGTTTGTGTCCTGGGAAAGCAGTTGAGGATGGCCCAAAGCCTTGGGACCCTGCACCTGCCTGGCAGAGCTGGAAGAGGCTCCTGGCTTCTGGCTTCAGATCGACACCGTTTCAGTTGTTGCGGCCACTTGGGGAGTGAATCAGCGGATGGAAGATCTTCCTCTCTGTCTCTCCTCCTCTCTACATATCTGACTTTCCAATAAAAATAAATCTTTAAAAAACTGTTCAAATGATACAAACTAATGCAGAATGAGGAATTGAAACTAGAACAAAAACGAAAAGTGCCGATTCCTAAGTGCCTTTGATGAAGACTTAATCAGGCCGTAGTCTCTTTGAGCTTCCATTTCCTTTGTCTTTGTTTTGGTGTACCAAGAAGCTGCTTACAAAAATAACTCATGAAGCTAAGGGTGGCATAGAACAGTCTGGACCCTAAATAGTCCAAAGAACAAGCGTCGCAACTCAATGATCATTTCAGCAGTCAATATCTTCATGCTAGATCTCATGTTGAAATGTTTCTTAGCAACCCTAGGTCTTAACAAAACTAGGCAGTAACCATCGAGCCACAGACCCCCAGTGTGCCAGGTGCCCACTCTGTCATCCCAGCATCCTCAGAAAACGACGCTGGGTATCAGAAAGCTGATCAAAGGAGAGTCACACACCGCGGAGCAACCAGAGAACAACTTACTGCTCAACTTGAATCCTTGAGACTCCCTGCCCTGAACCCCATGGCAGCCCGAGAGCTGAGCAATGCAACACCTGTCTGTCTGCTATGTGCGTTTAGTAAACACGTAATGCCTGCCTCGTGCCAGTGACTGCCTTGCTTTGTGTGCGGTGAGCTTCTGCAACAAAACCAGTTCTTCAGATGCTCAGTTGAGATTGAAATACATCGATACTTACACTGAATGGCAGTGGTCTGAACATACCAATTAAAACACAGGCAGTATTGAACAAGGGCCAACACAAACCGTTATGCAAAAATCACTTCAAATCTGATGCTGAAGGTAGGTTAAAAGAAAAAAATGTGGTGATATAGCACATAAATTCTTTGAAAGAAAACTCAATGATCTTATTTATATCAGACAAAGTAGACTTGTAGAGGGAAAAAAAAGAATGAAAGAACATTTCTTAATAAAGCAAGGGGGTCATAAAACAAACAACTTAAAATATGCAAACTATTTTCTCTGACTCAGCTTAAGGAAAGTAATAATCAGTAACAGAAGTAATTGTGACCTCTCAACAGTTGGAAATAGTCCAGGAACACTTCAGAAACAGGTGTGGGTTGGATGTGTGTCCTCTGGGATCAGACAGTCATGGAAGAATTCAGATTAGAACCAGGGACAACTCCTAGGAAAGTCTTCTCATCTAATTCCCCTCCCCCTGGGTGCTAATGTCTGGAAAAGCATCACTCCTACTTGTGTTTAGTGAGGTATGTTTTAGGAGGTCTGTAGCTTGTTTTAAGGATTTCACTGTTTTGTAGCTCTTTCCGGTCATAAGAAAGAAATTCTCTAAATCGTTGAGAGAATGCCAGTTTGAGTTGGAAACGAGTTCTATTTCACCTCTATCTCTAGGTGTGTCTATACGCATATATGTATTTATGCATAGGAAAGCAGGGGCTCCTCTGTGTGGTGGTCATCCTCCTCATCCTCTCTGCCATGGGAGCTCCCTGGTGGTCACTCTCCTGCGACCACCTACTCACCAAAGAATTGACCCAGAAACACAATTTAAAAAAAAAAAATGTTTATTTTTATTGGAAAGGCAGATCTCCAAAGAGAAGGAGAGACAGAGAGAAAGATCTTCCATCTGCTGATTTACTCCCCAGATGGCCACAATGGCCAGAGCTGAGCATATACAAAGCCAGGAGCCAGGAGCATCTTCTGGGTCTCCCAGATGTATGTAGGGTAGGGTCCCAGGAACCTGAGGCATCTTCTGCTATTTTCCCAGGTCACAAACAGGGAGCTGGATGGGAAGTGGAGCAGCCAGGCATGAACTGGGACCCATATGGAATGTTAGTGCTTGCAGATGCAAGATCAGCCTTTAGAACCATGGCTCCAGCTCCCCAAAGGAATGCTTTAACTATGGCATTCATTGTTATGCATTGACCAGCAGCTGGAAACAGGCAACCCCTTCAGACACAGCTTCTTTTTCCCTGCCACACAGAGGTCGCTTCTCTAGTTTCTCCTTGAGAAACACGGGCCTGACAAGGTACCTAAGGCAGGGAAAAGGAAGGTTGATAGGAAGCAAGCTCACTAGTAGACCTGCCCTTGGGGTTCTTGAAACACTTAACTCCTACTCGCAGCTGAGACCTAGTGCCATGCTGCATTAAGGCTAAGTCATGGCTGCATGTGGGAAAGGAATATCCTCTCTCCATCATCAGTGAGTGATTGGTGAGCTCTGTCTGGGTCATAGACACCTGTAGATTAAGAACCCTATGGTGTTGGGAGCTGGCACCGTCGCTGAAAGCATTCACAGGATGTTGTGACTGGAGGCCTCCCTCACTTGTCCATGGACTACCTCTCTCGGTTTAGCCAAAGTTTATCTGTAGATGATATTGCAAAGAAGCTTGCAGCTTTACAAGATTTAGGCCACTTTCGGGTAGTTTTCACCAGTGTGATTTTAGCCCATCAGACCTGTGTCTTTGAGCTGTGAATTTGAAATAGCAGGATGCATTTGTACATTTGTTTTTCTGAATGAATTGTTTTCCTTACCTTGTAGTGCTTTTCTCATGTGGTGCATTTACGAAACAGAAATATGCAGTGATGATACAAAATTCTTTAATCTCCTCCCACATCCAAGTGAGGCCGCTCTGGATGGAGTCTTACGTCCTATGATTACAACCATCTTATCATTATTATTAGTGATACCAAGACTACCTGTGTCCTTCGGAACACTGCTCAAGGAAAGAGCAGAATACGGTTCAGGAGTGTCAGTTTTATAGTCCTATCACCAATTATGATTCTAATAAATAAAGTGTGCAGAAAAGTGTGTGAGACGAGCTGCAGAGACAAAAGGAAATCTCCCACCACCACATGCAGAATTTCTGCTTGCATCTTGCTCAAATGCTGCTTGGTTTTCTTGTCCTTGCATGCAGTTGGTATTCTACATTCCAGGTCGTTGTCCTCATTGCATTTGTGGTCTCCTGCCGAAGAATTGTTTTGAAGAAGATCTGGAGACCACCCCATCACCCTTCTTAGGACTGGGTACCCCAGGGCACTCGCAAAATGGATAATCAGGCTTCTCTTCAGAGATGGAGCCGGCATCTGCAGTTGCTGAAGGAGCCACATGAGATGCTGAGAACTCACGGCTGCCTCTGTCTCTGTCTTAATCTCTGCTTGTTTTGCTCTATCGGCCATGCTGGCAGCTTTCTGTTAGAGGCAGAGAAAAACTGTTTTTTTTTCCCCCCTTCTAGTCAGCTCCATCATGATTAAGACCTCATCAGTTCGGAGGTAGTGTCAGATTGAGAGGATCTTGTGCTAACCTGGAATTACTCATCCGAGAACAAATTATTAAAGCAATGATTCTGTCTCAGATTGTCCCTGCCTGCATTCCAACAAGTTCTGTGATGTCACATTCAGCATGAGTTACCTTCATCCTTAGACATGGAGCTTATTTTTTTTTTTACGGCATTTATTTATTTGAAAAAGGAACACAGATTCCTATTGCTGATTTTACTCCCCAGATGACCACTAGCCCAGTAGAAGCTGAAACTCAACCCAGGTCTCTCAGATGGGTGAGGAACTGAGTTACTTGGGCCAATACCACCGTCTCCCAGGGTTTGCACTAACAGGAAACTGGAGTGGAGCTGGCTGGACACAGGAACCAAACCCAGACACTTGCATGAGATGAGGTCTGTTGGCTGGCATCTTAGCGCATCAAGGCAAAACTCTTGTGCCTGGCTTCTGTGAAGCTTACTCTGTCAAAGGGAAGAGATTATGGATTCTCACCTTTGCCTAATACCCTTTTCGAACAAAAGACTCAGCATCTTCTGGTTTACTCATTAGCACTCATGTGAGTTGGAATAGGACGGGAAGGGATTTTAGCAAACACTGCTTTATTAGTTGAGGAGATATAAGCAATTATATTTTCTGTGACATCTGGTGAGAACCTGTGTAGCAGCACTTCCTGCTCTGTAAGTTGAAGCTTGCATTTTCTTTATTATTAGTTTTTTATTGGAAAGACAGATTTACAAGAGAAGGAAAGGCAGAGAGAAAGATCTTCTATCTGCTGGTTCACTCCCTAAATGGCCACAATGCCTAGAGTTGTGCTGATCTGAAGCTGGGACCCAACGGGTTCTTCCAGGTCTCCTGTGCGGGTGCAGGGTCCCAAGGATTTGGACCGTTTTCCATTGCTTTCCTAGGCCACAAGGAGGAAGCTGAATGGGAAGTGGAGCAGCCAAGGCATAAGATCTGTGTCCATATGGAATGCTGGCTCTTAAAGGTGGAGGATTAGCCAACTGGGCCATTGCAGGAGCCTCAAAGCTTGAGTATTTTGACTGTAGCTTGCTGGGAGATATTCCTGTCACACAGAGCCGATTGTCCAGTCATCATTGCTGTACACTCCTGTGCTGTGCTTCTCCTTTCTCATTCTGCTGCAAGCCTGCAGGCCGCACAGTGTGGAGAGTGGCTCATCCATAGCATTTAAGCTGCTGGTCCTTGGAGAATCGTATAAATTTATATCACTTAGTAATTGACCACTCTTTCGTTGATAAAAGCTGCATGAAAACATAATTTATAATCCATATGCATCACATACATAAAGTACATTAGGATGTACAGTTATTATAACTGGTATCCTGCAGCCATTACAACAATACAGTCTAGAACACTTTGCTTACCCTAGCATCTTCCCAGTCATAGCTCTCCTCGACTCTGAGCTATCATGGTTGCTTTTCTGTCCCTATACATTTGTTGCTAGTAAATGGAATTATGTAATGTGAGGTCCTGTGCGACTTGCTTCTTTGGTATGAAACAGGTTCAAAGGTTCATTTGTGGTGAAGTTCATGCTGACTGTTTATTCCTTTTTCTGTAGATGTAGAATGTACCAATGTATGATTAAAAAAAAAAAAGACTCATGTTCTTTAACAGATGTCATTTCCTACAGTAATTCTTTATTCAAATTTTCTTTCTCCAAATATCATAAGCATGACCTCCTTTAGTTTGATGTAAAGCCTTAAATGTGCAGTTGTGATTGTTCTACAGTTTATCTTTTTATTTGGAAACTTTCAGATTCGTGGAAGAGTTGCAAAGACAGTATAGGGGGTTCCTACACACTTTAACATTTCCTGTTTAGTATTGTTTACATGGTTGAGAGGGATGCGTGCCCGTGTGGGTCTCTGATTAGGGTGGAAAGAATCAAATATGGAGGAAGGTGGGTGGGAAAAAAAATGTTTCAGTATTTTTTTCCCTATGACCCCAGGGGGAGAGTGAGAGGAGCCTCTCTGTCATTCGATGACACCTTCGAGACTGTGACATGAGGGAGAGTGTTCTGAGACTGTTACTTGCAGGGTATTGATAGTTTTGAGAAGTTGTTGCTTTTGTTGCTCCAGGGTTGACAAGATCTTTCAGAGGTCTATTGGTTGACAAAGTCCGCTTCCGTGCATCCACAGGCCCAGGGACATGCTGCAAAGCTCGGCCAAGAGAGTTGTCCAAGCTGTTGTGCTTTCTACCTGCTGATAATGTCCCCTGCTGGCCTAAATGAGCTGACCGTTTGTGTGGGTCTGGGCATGCTGTCCACTGCATGCGCATGTCCCATCTCAATACATGCCCTCCGAGGCCTGACCACACATCCTGTGACTTTTTCCTATGATTGGGATCTGAGTCTAGTGATCCCATTGGGGAGGCTCCCAAGAAACCCGGAGTGACCTCAGACCTGACTCTTGTGTGCCAGCCAGTGTAGGGTCAGTTTTGGCCTGTCACCTGGACCAGCCAGTGCACACACTGGTGGATGAAGCTGCTTGTTCAGTTTCGCTCAAGCCATGTACCTTACGTGAGCACACCGGTGCTATCATGTTTGCCAGGTGGTGCTGCAGCCTGGCCTAGGCTGGCCTGTCCCCAGACCGAATCCACACAAATACTGAGGATTTCTGTAGCTTTGTCGGGTCTGGCCTGCCCCAAGGGAGTTTCAGATTATTGTGGGGGAGTTCTCCAAGTTCCCTTACCATGCTTGTTCTCAGCCCCAGATCCCACATGTACTGGCAGGAATAGCAGCCCTGTTTGACGATATCTGCCCTTAGCCTCAGCCTTTGCCTGTGTTGGCGTGTTCTGTAGCCTTGCCCTGCCTGTCTGCCTCCCAGGCAATCTGCAAGCTTCCCCTACCCTTCCCTTAGCCTGAGTTGCAAGGGTGAGATGCTCAGAAATAACACCATGAGAATGAATTTATCTACCCACAAGTGACGACTGAGTCAGCCTCAACTTCCAGGGAAAATCCTATTGATGCCAAAATATTTTCTCTAGGGATGTGATTGTGGATGAATTGATTCCAGTATGTAAATATGCTGGAGAGCCTTGGAAGAGTCAGACATAAAATATGTGTCACGTTAAGTAGAGCATTTTGTTGTGCATAGAGAATGCATGGGGTCTAACATCACAAAAGGTAAACGCTCTGACAGAGGAGCACTGCCACTGGGGACACTCGTCCACAATGCCCTGTGACACTGGAGTCAGAGCAGGTGCACTCCACTAGATGTTCGCAGAGGAAGCAAGAGTGCAGCTGCAAGGACCACCAGACACAAACAGGAGTCATTGAAACACTTCTGTAGATTCTCCTTGGGTTCTGTGAACCGTGGACTGATGTTCAGAACAGACAAAGAAATTTCATCAACCACTGTCACATTCATCATCTGATAAGTTTCTGAGCCACAAATGAAACAAACTGTATAGGAATGCCACAGACTTCTTAAAAACTTTAACATTTTGGGTGCAGTGCAGTGGCTCAGTGGCTAAATCCTTGCCCTGCACGTGTTGGGATCCCACATGAGTGTTGGTTTGTGTTCTGGCTGCTCCACTTCCCATCCAGCTTCCTGCTTGTGGCCTGGGAAAGCGGTAAAGGATGACCCAAAATCTTGGGACCCTGCACCTTCATGGGAGACCTGAAGGAAGCTCCTGGCTCCTGGCCTCAGATCCGTTCAGCTCTGGCTGTTGCCTCCATTTAGGCGAGTGAACCAGCATAGGCAAGATCTTTCTTTCCTTTCCTGTGTAAATCTGCCTTTCCAATAAAAACGAATAAATCTTTTTCCATTTTAAAAATCATTATCCTCATTTTATAATACAGTTCCATAGGCTCTGGGATTGCCCTTACCCCCCTCCCACCTCCCCATCCCCCATTAAATCCCCTATATTATCACAATAGTATAGTTCTTCATAAATAGTCATTCGTTCCTCACTGCCAGCATGGAAAATGGCACAGTCCAGTATTCTACTGTCATGATATATTTAACAGTTTCACTGGGAGTCCATCTTTGATCTGGAAGTAGAAATGCATATTGCATTGTATCCTCACATCTGGATATGATAGTCTCTATTACACAGTTACTCTACATCCCCTTAAATGAAAAGCCATAAAACAAAATCAACAACAGGAAGAAAACTAGAAAATTACAATGCCATGAAGTTAAATAACATGCTACTTAATGACTAATGTGTACTGAATAAATGAAAATCAAGAGCCTTCTTGAAGAAAATGATGCCGCTGTAAATCCTATGAGTCAGTGAAGAATTTAATATGAGAGAAAAAACCATTTTGAAGAAATTAAAAACAAAAAAACCCACAAAGACATAAAAATCCATGAGAGAAGTTCTGCTGATTTTTGTGGGTGAGATGCATCTCCTGCAGGCAACAGATAGATGGGCTTTGCTTTTTGATCCAATCTACTAATCTGTAATATTTGATTTATGCATTTAAGCCATTTACAATCAGGGTTATTATGATTAGGTGGCAATTCGGTCCTGTCATTTTAGCAATGGATTGTTCATTATTTGATTTAGTCACCTGTACTTGCTATACTGGGATGTTCTTCACATTTGCCATTGGTTTTGGTGGGTGCTATTCTTTTTCATTGTCGTGAGAACATCTTTAAGTATCATTTGTAGAACAGGTCTTGAATAGGCATATTTTTTGAGCTTTTCTTTAGTTTGGAAGAATTTCACTTTGCTTTCAAAGACAAAGGAAAGCTCTACTTGGTATATTATTCTGGGCCAACAATTTTTCCCTTTTAGAATCTGGAATAGGGCCTGGTGTGGTGGCTTAGCGGCTAAAGTCCTTCCCTTGAACATGCCAGGATCCCATGTTGTCACCGGTTCTAATCCCAACAGCTCCACTTCCCATCTAGCTCCCTGCTTGTGGCCTGGGAAAGCAGTTGGGGATCCTGCACCCATGTGGGAGACCCAGAAGAGCTCCTGGTGCCCGGCTTCGGATTGGCACAGCACTGGCCATTGTGGTTGCTTGGGGAGTGAGTCCTCAGACAGAAGATCTTCCTCTCTGTCTCTCCTCCTGTGTGTATATCTGACTTTGTGATAAAAATAAAATAAATCTTTAAAAAAAAAGAATCTGGAATATGTCACTCCATTCTCTTCTGGCCTGTGGAGTTTCTTGTGAGAGGTCAGCTGTGAGACTGATTGGGGTTCCTCTATATGTCTATTGGCTTTCTTTTTATACATATTTAAGGATCTTTTCCTTATGTTTGACTGAAGAGAGCTTGATTATCATGTGTCATGGTGAAGATCACTTTTGGTCAACACTGTTGGGAGTTCTGTACCCCTTCTGTACCTTGTTTCCCAATTATTTATCCATGTTAGGGAAATTTTCCTTCATTATTAAATTGAATACAGCTTTAAACCCAGCTTCTCTTCCTGCGCCTTCTGGAACTCCCATAACTCTCATATTTGGCCTTTTAATGGTGTCTATTAGTTCTTGAATACTTTTTTTTTAGCTTGATCCAGCTCCACTTCCAGCTTTCTAATTGTTTCCCATGATGAGAGGAAATATCTTCCAATTCTGAAATTCTTTCTTCTGCTTAATTCATTCTATTATTGAGAGTTTCCACTGAATTTTTTAACTTGTTCCATTATGTCCTTCATTTTTAATAATTTAGCTTGATTTTGTTTCAGTGTTGCTATTTCCTGTGTGACATATTCCTTAAATTCCTGCATGTGTTTCTCATTGTTGATAAGAAACTTTATAACAAGATTTTAAGTTCTTTATCCCCCATTTCCTGGATGTATTCCTCAGTTAACTCTCAGGTTGGCAAAGGCTTGTTGCTGCTTTTCAGGGGAGTCTTTTTTTGTTTTTTTGTTTTTTAAAGATTTATTTATTTGTATTACAAAGTCAGATATACAGAGAGGAGGAGAGACAGAGAGGAAGATCTTCTGTCCCATGATTCACTCCCCAAGTGAGCGCAATGGCTGATCCGGAGCCAGGAACCAGGAACCTCTTCCGGGTCTCCAACACAGGTGAAGGGTCCCAAGGCTTTGGGCCGTCCTCGACTGCTTTCCTGGGCCACAGGCAGGGAGCTGGAAGGGAAGCGGGGCTGCCGGGATTAGAACTGTCGCCCATATGGGATCCCGAGCGTTCAAGGAGAGGACTTTAGCTGCTAGGCCACGCCGCCGGGCCCAGGGAAGTCTTCTTAATATTCATTGTGCCTCTGTCTCTTTTTGCTCTTGGTCATTGTACTTCTGCTTAGCAGATTCTTCTCTTTAGGGCAGTTTTCTAAGCTGTGTCACCCACAGGTCTACAGCTTAATTTTACTTATTTTGCTTAGTACCCTGTTCTTTGCTGGCAGTCATTTGTGCCACTCCCCACAGCAAGTTTCAGATCTGGTCTCTTGTGGTTAGGCTTACCACTGTAGCCCCAGCTCCTGGCTCACCACTCTACTCCCTGTGATCCTGTGCTGAGGTTGCACCATTTTCTGTTCAACCTTTCTCTCACTTCTTGTTTGTCAGTTCCCAGGATTAAGAAGGCACCAGGTATGCTACATAACTAGGTTGTTGGTAGTGCTGATCTTGCCGGAATCTGCTGGCCGTTAGGTCTGAGGGCCACCTGGACCAATTTTGATCTGGCTGTTGTTCCGGGAGCCGGTGGAGCTCAGATTGCCACTTGCTGTCTGCCGCTGGGGCATCTGGCCACGGTTGTCTCTGCTGCTTTTGCTCGTCCATCAATCTCCTGGTGTTCCTCTACCATCAGCCCGTGCATTTATATATCCTGGAATGTGTTTTGTCTGCTTCAGCCTGGCTAAGTATTCTCTGTTCAAACGTGTCCTTACCCTATTCTACCATCTTGATTATCTCAAAATAAATAAATAAGTCCTAAAAAAATAAAGTAAAACACTGTATGATGTTTTTCAAGATGATCTTTGAGACCAAAACAATGCATTCTAATGCATGTTCTTACGTGCACAGAGAGAAGGTGAAGCTGTGATCCTGCCATACGGTGGGTTAATACCTTCCCCTGTACTGGCAATAAAGTTCTACTGTGCTCAAATCAGGTGCTTCCCCCTCCAGCACTGACCAGAGCTCATTGACCCCAACTGAAGGAGTGTCCACTGAAGGAGCAGGCACTCCACTGAGCCAGAGCTACTTCAAGATAAGAACCCGGGCTCGGCGTGGTGGCGCAAGTGGTTAAGGTCCTCGCCTTGCACGCCCAGGATCCCATATGAACGCCGGTTCTAATCCAGGCAGCTCCACTTCCCATCCAGCTCCCTGCCTGTGGCCTGGGAAAGCAGTCAAGGACAGCCCAAGGCTTTGGGATCCTGCACCTGCATGTAGGAGACCTGGAAGAGGCTCCTGGCTTTGGATCAGCATAGCATCGGCTGTTGTGTTCACTTGGGGAGTGAATTATCGGATGGAAGATCTTCCTCTCTGTCTCTCCCCTCTGTATATCCGCCTTTCAATAAAAATAAAATAAATCTTAAAAAAAAAAAGATAAGAACTTTTGGAAGAGAAAACAAATAACTGCTTCCACAGTTATTGTGTAAATAAATGCAGAAACATAAGAAACATGGGCAAAGGAGACAAAGTTTTCCATCTCTCCCTAGGAAAAAAAAGGCACTTCAATATTAGAATATGAAGAGGAAAAGATTAATGAAATACCTGAAAAGGAATTCAAAACAATGATCATAAGATTATGCAAAACCACTGAGAAGCAAATACATGCAATAAATTCATGCATGACATGGATGAAATTATTTTTAAAAGCTTACTTATTTTTATTGGAAAAGCAGATCTACAGAGAAAAGAGACAGAGAGGAAGGTGCTTCGTCCACTGGTTCACTCCACAGCTGGCTGCAATGGCTGGAGCTGAGCTGATCTAAAGCCAGAAGCCAGGAACTTTTTCCAGACCTCCCACATGGATGCAGGGTTCCAAGGCTTTGGCCCATCCTCTATTGTTTTCCCAGGACACAAGCAGGGAGCTGGATGGGAAGTGGAGCAATCAGGACATGAACCGGCAGCTATATGGGATCCAGGTCCATGCAAGGCACAGATTTTAGCCACTGAGCCACTGTGCAGGGCCCATGGATGAAAACATTTGCCAGGAGATATAGATAGTGAAGAAAAATCAAGCTGAAATACTTAAATGAAGACGTCGGTATCTCAAATAGAAAATAAAGCGGAGAGCTTTAACAGTGGACTTGATGAGGCTGGAGGAAGAATATCCAAGCTAGAAAATAAATCTTTGGAATTACTTCAGACCTGAAGACAGAAGAAAGAGGAAAATAAAATTGAAAATAGTACGTAAGATTTATGAGGTACTATAAAACCACCAAGCACGAGTATCTTAGAGTTTCTGAGTATGTGGAAATAGAGAATGGATTATAAGCCCATTCAGTGAAATAACAGCAGAATCTCTCCTAAATTAGAGAAAGATAAGGACAAACAAGTGGAAGACTCACATAGAACTCACTCCAGGCATAATCAGAAAAAATGCTCAATGCGCCGCATTATAGTCAAACTTTCAATAGTGAACGATAAAGATTCTAAAATGTGTAGGAAAGAAAGGCCAGATTACCATGTGGCCAATGAAATCTTGTCTTTGGCTGTAGAATTGATGTAACTGGAAACCATTGTACTTGGCTATAATTAAGCCAGTTCCCAAAACACAAATACGCATTTTTTTAATATGGTAGTTAATATAGAATACAAAAAAACAATGTGTAAGAATGGGGCAGGTGCAGTGGCTCAGCGGGCCAGTGTTTGCCCTTGTTGTGCCAGCTTCCCATATGGGCACTAGTTCAAGTCCTGGTTGCTTCACTTCTGATCCAGCTCCCTGCTAGGGCCTGGGAGTGCAGCAGAGGAGGGAGACAAGAACTGGACATAAATTTAGAAGCATAGCTTATGAACAACTTTTTCAAAACCTTTGGGCATTACTGAGAGTAGGTTATCGCCAAATAAAAGGTTAGTTGTGTATTATTTTGTGTACATGCGTAATTACATAATACCTGTAATTTAGCATGCTCATATATTTTTGTGTGCCCAGGATTTAGAGAAGAAATAATTTGCACTCAGTAAATGTGGGCTGTGTTCTTCCAGTGGATTGCTAGATTGTTTTATTTAGTTTAGACACAAAGAAGCAGTGAAGTCGGAGAATTCCTCTCCATTGGGTCCCTCTTTGAAGCACCTGTGAGAAGCAGGGTGTGGAAGCCCATAGCTAAGAACTTAATCCAGATCTCCCACGTGGTGGGCAGTGACAAGAAAAATTGTAAAACGGAAAATAAGAGAAAAAAAAAAAAACCCACCAAACTATTACTGCGTTTATAAATACGAACTTTCCCTGTATACTGACTAACCTAAACAGCCACGCATGATAAAGATACTTGTATTGCCCTTCTGTGACAATGAGTGTTTGCAAATGAATATTTTAAAAGAAAAAAAGGGGGCCTGGCACGATAGTGTAGTGATTAAAGTCCACCTTGCACACGCTGGGATCCCATATGGGCACCGGTTCTAATCCCGGTGACCCCCGCTTCCCATCCAGATCCCTGCTTGTGGCCTGGGAAAGCAGTTGAGAATGGTCCAAATCCTTGGGACCCTGCACCCACGTGGGAGACCCCGAGGCGCTCCTGGCTCCTGGCTTTGAATTGGCTCAGCTCCAGCCATTGCAGCCACTTGGGGAGTGAGCCATGAAGATTTCTAAAGAGATACAAACTTATTGTAAAGTAGTTCTACTGAGGCTGTGGGAAAATGTATGCAACAGGGAGTTATCTGCAGGAAGGGAACTTTATAAAAAGAAATGTCCTTTTTGAGTATGTTTTAAAAAATATTTTGCAGTGATCAAAGGGCATGGAAAACAATTGTCTTGCAAAATGCAAATTCAGTTTCCTATGGAAATTTTTGCCCTCTGCTTCTCGGCAGTAGAAACATCAGAGATTAAAGCTATAACTGTCGGCCACACACGAACCCACAGGAGTCCCAAACCTTTGGGAGGCCGACGTACCAGGAACTTGTTAAATGAATGAAGGTGGTTCTTATAGGGACCATGAAAGATGGAAATGAACTACAATAGCAGGCCCAGCACCGTGGTCTAGTGGCTAAAGTCCTTGCCTTGAACACACCGGGATCCCATATGGGCGACAGTTCTAATCCTGGCAGCTCTACTTCCCATCCAGCTCCCTGTTTGTGGCCTGGGAAAGCAGTCGAGGACGGCCCAAAACCTTGGGACCCTGCAGACGTGTGGGAGACCTGGACTCCTGACTCCTGGTTTCGGATCGGCATAGCACCGGCCGTTGCGCTCACTTGGGGAGTGAATCTTTTCCTCTCTGTCTCTCCTCCTCTCTGTATATCTGGTTTTGTAATGAAAAATAAATACATGTAAAAAAAAAAAGAAAAAGAACTATGATATCATGTGGGCTGAAGCGTGAGGAAGCCGAAACAAAGCCCTCAGGTCTAATTGCATAGAACAAGAAGTAAAGTTCTTCTAAAATGAGTGTCACATCTCAAAAACACCTCCAAGGATCCAGCCATGGGACACCTTTGTCAGAAAAGTGTTATGTCCAAAGAATGCCTTTGGATACAACCTTTCTGCACCACACAGTGTAGATGCTTTGAAAAGGAGGGCATTTCACTATTGTTGCAGTAGGCGGGTAGGATAGGTCGGTAGATGGACAGAAATGAAAGTACACCTGTAAAATCAAATATATGGAGGTAAATGTGAATAAATACACACAGGACAATTGTCTCTGAGACCCAGGATGTCATTAGTGCTATGAGGTATGTTTGGTACATTCAGAAAGAATATCAGTTTTGATGAACAGTAGGTCCAAATTTTTTGTTGTTGCGTTGTTTTCAGTGTAAGTGTGGCATTACCACGACCAATTCTCTCGGCCCTCCAGCTCCTGTTCTCCACGCAGGCTCTTCTGCTGAATTGACAGTGGCTATTAGGAGTCTTTCTTGTAAAAAGACAGTTCCCTGAGATCTCATTTTTGATTTTAAGGCCAAGATAAGATACATATCTCAGTCTTATGTTCCCTTATAAATAAAGTAGAACTTAGAAGCCACCAAGAGTTTTACTGATCTTACTGGACCTGATTAAGACATGCAGAACTCCCCCAGTCAATCTGTTGATCCTTACTGGGGGCTGTGATGTACTAGAGCTCATAGACAGATGAAGAAAATGGTAGGTGCAGAGATGGGTTCTTGAACATGTGTGTTCTTGATATTACAGCCCAATAAACTCAGATGATATGCTCACATTGAAGCTGCATATAACCAATGCCCAACAGAAAATATACATTATTTTCATGGCAATATTCCAAGTAGTAATATAAATTTATCATCTAGTGGACAAAGTTCCTAATCCTGAAATTCTACCAAAGGGATGTCAGAATAGTTTCATGTTATAATGTAACTTCGGACGAGAAGGCCTTTTTCAAGGAGGTACATGCAAGGCTCTATGAGTCTGTCGGGGGCAGGAGATAATAGCAAAGGCGTACTCTGAGACAGAGGGGAAAATATAATATATGTGTAATATGTACCACAATCATATACATATTTATAATACTAATGATACCACATGAAGCTGCCTAAACTGGATTCAAACCCACATCTGGGTCTCAGTCCCACTTTCCACCTTAGGAGTCAGTGAAGAACCTTAAGTGTTTTCTGCCTTTTGGGATTCTGCCTCAATGGCTTGGCTGGGGGCTATGTGAACTCCAGGCCTGACAGTCTACGTGACACCCGGCAGGACACCTGGCAGGTCACGTGGGCAGACTGCTCCTCAGGAAGGAGGCACCTGGTGTTTGATAAGATCCACCGCCCTATAGCTCATCGATTTGTACTTTTAAAAAGTTGCTTTCTTCAAACCCACCAATAGAAGCCTGCTAAATCATGACTGTATAATTAATAGCCTGAAATGTATAAGAACGCTGGGCTGTTCAGCTGGGGGCTCTCGCTCGCTTGCTCGCTCGCTCTCTCTCTTTCTCTTCTGCCTCGGCTGCGACTGCCCCTCCCCCGCCCAGCCCTGCTCGGCTGCGGGAGGTGACTGGGAGACCTAGGCTAACCTGAAATAAACCACCTTTGTGCGTTAGCCACGACTTCAGACTTGATGATTTTCTGGGGATTTCAAAATCCGTCACAACATTAGTACTTTATTTAGCTCACGTGATCCATTCCTGCTCTGTGGATGCGCCACACATATATATTGAGCATCTAGAGAGTAATGCATTTTGGACAAGATGAAAAGAAATGGAATCAAAACATCATGTGTAAGATTTTAGGAAAATCAGGAAATACTTAATTTTTTAAAATTTGAAATGAACTGATTTGTCTAAATGTGCTTCAACAATAAATCTGCAGCTTTTCTAATGTCAGAGTCCGGGCTAGAGCCCTCGGATGTCAGGCTGCAAGCTAGTCAACCCCCAGAGAATGACAAAGAGTCTGGCTCGTAATGCAAATAGCAAACAGAGTTTATTGCGCCAGCATGCTGGGGCCAGACCGCATTTGGGGCACATAGGCCAGCCAAGTGGGCGATCGGACTCCCAGTCAGCCCAAGACAGAAGATCATATAGGCCTTTTTGGGCTGGGAAATACATCAAAAAGTAACAACTTTAGACATGTTCATTTTTATGGCCTTCAGGCACAGGCAGCCTGTTCTGTTCTCACACCCATTATCTTTATGGCTCATCCCATCCTCACATCCTTATCTTCCTTCTGTTCTTGGGAGAAGAACTGAGCCCTTGCCCTCCCGCACCTGGCTTCACAAAGTTGCAAGACAGCAAACAGAACAGATTTTTCGCCAAAGGGGAATCCTCCCAAAGTCCAGGCGCCTCCTGGCCTAGCAAAGTAGCAGTTTTCTCCACACAAAGCAACCTCCCACTGCCCAGCAATAGCATTTTACCCACACTCTAACGCTAAACTCAGAAGTGTTAATGCTGCTAAGAAAAAGCTTTTGAAGATTTAATTATTTCTACTTTTATTAGAGTTATTTAACCTTGGGAATTTTAAATAATAATTTGATTTTTTGTGTGTGTCTGAGATTGCTCTGAGAGTAGCCAATATAAATTCTAACTAGACAGTTTGAACTGAAGTGTAAAGTTCCACTGTACTGATGGCAGTGGCTAAACTTATTCTATGGGAAAATTTTGAAATCAGAGGATCTTGGGAGGCAACATTTCCCTGAAAAGTACTCAAAAGTCTTAGAATAATTGCAGGCTTTAAGGAGCTTGACACCGATTGCTACAAGCTAAGGTCTTCATGGGATAAGAGTAAACAGGTGACACTGGAGCAGCAAGGGGGAAAGAATTGAACCTTGACTAAAATTTACTGGATATATTCAGCAGGAAGATTTGGATACGGGATCTGGATGGCTCCTGAAGACAGCTGGAGGGATGAATGGTGGGGGAGGGGCTTTGGCTCAGCTGCTTCCCTTCCATCGCCCCTCCCCCACGCCCTGGAGGGCTTTGTGATGACGGTACAGTTCTGTGATGTGCCTCTTCGGCCAAAAGGAACTCCCAGAGCTCAGGGGACCGAGGGTGGCATGGCAGCGTGAGTCAGGATGGAGGGACATCTTCCTCTGAGTTGCATGAGAGCCACTTGCCCGTGCCCCAGCTTCACTTTCTGGGTGCTGGACATCATCTTGCCGATTCTGTGTGGCGTGGGGATCTTCCTCCTGATACTCCCCTGCCTCAAGAGTGACCCATCCTCACCACCTGCTAGAAACAAGAACATCCGGAAGGTAAGGAACCCTTGATCAAAACCCAAGAGGAAATTACTCTTTAAAAAAAAAAAGATTTATTTATTTATTGGAAAGTCAGATATATGGAGAGCAGGAGAGACAGAGAGGAAGAGCTTCCGTCCCATGATTCATTCCCCAAGTGAGCACAACGGCCGATGCTATGCCAGTCTGAAGCCAGGATCCAGGAACTTCTTCCGGGTCTCCCACATGGGTGCAGGGCCCCAAGGCTTTGGGCCGTCCTTGACTGCTTTCCCAGGCCACAAGCAGGGAGCTGGATGGGAAGTGGAGCTGCCAGGATTAGAACCGGTGCCCATATGGGATCCTGGCGCATTCAAGGCGAGGACTTTAGCCGCTAGGCCACGCCACTGGGCCCGAAAATTAATCTTCATTTGTTCAAATTAATTACAGACTTTGGAGATGGGGAACTTCAGGAACCAGTACTATCTGTCAGGGCAAGGATTAGGTTGGACGCTATGATTTTTACCATATCATTTACTATGAAATCATTTACATGGGTGCACTGGAGCTTACCAGGGAAAAGTTAGACACACAGTGGCCTAGGAATGCATCACTTAGGGTTGGATAGGAGGCCCCCTTGTAACATATGCCTTAGGACCAAGCCTTCCCTTCATGTGCAGCCAGTCTGAGGGCTGTGCTGAGCTGCAGAATCTCCATTCGGAGGCTGGAGTGACCTCTGGTCTTGGGCAGCAGGATCCTGTGTGGCAGCTCGGATGTACTTAGTAATATCCTCTTCTTCAGCACAGGAATAGGGACCAAAGACAACCCCAGTGAGCCTTACCCAAAACCACACTTGGTGTGCATTCCAAAATTAAATGAAAAAGAACTAAATTGTAAGAAAGCAACATATAGGTCTAGTAGCCAAATACAGCAACTAGTCAGGATGTTCGTGATTATGACCGTGTTGGCATCGTACCTGGAGGACAGAGAACGGGGTCCCAGCCCCTCTCTTCCTTGTTTTTTTCAGAGTCCAGCACAAAGAAGGAGGGAGAGCAGGAGCCGGAAGACGAGTGTTGCTCTGAAAGGTAGGGGTCAATCCTTCCACCCGGAGAACTCCGCTGATGACCTCACCTCTCCCCGAGGGATGGGAGCCAGATCTCCCGGATGTCAGTGGCAGAAGCTCGAGCCGTAGACTCCTGGGAAAGCAATCAATCAGGATTTGGGTTACTACTCATGTTCCAGATGGCATTGAAGCCATGGTGGGCAAGGGAGCGGTGCCACCCAGAAGGAGACACCAAGCTGGACTGAGCTGACACCGTCTGAATGTGACAGTGTCACTTCAGTGAGACCATGTCCACTTCTCGCTCACAGAGCAGTTGTGAGGAGTTCAGTTGGTGACAGGTGGAAGCACTTTGTAAAGAAAAAAGAGCTGCTCCCCTGTGGGGCCTGCTGTCACTGCGTGTGCTCAGTGGGGTGGATGGACACTGATACAGAGGTCCCAGAGTTTAATGTCCTGGAAGGACAGTCCATTTATCTCCCTAGGAGGGTCCTAAGTCCTTTCTTCCTCCATCACTACCTCATCTCCTGATTTCCAGTCTGTAGGGAATTCCTGAAGGAAGTAGAGGAGGCACCGGGCCCGATTACACCTCTTCCAAGGTAACAAATTTTTCTGGCTCTTTCCTTGTCCTTTGTCTTTCGGGCTGCTGGGTCTGATCTTGGGTCTGAGGTTGACGCGGGTGGGAAAGCCACAGGATGGAGAGAGGATGGCGTGAAGTATTGGGATGAGAATGAGTCAGTATGGGAGGCCTCCGAGGGGTTATGGCTTCCATCCATCCCTACCTGGGGCCTGGCCTCTTGTCCTTGTCTGGTCCCAGCTGAAGCTTGCGCTTCTTGTCTCCTGCAGCCCCCAGGGCAGAACCCCTGACAAGAACAGAACTCTGCATCTCTCATATCAGGACTCTCTTGGAGAGAAGTACCAACCACCATTGACTGTTGCTTCACCCACAACCTTGACGCCACTGGCTTCCTCAGCTCCTTTGCTCCAGGCTCCTTTGCATCTGTCCTCTTGCCTGTCACAGACACCTCATGATTTACACCTCCAGTCTGATTTACAGAGAATCCCAGTGGGCCCTAGTCCAGAAAACTCTCCTTCAGGTAACTCCTATTTGGCCTCTCACATCTTGACCATCTCAGGCCTGAGCTGGTTAAGTGGTTTATTTTCATTCTTCTGGTGGTGGGCAGCTGCCAAGACCTTGCTGTTCTGTGCTTCTCTGCATGGCAGATCCCAACAAGAGAATCTTTGCCATCGTACCCCAGAGGCCTCATGCTGGGGAGATCCCACACGCAGGCAAATAGAAGCTGGTGCTTCCTCTTTCATCAGCTCTGAAGTTCAAAAGTTGCTAGAGAGACTCATTTCCAAGAGAGTAGAACAGTCATGGAAGGCAAAACACACTGATGAGTCATTTCTGAAAGGAAAGTACCCAGACTACCAAGATTCTCTAAGGAATCTTCTGCAGTCACTGAGTGACAAGCAGGGTGCCACCATGTTACAGCCGTTGTGCAGAATAAAAAAGAAACCAGTGCAGCTGCCAGGTTCTCAGCAGATCTCTTACCCTGAGGTCTTTGGGGATCACTTGGAAAGTGAATACAGCCAGCTCTTCTGGGGCCTCCCCTCCCTGCACAGCGAGTCTCTGGTGGCTAATGTCCATGTATCCACAAAATCTCTCAAGTTAAAAAATCCCTCAATTAGATTCAATGTCGGCTCTAGTCCATCTCCAGGTCACAGTCATGCCAAAGACACTATGTTGGGCCAGTCCTTGCCCAAAGGTTTGTCCTATCCAGGTCAGAGAGAGATACCACATCACGTCCCATGCTTTCCCCCCACAAAAACAATGTTGTCTCCATCTGATGGTAGGACCTGCAAGACGTCCTGCCCTACTTCGCAGCAGAGGGCACAATCTATCATCCCAGTTTATAATGAACAAATGGAATGGCCCTTTCAGAAGCCAGACAAACTGAGAAGGGCCTTAATTTCTCACTGTCAGAAATCTCAAGAAGTCACTGGCCAATGCACTCCCAGGCTTCCCCAGGGAAATCAGGACTATACCGCATCCTACTGGACATCTCAGGAGAAGCCACAGTCTGTCATCCCCACCAAAGCCCACAAGATGGAACAGCCCTTGCAAAAGCAGCAGAAACAGAGAAAGGCTTTAGCCTCTCATCTCCCAAACTCACAGGAAACCACTGGCCAACCCACTCCCAGATTTCTCCAGGACAGCCAGGCCTCCTACACATTCAAGCCTTCCTCTGCTCTTCCTGGCTATTCTGTCAGCACTAAGCGCCAGGACCCACAAAAGCAACAGAGTCAGATGAGAGTCTTCAAAGATGAGTATCAGGATGGTGCCCTCTATAGAGCTGGAGCATCTTTGGAAGTCATGCAACCTAAGGGAAAAATCTTACCGGTCTCCAAGTGCCAAGCAATGGACTTCCATGATTCCTGCCGATCCAATCCATTTACACGTATATGCAGCAACGGAGAGCAGATGATGGGATCCATGCGTTCCAGAAGAATTTTTGGCAAGGGTTCAGTAAGATTCAGACTAGACAAGCCAATCAGAGATCTAGGACAAGAAAGAAACTTGCCAGAAGATCCAGTTTGCGGTCCTGGAAGTACTTCAACGAGATTTCTAGAGAGTAGGAAATCAGAAAGATGCTTGACAAGATCTAGAAAGGGTTTCTATGAAACGTTTATAGCTGGGGGTTTAAACAAGAAGTATGTTGAGAAAACCCTCAAGGCCCATTTGGGCAGGAAGTTGGGTCAAATTCATGAGGGCAAGATCCCTGTGAAAGTGCGTCGATCCTGGTTTGCAGTCAATTGCGCTTCTCCCAAGATTTATATCCACCCTAGATCCAGAAATCTAGCCTCCCCTAAGGGCCAGAAGTGCTATATAAACACCTCGAGGGAGCTCTCATTCCTTGACCCACTTACCCAACAGATGCTAGAAACACACATTATAAGGTTCAGAGTGAGGCAAAAATGGGGGCTGCACCTTCAGGCTCTTGAGCCGAAAAATCTCAGTCTAGGTGTGGTTCAAACTTTGCCCCTTCCACAGTCAACCTTGCGTCAGCCTGGGGTCAAGTTGAAAGCCAAGGCTACTGGCTCCCTGAGAGAGCCTAGTTGGAAAGATCCAGGAAAGAAGATGGCAACCAAAAAATCAGTTCCCTTCCTGAAGAATTTCCCATTTCCCCCCTTACCTGCCCAAAAAGAAGCCCAGAGGACCCTGAGGATGACTTCATTTGGCAGTAACCTTAGGCCTCCAATGACCCCTCAGCCTGGACAGCAGGGCAGGCTGCCTGCTCAGCCCCTTACTTACAAACTTGCAGGAAGATCTAGCGAGAGTCATGCTGCACAAGGAACTGGAAGAGATGGCCTGGAAGTGAGCTCAAGGCAGGTCATGGCCAAGTACGGGGCACATAAGCAGACGAGAGACCTGGTATTGCCAGACCCTTGCTGCAGCACAAGTGCATTGGTGACCAAGGCAGGATCCCCACCTCCAAGAGCCGAAGAGACCAAAGGGCTGGCTAAAAGGAAAGTCTCTTCTTGGGAAGTCTCTGTGGAAACCAGTACGGCAGCACACTCCCACATTAATGTGAGCCTGAAGGGTGTCGAGTCCCTGGGGTTGAAGAAAACACCCTCACCCTATGAAAATTCCACCGGCCAGGATGCAGGACAGTCATGCACGAAAAGACTGATTACTAAGGAACTGGAGCTCCAGGTGAATGTAGAGTCAGAGAACCAACCTCAAGACATGACCACTAGTACTGTTCGGCAAGACCATCTGCCTTTGCTGCCCTCTTCCACAGCCATCTCAGCATCTCGGGGCCCACTGGGCGCCTCAAAGAGTGTGTCCGCTGACGACATGCTAGCTTTGCAGAGGCTTGGTGACCCTCTCTCAAGGGAAAGAAGCAGCCAGGGACAGGACCCCCAAATCTCCAAACTGAAGGCCCCACAGAAGAGTGTGAGCAAGACATTTGGTCCTCCTGACAAGAGAGAGATCTGCAGGAGACCCACACCAGCAGAGAAGGGGGTTACAAGACAGAAGGTCTTATCTGCCCAGGGCAGGGCAACAGGACACACCCTTGGGAGCAAGTCCTCCCCACTCCTGCCAGGAAGCCAAGCCAAGAATACGGTATGCATTAGCCCCACCACAAAAGGCAAAGAGAAGACAGATTTTCTACAAAATGTGAAGCCCGCATCTACCATTGCCCGGAGCAAGGGGACCATCATAAGTAGATATTTTGTACAGAAGAAGGAGCAGGAGGCTCGGACCATCATGACGTTTGTTGCCAAGATCCTGGCAGACAAATTGAGGCTTCATTATGGACATGGTTCCTTAGAGTTAAGTTGGGCTAGGGAGGATGCTGAAACCGTGGTGGGGCGACATTCATCCAACCGTGAGGGTCCCTTGTACCTAGAACACAGGAAAGCGGTGACAGAAATGGGCTTTGGCCACAAAGTCACTCCCAAAGATCAGAGACATGCCATCAAGAATAAATACGCTAAAGACAGGGAGAGCAACCGGGGTTCCTCACCTAGGAACCCTGTGTCCCAAGCCAGTCCCTGCCAGTTCAGAAGTACGGCGAGTGCCCCTGGTCACCCTCACCATTGCTCATCAGAGAGGGGCCTTGAAAGATGTGTCTTATCTCATCAGCCAGGACATGCTTCTCACACCTTTCCTGGTGCAAAAGCTTGTCTACTAGAAAGATGTCAGTTTGGGCGGAGAAAATTTGTTTAGCTTCATGTTAGCCAATGCTTCTGTGACTGATGGTATCCTTAGAAGGTATCTCTTGCTTTCTAATACAAGTGTGTGTTTTTTTTTTCCCAGAGCTAGTGGCTTCTGTCTGTGCTGTAATGGGGTGTAAGAAGGGGTCAATGCCTGCTCTTCCTGATAATGGCTTCTAGAATGTTCTGGGCTTGCAGGGAGGTTGACAGTGGCATTTCAGACCCTCATGCTAGATTTCAATGTTGCTTTTTGAGTTTTCACAATTAAGTAGTTAGGAAAACTAATGACAGAATGCCCCCAGGACTAATTCCACATTGGACAAACCCTGTGAAGACTTTAGCCCAGAAATTTACTAAATTAGTGCTTCCCCACCGCCCTCCCAACCTTGAGCTTCTGTGCGGCTATGCGGAAGCTTACAGAGACACCACAGGCTCAAATGGCATCCCCCATTACAGAGTGAGCGCAAGAAGTTTAGGGGTGACATGGATTGTCTTGGAGTTCAAAGAGAGTCAACTCTGGGTGGGTGGTGTGCTAACTAATGGGTGCGGATAAGACAGAGTACACTGAGGAACAGATAGGAAAAATTAGAACTTAATTTAGTTCATTTCCATCTTATTCTTTGAAAGAAAAAAGGTCCATACATGTTTTGTCATGTGTATCCATTTACAGAACCAGAGTTCTAGCGTGTCATTTTCAAATAAACCAATGATTTACGATTGATGTTGCATGCTCAGAGTGTATCTCACTGAATGAAAGGACAGAAAATTGGAAGGAACACTGAGATGAGCTAGGATCTTTCCTAGAGGATGGACCCAGAATCCAAGACGGTCATGGTCAATGGGCTTCATCAGGCAAGACAGTGTGAGGCTTGAGAGAGTGAGGGCCAGAAGAATATTTGAAGAAAGCTGTTTCAGTATACTGCTAAAGCAAACTGTTCAGTGCCTTTTCCCAGGCAAGTGGTGGGGAATGCACCTTGCTTTGTCTGCAGGAACTGTTACTCCAGCCCAGGGTGAAAATCAGTCCTGTTGGGTGGACCAGATGGAGGACTTGTATTCATACATCTGCTCTCAGAAGCATGGTTGTCATACTAGGCCAGAATGAAGTATTTCATTGTGCCAAGATACTTTATTTTTGAATATATCAATACATGCACAAGTGGTATCAGAACTGTCAGAGCTTCGGGGCACACGGCCTGGAAGCACTGGGGACCTCAGGTAGGATCTTGCACAGACTGGAACAGAGCAGCGCACACCATATCCCAGGGAACCACCTCTAGTCAAGGATACGGTGATTATATCCACGTAAGAGTGTTCCAAATGACATCATCCCCTCATGCACACTCTCACTTTCCTTGGCCTCAGTAACTCAAGGTCAACAAGTGGCCTGGAAATGCTCAATGGGAAATCACTGAAGTATCGCAGAGTACAGGCGTATCCCTGATTCCGAGTCCCAGTTACGTGTAATCAACTGCAGCTGAAAAGTACCATCCAGTGCAATGAGGCATATTGACAGAGTGAAGGGAGCGAATGTCACCTTCATGACCATATCTTGCTATAACTATCCTATTGTTGTTAGGTATCACAGTTCATTTCTTACTGTGCCTAACCTGCAAATTAAATTTCATGGTACAGGAAATTATATACTACGTAGAGTTTAGTCCTTTCTGTGGGTTTAGATATGCCTTGTGGATTTCGAAATACAATTCCACTACGAATAAAGGGAGACCCGCTGTATCAACATCAGACATCATCATTCTGAGATGGTAAAAGTGAAACGAAACGCAATTCACACTTTTTTTTTCTAAGTGCAGAAAAATTAAGGTCATTATGCCAACCCAAAACACAATACACTCCACTCGCTTGCTTAAAATGAGTGACACTTGCTTCTTCAGCAGAGATGCTTTTCTTAATTAAAATACTGCGTTACATAACATATTGCCTCTGCTTTCAGACAGCTTTGAGTCTAGAGTGACCCCTCCCACTTTTGGAACCTCCACCAGCACTGCAGCCGCAGCCCTAACCCTATAACAAACTTTTACTAACTGTCCCCTGAGATGCTTCATGGTTCATGACAACGCGTGTTCTAATTCGTTGCAACGAGTATTGCTTGTTGGAGATTCATCTTGTTCATCGGTTGTTCTTGGTGGTCTCGTGGCTGGAGCTCATGGAGACGGGGGGGGGAGATCTGACAAGCATCTTCTGGTTCCTCAAGGACGCGCTCTGAGCTTCAGCTTTTGTCCTAAATATTGTGTTCTCCACAAGTCCCCTGGGACTCCTCCAGGTCAGATCCCATTTGATGTGTGTTTTCCAAGCTTCATGGCACAGATTCCATTTTAACGGTTACTGCATACCTTGACATGCATTTCCTGGTGGACCCGGTGGGTCTCTGAGTACTCAGGCTTGCCTGACTTCATTTACAGTGCCTACATGTGTGCCTGTTAAAAAAAAGTATCTGATTAAACGTTAGTTAATGGTTGAATAGGTAAATATTTTCTGACAGAGCTTATATATGCATCACATTGTAAAATGAGATTTTAAAAAATATTAACTTCTGCAAGTAGCCAATTTTCTGTTCTCAAAGAATCTGTAAAAAAAATAGAATAGCATTAAGATTTCAAATGTAATGGTGGAAACTTCCAAATGATTAAGACTGAGTCATTTATACTCTTGTAGCTTTTGAAAATCTTCAATGTTCCCTGCCTCAACGGGTGTCACATGCCTTGCTAAAGGTATAAGCCAGTTTAGACTATCCTAAAATCTGCCAAGTTCAGTAAAAATTATGCTTCAACACAATAAACTGCTAAAAAATGAAAATAGACATGAGATAGCTGAATGGTATCCTATAGCCAATTTAAGGTAGATAGAAGCCAGTTGTATACAAACTATAACTGAAACGTTAATGAAGTAGTCACAGGATGCGGTTAAGAACTCGCATTCTCTAACATATCAGTCACTCAATACAATGTTAATTAACCCCATAGTGTTGGAAACGGTTGTTGATGTTATGTTATGGCATTTAATTGGTCGGAACGATAATCTGCCAGCTGTGTCTCCAGACCAGAGTTGGTCTCCCCAAGAAACTGTTGAATTCAGCTGGGCAATAAGATACTGGACACTATGCAAGGCACATGCTTGCATTGAAAGAAACAAGACTAGATTTGAACTGTAATACTGCAATAAGGTGGAGCAATCCACCATGGGGGGAGGGCAAGAGGAGGGGAAGGGGGAACATCAGAGCCTATGAAATGTTGTTATAAAATGAAATGCAATAAAAAATATATGTAAAAAAACACAAATAAACCAAGCAGGAAAAAAAAAATCTTCAATGAAAAATGTGGGTGCTAATAGAATACAAATTAAAAATTGAGTTTAATCCAAAACATACTTTCTATTATGACTCCAGTTTATTTAAAATATCGTTATCAAATAAAATATTTCCTTAAATTACTGGAAAATGTAACTTAGAGTAGTTAGTTAAACTGTTAAAATGTATTTGCTTATATTTACTATTTCAAATATAAAGCATCTCATATTTGCTTTAAGACTATAATAATGGTACATCTATAAAAACAGTTGCTTATTAACAATCATAAAGATTATAACTATATTGAAATTTAATTTTGAATTGTTAGAAGCACTTAAAATTTTGAAATAATAGAAAAACGTTACAAAGAAAGAAGAACTGACTATGGTCTAACAATTTAACTACAAATTTAATTACAAATACACACTAATTAGGGCCCGGCACCGTGGCCTAGCGGCTAAAGTCCTTGCCTTGAATGCCCCAGGATCCCATATGGGTGCCGGTTCTAATCCCGGCAGCTCCCCTTCCCTTCCAGCTCTCTGCTTGAGGCCTGGGAAAGCAGTCAAGGATGGCCCAAAGCTTTGGGGCCCTGCACCTGTGTGGGAGACCCGGAAGAAATTCCTGGCTCCTGGCTTCAGACTGGCATAGCACCGGCCGTTGTGCTCACTTGGGGAGTGAATCATCGGATGGAAGATCTTCCTCTCTGTCTCTCCTTCTCTCTGTATATCTGACTTTCTAATAAATAAATAAATAAATCTTTTTAAAAAAAACAAATACACACCGACACACACAATGAACACACATTCTCATGTGTGTATATATGGGCCTATGCGTGTAGAGACATCTGGATACATACATGTATTTGTATATACATCAATATATATGTGCGTAGACAGAAACCTTCATAGGCATGTGTGTTTACATTCTTCAATTTATATTACCTATTTTCATTTTTCTACGCAACACAGGATGCCACAGTTGGAGGATCTGAAGCTTGAATAACTTCTGGTCTCTGTTTTTCTGCTTTCTGCTCGTCTGCAAGTGAGGGGAGCATCGGGTGTTTTCCTTTTTCTCATGACAAGTGAGGGTGTTCATTGACTTCATTCAATAATGGGTCACTTTGAATTTGTGAAAATGACGAACTCTATTCCAAGCTATTCAGCATTTTCTGCTATGATTTTAACAAATATTTCTAATCATACATTTTTTAAAAAATTTACTTATTTATTGGAAAGTCAGATATACAGAAAAGAGGAGAGACAGAGAGGAAGATCTTCCGTCTGATGATTCACTCCCCAAGTGAGCGCAACGGCCGATGCTATGCCGATCCGAAGCCAGGAGCCAGGAACTTCTTTCGGGTATCCCACACAGGCCGTCCTCAACTGCTTTCCCAGGCCACAAGCAGGGAGCTGGATGGGAAGTGGAGCTGCCAGGATTAGAACTGGTGCCCATACGGCATCCTGCGCGTTCAAGGTGAGGACTTTAGGCACTAGGCCACGCCGCCGGGCCCTCTAATATTTTTAAATAAACTTCACTTAACGCCAATTGTGTAAAATGGGCAATGTACAATGAGATAACTAAATATACATGTCAATTTTCTCCAACACCATTTTCTGAAGAGTCTTCTTACGCCTTTGATGTTTTGAATCTTTGTCCAAAGTGACCCCAGCACATTTGTATGGATCCGTTTCTAGGTCCTTCATGCTGTTTGCCTGATTGCAAGTGTTGCTCTTTCCATCAAAATCCATGTTTTGACTACTATAGCTATATGCCCACCCCGACATTCAAACAACTCATTCTCTTAATTTATTTTTCAAATAGTCATTTTATCTTTTATAGAATCCATGCCTTTTCCTATAGATTTAAAATAAGTTATCTCAGTAAAAATTCTGTCTGAGGTTCTTATAAGAATTTCACTAACTCTGTGGATCAGATTGGAAAGAACTGACTCCTTTGCTACGGTGATTGTTCAAATCATGAACATGGTATGTGTCCGAATTTGTCCGGTCATTTCCTCAACATTTGGTAATTCTCATCATACTGATTTGGTCAAATTTATGCTTAAATATTTCATTTTATTTTCTTCGAAGCCCTAGTAAAGGTATTATGTTGAAATGGCAGTTTCTGCATGTTTGATATTAGTACATACAACTATAATGGGGATTGGAGTAGAGATTTTTTAAAATTTATTTTTCTTGCAAAGGTGCATAGACAGAGAGGAGGAGAGGCAGAGAGGAAGGTCTTCCGTCCGATGATTCACTCCCCAAGTGAGCGCAACGGCTGGTGCTGCGCCGATCCGAAGCCGGGAACCAGGAACCTCTTCCGGGTCTTCCACAGGGTGCAGGATCCCAAGGCGTTGGCCCATCCTTGACTGCTTTCCCAGGCCACAAGCAGGGAGCTGGATGGAAAGCCGGGTTTCCGGGATTAGGACCAGCATCCATATGGGATCCCAGTGCGTGCAAGGCGAGGACTTTAACCACTACACTATTGCCTAGGGCCCAGAGTAAGATGTTTTAAAGTCCTTTGAATTTGCTGGTGTAATTTATTATTTCTAGAGATTTGGGCAGATTCCTGAGATTGTGCATGCATGATCAGGTAATCTATAAATCAGGACAGTTTTTCTCATTCTGCACCTTTTTCCCCCTTCCTTTTTGTCCTTGCTAGAACTTTCGGTCTTCTAAGAAGTAAGAGTGATTGAAGCAGACATCTCTGCCTTGGTTCCAATCTGAGAAAACCATTTTCAGTCTTTCACCATTTAGTATGATTTACAGTCTCAGGGCCCCAGAGCTCCATTTGGTTCTTCCATTTAGGTTGCAACATCTGACGTGCTTGGCTCATGTTGTGTTTTACTGTGCAGATTAGCGGGGAGGTGGTTATCCAATGGAACGAGGAAACAGCCAGAACTCAAGCCCATGCGCTGACATGGAACGCCACCGTGGCTGGTGCCAACATGCCATGTTGTGCCACAATAGCAACACTTTTCCTCCTCTTCCTCCTCCTCCTCCTCCTCTACATCAGAGTGTTAAATATTATCATTTTTTCTGCCTTTATTTACATAATCAAATGGTTTTTCTTCTCTGACTTGTTGATACAGTGTTTAACGTGTAGTTTTGAGTGCTAAATCTGTCACGCACAATACTTGGGCTAAACCTTACTTGTTCAATGTGGGTAATTCTTTGAGGTATACCCTTCTAGATTCAATTTGCTAGTATCTTGATGTAGGTTTGAAGTCTAAACTCATGAGAGGTATTGGTCTATGGTTTTCTTTTGTACTATTTCTCCCTAGTTTTGGTATCAGGACAACAATCTTCTATGTTTTAGAAGAGTTGTGTATAATTCCTATGATTCCTTTGAATGGTTGCTAAATTGAGCCAATGATATCATGGAGTCCTAGAGATTTAAGGAAAGAAGGTTTTATGTACTAATATATTCAATTTCTTTCATAGTTATAAGGAGAGCTAATTTTGGTGATTTTCAGCTTGGGAAACTTGTTGCATTTCTTGTAAGCAGTTGAACTGAAAGAGCCTAGATTTGTCCTATGTTCGCTTTAGCATTTCATTGGTTGCAGGGTCTGCTGTGACAGAGACCCTTCATTTAAAAGAAATATTATTTTTCCTCATGTCTTTTGAAATTTTTGCTTATTTGATAAGCAGCATGGAGGAGAGGGAGACTTTCCCAGCTTGCTAGTGATTTGATCTTTTATTTACTTGTGAAGAACCAATATCACATTTTATTTTCCTATTCCTTTATTTTTTCTTTCTATGAATATGTTCAGTTTATTCTGTTCCTTTTTTTTTTTGTTTCTGGAGTTGAGAACCAACAATACTGATTAAGCTTTTCTTCCTTACAATGGAAATCCTGTCCTCCCTGCTCTGGCAGCAGCCCTGTGTCACCATGCATTACTCCTTCATTGTCGCTCAGTTCTGTGTGTTTTTCCTTGATTCCTTGACCTTAGACTTGTGTATTACCTAAAGGGATGTTGCCTAATTCACAAGTGTGTGGAAATTTTCCTTTTACCACTTTTGTTGGTTTCTACTTTGACTATGGTATTGTAATTTGATTGAGGTTTATTTAATGATTCCTAAGATGGCGTGATTTGGTGAATTCAACATGGACTAGTGGTATTCTTTTGCTGTTGTGTGAATTAGCCCATATAAAAACAAATTAGTTTTAATTAATTTAAACATTGTATTTCTTTTTATTGCAAAGTCAGATATGCAGAGAGGAGGAGAGACAGAGAGCAAGATCTTCAGTCCGTTCATTCACTCCCCAAGCAGCTGCAATGGCATGAGCTGAGCTGATGCAAAGCCTGGAGCCAGGTGCCTCTTCCAGGTCTCCCATGCAGGTGCAGCGTCCCAAAGCTTTGAGCCATCCTTTATTGCTTTCTCAGGCCGCAAGCAGAGAGCTGGATGGGCAGTGGGGGTCACCAGAATTAGAACATATGCCCATATGGGATTCTGGCGCATGCATGGCGACGACTTTAGCCACTAGGCTATCGTGCTGGGCCCTAACTAATTTAACAATTCAGTTCTGCACCCTAGTTGATTTTCAGTCTGGTCCATTGCTACAGTGGAGTGCTAAAGTCCTCAACTGAAGTCGTGAATTTGTTTTTACCTTCAATTCCATCAATTTGTGTTTCATGCTTAGGGGCCTTTTTTGTGTGTGTATTTGCAATTAAATGTGATCTTATATCCTCTTTGTGGGTTAATTGTTTTCTTCCCATGTAATGTCCCTTTTAATGTCTAGTAATTCTTTTGTTCTGAAATCCACTTTCCCTAACTTAGCATAGTCAATATATATATTTTAAAAATATTTTTGTGACTTGCTTTCTTCCATAATTTTACTTCCAACCTACCTATGCTGTTATATCTCACATTATTTTCTTGTAGATAGCATATATATTTTTTTAATCACTGAAGTAGTTCATCCTTTAGATAGGATATGGGTGTGATTTATGTTTACCATAGTATTGGTTGTCACATCTCGGCATGTTTTACCTTAAGTGCTAATACATTGTCATCACTGAGGAATGAAACTTATTGCTACGTGTTATGGCTTAGTAAGTCACTTTCTTCTTTGTTTTGCATTTTGTCTTTCTCTTTCCTCATCTTCCCTTGGATTACTCAAACAACTTTGGGACTACATTATCATTGTGCCATTTTGGGTTCTCATAAATTATATTACTTTGTACGATAATCTTGGCTGTTCCTTTAGGTTATTATTATTATACATATGGAAGTGTCACAATCAAACTGGTACTGATGTTTCAGCATTTGAAACGTAATGTAGAAACCTTACAGCTAATTCCCTTTACTCTATTTGCTTTTGAAAATAGAACTGTTACGCAATTCCTCTGATCCATTAGATGCATTAGAGATGATGATAGAATGTTTGTTCAAACATGAACTCTTATTTCAAAGAATTGAGAGCTGAGCGGAAGTATAATAGATTTTATATTTATTCTTTCTTTTTCTCCTTTTTGTGCTATTCTGTTATTTTCAAAGTTCTGAGAATTCTATACTATCATTTCCTTTCTGTTTAGGTAGCTTAGTTTAATTATTTTTTTTTTAAAGATTTATTTTTATTATTTTTTCATTGGAAAGGCGGATATACAGAGAGGAGAGACAGAGAGGAAGATCTTCCGTCCGATGATTCAATCCCCAAGTGAGCGCAACGGGCCGATACTATGCCGATCCAAAGCCAGGAGCCTCTTCCAGGTCTCCCACACGGGTGCAGGTTCCCAAAGCTTTGGGCCGTCCTTGACTGCTTTCCCGGGCCACAGGCAGGGAGCTGGAAGGGAAGCGGGGCTGCTGGGATTAGAACCGGCGCCCATATGGGATCCCGGGCGTGCAAGGCGAGGACCCCCAACCACTTGCGCCACCGTGCTGGGCCCTAGTTTAATTATTGATAAAACTAGTTCTGCAGGGCTGGTGCTGCGGTGTACCCAGTTAGGCTGCCACCTGTAATGAGGGCATCTTCTGTGGGATTCAAGACCTGACTGCTCCATTTCCAATCTAGCTCCCTGTTGCTGTGCCTGCGAAAACAGCAGAAGATGGTTCCAGGGGTCAGGATCCTGAAGCCAGTGGAAGCTCTGTGCTCTTGGCTTTGGTGTGGCGTAGCTCCAGCTGTTGCAGCCATTTGGGGAGTGGACAAAGAGATGGAAGATCTTTCTGTTTCTCCTTCTCTCTGTGAAACTCTGCCTTGCAAATAAGTAAATCTTCTTTTATCCGCTAAAATTTATTGTTCTTCATCTTAAAAATGTCTTTATTTGCCCTACATTTTTGAATGTTATTTTTGATCTATTTAGAATGTTTGGTTGACAGTTCTCTTTTTTGCCAGCATGTCAACGTGAAAGACATGCCATTAAAATATTAATTTCCTTGTAAGTAAGATTACATATGATTTTTAGTGGAATTACTTCAAAGAGCGTTCCTTTGTATTCAGTTTTCAGTTTTTGTATGGCCTGTTTTTGATCTAACTTTGAATTTATCTATTTATCAATCACTTAGCTACTTGAATCCGAAGGTTTCTGGTTTTTTTTTTTCAAGTAATAGATGATTTTAGTTGTTTTCATTGAACAGTAAAATGGTACATTCATTGTGGAAAAAAGTTTTGTCATTCCGTGAAAACAAGCACTGAATTAGTATAATTGTACTTCTAGATATATCCCTCCTAACAGTTGATAATGGATGTGTAAGTAACAGCTCATCCATGGACACAAATAGCCACATTATTCAAAATAATTGAAATGTAGGAACATTATAGATGTTAATCAATGGATAAATAAATAAATGAATATTATATGTCTAAAATGAAATATTAGCTACAATGAGAGATGAATTATTGATATGTGATGCAACATTGATGAACCTTGAAAACATCATAAAGAGGCAGTCACAAAAGATATGTTTTTTTTTAAAGATTTATTTATTTTATCGGAAAGGCAGATATACAGAGAGGAGGAGAGACAGAGAGGAAGATCTTCCATCCAATGATTCACTCCCCACGCTGCCGCAACGGCCGGTGCTATGCCGATCTGAAGCCAGGAGCCAGGAACTTCTTTCTGGGTCTCCCACGGGGTTGCAGGGTCCCAAGGCTTTGTGCCATCCTTGACTGCTTTTCCAGGCCTCAAGCAGGGAGCTGGATGGGAAGTGGAGCTGCTGGGATTAGAACCGGCATCCATATGGGATCCCAGTGTGTTCAAGGTAAGGATCTTAACCATTATGCTATCAAGTCGGGCCCAGATACATTCTTATATAATATTATTTATATGAACTGTGCACAATACACAAATCTGTGGAGACAAATTCATGGTTGCATAGAGTCCTGGGGAGTGGAGGGATAAAGTGAGTGCTCACTAAGCTGTACAAGATGTTTCTGTGATTATTTAAACGTCCTAAATTTTTATGTTGATTATAGCATGCATCAGGGTTGACAATAAAATGTATTGAATTGCATGCTTTAAATGGGTCAGTCGTATAAATTATATGAATTATGTCTTACCCAAGCTATTAAAATCGCATATTAGTAATCAGGGGAAGGTTGCTTTAGGAGACATGAGGGATGGGACAGAATTATTTTTCTTGGATAGTGATTAGATTATTGATCTACATGATGGCTACACAGTATATTTGCTCCATTGGCATTCATTTTAGCTGAATGCCATAGTAACCAATTCTGTTACCTTTATGTAAGAGTTCAGTTTTCTTTCTTTTTTTTTTTTCTTAATAAAAGGTACTAGCATTTTAAAGCAGCGTTAATTGTGTTTCTGCCTCATAAAATAAGCTGCAGAGAGAGGAGTGGGGGATTCTTGTCTCAATAGGAAACAGAAACCTCGGCAGAGTAGATTCAGTTAAAAATCCATTGGCTAAAAGGCATGTGGCAAGATGATAATGACCCTGTAGTGTGTGCCCCTGGCATCAATACAAATTTTGCTCACGGAACATACTTCCTGGTCACAGAGTAAAACCATTAAATCTTTGTTTTGTTTTTAAATTGCATTTTTAAAAGATATTTTACAATCTCTTTGCATTTGTAATAAGCAATCACATTTATTACTCACACAATTAATTAATTAATCACGTAATCAATCATTTATGACTTTTTCAATGACATAAACTGTATTACAAATGAAAACCTGGAGGTTCAGCTTATCAAAATGTTTAAAACAATTGGTGATTTATATAAAGACAAATTCTATGTTAACACGTTAGTAACATTTTCCCTTTTGTTTCCTGGTTTAAAACGTCGTTACGAAGATTTATCACATTTTCTTGTTCGACGAACGTTATTTTAAACCAAAAAAGAGGATTTTGTAAGCAGGCCACATCAAACATGAAACAGTTGCTCCTGAATGTTGTATTTTTTTCTTAGATATGGTACTGAAAGTTCATATACAAACTAGTAATTCACCAGTAAGAAACAGAGATTTGGGGAAAATGCTTTCCAGAGAAGAGTTGAATGGAAGACAGTGTTTGGTCAGAGAAAGTTTATGACATTTTTGATGTAAAACTTTGCTTGGTTGTCCATCTTTCCAATTGGTATTTTCTGGACTTGGGATGCATATTTAAAAGGTCTATATAAGAATGGTAAGAGGTGGGGAGAAACATAAAGGTGGAGTAGGGTACGCACACATGTAAACGGAGAGAAAATCATTGCTGGGCAGAAGCGGATCTCTGCACAGAGGAGAGGACAGGCTGATGACAGAGGGACACCTGAAGACCCGTGGGAAGCGACAGAGCAGAGCAGTGTTGCAGGGCCCAGATGCCCCAGTGGTAGTCAGTGAGCAGGAGCTCCACTCGCGACCAGGTGGGAAAAGGCATTCATCAGGAAGTGAATCCCCGCATAGAACTGTCCATCCTGCTGATCTGCTTGATTGGATCATGGGCAGAAGCAGAGTGGCAGAGTCCAATCAGGCAGCTGCAGAAACGGTGGATTTCATGGCTCCGATCACTGTTAGTGCCACATCGGGTATTATTTTGTGTACTGAGGAAGAGGCTCTGGGGCTTGAGGGACGACAGCAAGCCGCACATGTGCTAAGCCAGAAACAAGCTCATTGCAGCTTAGTGCATTGCACCGGTCCCAAAGGAAAACAGTATCGACTTGGCATCCTATAGTTATAGTTGTACCCAAGATAGGTCCAGGCACCCCCAGACCTAACAGCAGGTCCAGACTCCCATCAGTGCCACACTGAGTACCATTTCATGTACTGAGGAAAAGGCTGTGTGTGTGTGTGTGTGTGTGTGTGTGTGTGTGTGTGTGTAGTGGTGCTGCTGGGGGAATAACAGCTCCACATGGGAGAACCGATGTCTGGCTCAATGCATTGCACTGGTCCCAGAGGGAAAACAGTACTGACTTGGCATTGCATAGGCTCCTCCACTCAAAATAGTTCTGAATGGTCCCAGACCCAATGGCCAGGAGAGCTAGGATATCACCAGTGCCAACGTGGGTGCCATTCTGTGTACTCAGGAAAAGGCTGTGGCTGAAGGAGTAACAGCAGTCTGCACAGGCGCTGAGCCGGAATAGAACTCACTTTCAGCTCAGTGCGTTGCACTGGTCTCACAGAGAAGCCACAACACAGAATATAGGGGTGGAAAGTGGTGAGCCAGGACTTGGGGTTATGGAGACCATGGTGAAGCCTAGTAAAAGAGCTTGAGACTTAAAGGTGGGAGTGGCACAAGTGACTACAAATGAAGAAATGGGTACCAAACACAATCAGTAAAAGCAACTTGTAGACCAGTGGGCAACATAGCTTAGAAACCAGTCCTAAGGAGAGAAATCTGCTAATCAGAGTAGCAATGACCAGCAGAAGAGACAGGGGCAGAAAAACTATATTACTAATGTCTTCCCAACAAAGGAAACTTTGTCAAACTCAGTCTTAACTGAGGAAGACATCAAGAAAATTGGGGATAATGACAGGCGAGTCCCTCAGTCCTAGCTTTCTTGTGCATTATGGGGCGGTGAGTGATACCAACTAGCCCAGCTCAGGTATCTTATGTGGGCAGGTGCATTGGCCTGTCCCTGAAAGGTCTTTCCATTTCCCTCCTCCAAACCATCCAGTTTCAGCCCACTCATTGACCTGCAAATGCAGCAGCCTGGTTGGTGGAAGTCCCTCAGGAGTCATCCGTCACCTATCCTGTTTCCCCTCAGCAGTCCTCTCTCCCACACATCCCAATACCCTCCTCCCTGAGCAATTCACAGCCTCCTCACCCATGAGTGCTCAGGTCTCTGAACCCAGTCTTCCAGCAGTGCGACACACCAGCAGGGGACCCTGCCCGCCTGTCTGGCTCCCATGCATGCACACTCATGCATGGGTCCAGACCCTGTCCGCTGGTGTGCTGGCGCCTGCTTCCCACACATGGTTTTTATTTATTTATTTATTTTTTAAAGTACAAACTAGGTAATTGTGTACTGGTATGGTTAATACAAATTTGGCACTAATCAGGCCCAGAGTGCCCATCAGCTTATTAGCTGGTGCTATTAAGCAGCTATCATTGCTTTTGTTGCCAAAGTTGGCTCTTGCATATGTACAAGGCAACCTAGACATTTGTGACGTAGGCTGGGGTCACAGACGCAGTTCTAGCAAATTCTTGAGTAAATACGTCTGGATGTGCATATTTCTTCATAGGTACTTTGACATTATGGATTCATTTTCTTAGTGAATGTAAGATATCCAAGTTGTCTATTTCATTTAGGGTGATATTTCATTTAGCTGTGATATTTACATCTTAAAAGAAAAATTTGTTTTGTGCAATTTTTCAAATTTATTAGCAATAAGTTATTCATTAAATTTGATTGTTCATTAAAAACTGCTACTTTTATTAGGGATGCCTCCTGTCTTATTTCTAATGTAAGTAATTTGTGGTCTCTTTCGTTATTTTCATGAGAAGTTTCTACAGAATTTTTATTTGTCGTGTTGAAATGCAGTTTTTGATTTCTCGGTTTCATTTTCTGGATTCATACTATTTACAATTTCACTATATGTTTTATTACTTTTTAACCTTTCTCTTTCCAAAGAGCTTGAATTTGCTCTTTTTTTTTTAAGAATGCTTCAGGAATCAGCCAAAGCCATTGATGGAAACATTTTTTTTCTAATATAGAAAGCCACCACTATAAGTGTTTTAACACTGTTAGTATCCTTTAGTTATTGCTCAAAATAGTTTGTATTTTTCACTTGATTTCTTTATTGATCTATATATTAGAAACGTGTTGTCTAAATGAAGATGTTTCACACATTTTTGTGGTATTGATTTTAAAGTGAAACTTACATAAGGTTACAGATTTCATGTATTTCATATGTAGTTTTAAGTTCATGACTGATACTCCCCACCTTACCCCTCCCTCTCTTTCCCCCACTCTCTTGCTTCCTTATTTTAATTTCTGCAGGGGTATAGTTTCAGTTTCCTTTAAAATCACAAGTTTAACCTTCCATCAAATAAAGAATCCAACAAGTAGTAGAGAGAAAAATCAGTGTTTCTCAAGAGTATAGACGAAGGGGGCCCGGTGGCGTAGCCTAGCGGCTAAAGTCCTCACCTTGAACGTGCCCGGGATCCCATATGGGTGCCGGTTCTAATCCCAGCCGCTCCACTTCCCTTCCAGCTCCCTGCTTGTGGCCTGGGAAAGCAGTGGAGTACGGCCCAAAGCTTTGGGACCCTGCACCCGCTTGGGATACCCAGAAGTTCCTGGATCCTGGCTTCGGACCGGCATAGCATCGGCCGTTGTGCTCACTTGGGGAGTGAATCATCGGACGGAGGATCTTCCTCTCTGTCTCTCCTTTCTGTATATCCGCCTTTCCAATAAAAATTAAAAATAAATAAATAAATAAAAATTTTAAAAAGTACAAAAAGATCTTAATTTAAAAAAACGAATTTATGGTAAAATAAATGTACCTCTTAAGTTAAATAGTTTTAAAAGTATTTCATGACTTATTTTATTGCCCATGTTTTCAGCCTAGTAAATCTTGTCTTGTCTAGTTCTATATACTTCCGTCCTGGTAGATTTTTTTTTTTTTTTTACAAATGCTGATCATTTCAAATGAGTTTCTTATCTGTCTTATATTGATTTATTAATTTTAAAAACCTGGTTGCTGTGTCAATTATCAAAAGCTGGGGAGCTATTTGCATGGTTCATTGCTCATCGTCTCACAGGAATGATCTTTGCAATCACGCATTCTAACACTATCTTGCTAGGTCACTACTGTTTAGGGTCCCTTCTTCTTAAGATTTCTTTAATTGAACTGAATGTCAGAGTTACATTAAGAGTTAGAGAAGAAAATATATATTCCATTCACCGATAAACTCCCCCAGAAGGCTGCAGTGGCAAGGATTGGATGAGGCTGGAGCCAAGGAATCAGGAACTTCATCTGTGTCTCCCACATGGATGAAGGAGCCAAACACGTGGGTCATTTGCTGTTGCATTCTCAGGCCATGAGCAGAGCTCTGCATTGGAAGACAACAAGAACTGGTACCCCTATGGAATGCCACACAGCTTTACTCTGCATGCTATAAATTTGGCCTCTGTTCAGAGGAATTTACACCTTAACATTATCTGACTTGTTGTTCGGTTGGAATGAATCTAATTTTTTAAAAGTCATTTTTTTTTTCGAAACTCCCTGTTTTTTATGATTAAAGATCTTCCAGTGCTTTTATTTCTGCCCTTCAACCTGCATGCTTTTGATTAGAAGTTTTTCAAGTTAATTTTTTTTTGTGCCCGTTCAAATGTGCTGTGAAATATATGCAGTGAGATTTTATTTACAGTTGTTTTATATCCCAGCTTCAAGATTTCTACCTGGCTAATTATTATATCTATTTTAATATGTAGCTATTTTGATTTCTATTTTTAATGCTTATTTCTTTCTGGAGTGGTTCTGGGTTCTAGTGCTTTGGTGACTTTTTAAGAACTAATTTTGATTATTTTCTAAATATAGTTCACCCATTTTACAATAGTTTTTATCATAGTCTCAGATATAGGCAACTACAACTATAGACAAATTTATCCTAAATTCCTTCTTCAAATCCTGCATACTTTTGTTCTAAGAAATTTGTTTTTAGCTTAGTAATCCATTAGTGGCTTATTTTAAATTCCTACTTTTCCCAAAAAGACAGAAATAGAAAAATAAGGGAAAGATACTCCATGTCTTTGAAGATTAGTTTTATGAGATTGTCTGCAACTAAAACTTAGCTTTTATTTTCTATTTATTTTTGCATAAAGATCAGCATGAAGGGAAAGTATTGTATTCCCCAATCTTTTCTGACTCTGTCCTGTTGTATGTGTGACTTTCTAGTTTCTTTGATTGTGCTAGACATATTTTATAAGTATATCATCTTCCTCTGCTGTTAATGTTTGCTTAGACAGCAGTGGTCAGTTCATTTGCTTTTCCACATTCCTCCTTAACCCTTTTCCCCATTTTATTTCATGCTTCTAAATAGAAACAGTCAAAATTATGTCAGTTATCTCAAGACCATTCCTTCAGTTTTGATGTTTATGCAATTGGTGTGATCAACAGTTGGCATGAGCCTGTATGGAAAATGTTACCTTCTCATAAAACATTAAAAAACTGTATATAATATAAGGGCAATTTCTTTTTAATTAATAACTTTCAATACTTTGATTTTTTTCCATTCTTAATGTAGGAATTGCTTGAAAGTGAAAAGTTAAGCTCTTTAAGTTTATTGAGCTACTCCAAAAAAAAAAAAAAAAAGCAAAAAATCTCAACAATTTGGAAACGTTTTATATAATGGCATCATTTATTATATTTGCAAGAGTCTCAAGCAAGATACCTGTTATTCAAGTGGGATTCTTGATTCTAAGTGTGTTTCTGTTTGTTTGTTTTTGATTTATTTATTTTTATTGGAAAGGTAGATTTATAAAGAGAAGGAGATACAGAGTGCAGGATCTTCCAATAGTTGGTTCACTTTCTAGGTGGCCACAACTGCCAGAGCTGAGCTGATGTGAAGCCAGGAGTCAAGGGCTTCTTCTGTGTCTCCCACGTGGTGCACGGTCCCAAGTAGGGAGCTGGATGGGAAGTGGAACAGTCGGGACACAAACTCGTATGGCATGCTGGCATGTGCAAGTTGATGATTTAGCCACTGAGCCATCGGCTGGATCCATTTCCTTTTTTCTTAAATAAGTGACCAACTCCTGTGTGACTGAAAGTGTAAAATTTGCATTCTTTTGTAGTATACACATGTTTTGCTAGTTGCTTAGACATTGTGTCACTGATGGAAATCCAGACTCAAGCGTCACTCTTAGTTCTTAAAGTTTCTGACCAAATACAATATCCATAGGTTGTATCACAAATGATAATTGCATAATATTATACATGTTTTACTTGCTAATAAAATAATCCAAGAATTTATGAAGTAAATTACTAACATTATTGCTTGCCACTAATAACATACACAATATAAGCCACAATCAATATTTGACATCATTTAGCCAGAAGCAGTCTTACATGCAGTCATAGTCAGTTTCTCACATAGTTAAGAGTACTACCGTGAACAAATTTCGGAGATTACTGAGTAGAAAAATCTTAGTCCCCTGAGAATTGATTGACAATGTCAGTTGAAGGATTAAAAAATAAAAAGAAAACACGCAAAGCTATTTCAGTACAAAGATAAATACCAAAATACTCAATGATCATGTTTGATCATATTATATAATTAAGAATCCTGCACGGGCCTGGTGATCCAGTGGCTAAATCCTTGCCTTGAACATGCTGGGATCTCATATGGGTACTGGTTCGTGTCCCAGTTGCTCCACTTCCCATTAAGTTCCCTGGATGTGACCTGGGAGGACGGAGGAGGATGGCTCAAAGCTATGGGAGCCATATTGATTTGGGAGACTCAGAGGAAGCTCCTGGCTCCTGGCTTTGGATGGTTCAGCTCTGGCCATTGTGGCCATTTGGAAGTGAACCAGTGGAAAGAAGATCTTTCTGTATCTCCTTCTCTTTGTAGATATGTCTTTCTAATTAAAAATAAATCTTTTCATAAAAAAAGAATCAAGTGTAATTGGTAGTTCTTTTCTGGTTTAGTCATTTTTCATCATTAATGTGTGAATTCATATTTAGTTTGGGTCTAGCTATAGCACAGGATCTCATTCTTGTAAGGTCAATGATTTTCCTTCGGTTTAACCACATGCTATTGTTAATAGCAAGGATAAAAGAAATAATTGGTAGGATGTTTTAATAATGCTGATATTTTGCTTTATACTGGGTAGTTACAACATTTACAAAAAGTTAGCCTACATAGAAACCTTTTACTTTCCCAAATCTGACTCCAGTGCTTTTACCCTTCCTTCCTTCCTTGTGTCCTGATTGGGGAAGTATGGAATCTCAGCCAGGATACCTGTGTTTTAGACAGGATTCTTGACTCTAAGTGATTATAAGGGTAAGTTTAAGACAGATAGCTCCAAGCTATATTCTGTGGTCAGGAAAACAGCGAGGCTGGTTGGGGTGGTGCCCTGTGGAGACCTGTGGATTTGCAGCCACCTGCCTCTGGGCTGCCTTTCTGAGACTCAGAGGAGAAACCTGCATGAAGGGGTTGCTCATCCCTGACGCCTCATGGAGTGAGATGACCACAGTCAAGTCACATATGTCAGTCCTTCGGAGAGCTCTCACACACGTCAAGACACAGGAAGTGGGTGCCGGGGAGCAGGCTATGCCAGCTCCTGGGGAGCCGAGCACCCACCTCCTGTCCAGGGCCTGGCAGGCAGCAGGCTGCAGCTGTGTGGGAGAGAAGATGGGGCTGTGAGGTCCACAGCCTTGTTCTCTGTGTGACCTGCTGAGTTTCGCCCAGCATAAGCCTGGTGCTGTCACCCTGTGACGTCTTCCAGGGTTTCTCTTCAAGCTGGTGTAGATCTTTTCTCTCAGGTTTCCATGACTCTTAGGAGACACAGCTCACAGAATTCTCGACGCTTCGGTCATAGCCAAAGCTCCTTGCATCAGCTTTCTTTGGATTAGTGCTGTGACCAGATTTTGAGATCCCCAGAAATCACCAGGAGTCTGAAGCCGATCCAAGTGCACAAGGATGGTTTATTGAAGCTCAGCACATCCGAGTCTGGGTTCTTGGTTGACAGCAGGCAGCTGGCTGACCGACTGGCCAGCTGGGACCAACACCCCTTACCAGGAATGTGGCCCTGAACAGCACACTCATAGGGTTTTTATAGGGGCAGTCCACAATAGCTTGAAATGGGTAAATTCACAATACTGTGCAAGGAGTACTAGCACACATTCCCTACCTATCTCGGCTGGACAGCCCATGCCTCCAGCAACTAAGGGAAGCACCCACTTAATTACTTGGAGCCACCTGTGAGATAACCAGACTTAGGTGGGCCTTGATTCATAAGAATTGGGGCCCATCAGTGCTAAAGGTCACATAGGCCACTAAAGGTCACATAGGCCACTAAAGGTCACATAGGCTGTTTGGCCTGCAAGCTCATACAGTGTCTTAGTAGCAATGAACCATGAACAAATGCTTGGGATTTTGAAGCTGAGGTTCTTCAATTAGGTTGGTTCAATCTTTTTTGTTTGTAACGGTTTGTTCCTCACATTGAAGTTTGCTGGGCTGCAGGTAGTTGGGTGTCAGTCTCTACCAGTTGGACAGTTTTTGTTCTTTAACTAGCGGTGTGGCTGGGCAGCAGGCATGCTAAAGACTTCTCAGAGTTATCCGTGTCTTTCCAGAACTGTGCATGTCACTACAGGATAGGAAGGGATTCGGTTTTCAAATGGAAGTTAAGACTGCTTGTCATTCCCCCAGGGAAGATTGCAAATGATCTACTTGGGCCCAACCAATCATAGCATTCCTAAAATGGAGAATCTTCTCCACGGAAGACGGAGACAAGAGAACTTCCAAGAGGGTTAAGATGCGATCCTTGTTTTCCTGGTGTTAAAGTCAGCAGAAGGAACAAGAAACAAGCTAGTCAGTCCACAGAGACTCTACGTACCGTCAGGCCATAGCACGTAAAATTAAACCTCAGTCCCACAGCTGCGGAGGAGTCTGGATTTTGCCAAAAGCCTGCATAAGTAAACAAACAAACAAAATTCCAAAGAAAACAAACCAAGTTTCTCCTTGGCTTTCCAGAAATATTTCCATAAGTATCAGTTATCAGACCTGAGCTAAACTTATGCCGTAACAAATGGAAAGATACTAATCCTTGCAGTTTCCGGTCCTGAAGCCTGTCAAGCAGGTATCAGCAGTGTCTCCCTCCCACCACACGCCATCTTTTCAATAAATCCTAGGTGACATAATGTAAATAAACAATAGGATATAAACCGTAAAGCTATGTAGAGGAGCGCATCTGTAAGATGGCAAAGTTGAGAATTCTAGGAAGCATCCCTCCCTAGAAACAAGTCAATTTCAGGAACATTCCCGAAAACATCACTAGATAACACAACCAGGCAAATGCTTAATTAAGCAAAACCCAGGAGACAGAGCGCCCTGGCTCCATCCATTCCCGGTGCCTGTCAGGGCCTGGGTACCAGGCAGTTGCTGGCTCCGCAAGGACCGCACAGCCTGTTCCTAGTCACCTAGTTTGTATGTGTGAGTTGCCTAAAGGGTTGATGCTCGGGGCCTGCCTGTGCTTGTCCTCCCTCTGCGGGGTCTCGGGACCCTGAGGCGCCCCTGAGCTCTCTGACTCCCTCTAAAGAAGGCAGCGAAGAGCGCGGCTGCCCTTGGGTGCTGCCTTCTGACGGCGGCGAGAGGAGGCGCAGGAGCTGAGAGTGGTATCCACACTGGGTAACTGGGCTCCCAGGAGCCGCAATTGCCTCTTCGAGCGGCCACCGACCAGCTCCGGACGCAGAGGCCATCTCCAAAGGCGCATGCTTTTCAACAGGGTGGTGGTGGCCAAAGCAGTGGACTGCAGTGACAGCCACCTCTAGGCTCAGGTTCAAGTCCAACTGGAGGTTTAGCTTTTTGACCACAGTGGCTCTAAGAAGCAGATGGTGGGGCATGAGTTCAGGCTGTGAGCGGAAGGACCGTGTGCTACTGGGAAGTAAAGGTTGGACCCAGATCCGGGGGGTAGTCCCTGGAGTGGCAAGGGTGAGCCTGGCAGTGATGCCCAGAGGGTTTACAAAGGGCAAGGAAATCAAGGAAAAGGGGGGTTCCTGCATGTGTATTTGAGATCCTAGACTAAAACCAAGGAATGCAGCTGTATGATTTTGTTAGTGTGTGCTTGCATAGGAGGAAGGAGAGAGGGGTTCCGACCTGGGTGTCCAGGGAGTGGACCAAGTGGGGAAACCTGGGAACCTGGAGATGTTGGCAACACCCACGTCGCTGCATAGGGACTAAGGTTACAAAAAAGACAACACACAGTGGGTCATTCTCGTAAAGATGCAAGCAACTCCTAAGCTCCCCCGAGGGCATCTAAAAAGGGGAAGCAGGGAAGAGGGAACTTGTGGTCAAGCCAGGGGCTAAATGTATCAGGCCAAGATTGCCCATCCTGTTACACCTTGAGAAACAAGCTAAGCTGTGGAGTTAACCCTTGGGAGACCGGGGCCTACATGAAGAACCTATTGGGGTCACAGCTCCAGCTGGTGAGTAAGTGTTTCAGGTCTGGGTGTTGGGCAACCTAAGCAGAGTAACTCAGTTGGCTAATGTGTGGATAGGCTATGGAGGAGGGCAATGGGGCAGGGCTGAGCCACCCTTACCCCACTGACAAGGGCAGGAACCAGGCTGGAGCACCTATCAGGCAGCATGAGACTGGTAGGGGAGCAGACGGAGCAGGGCCAGGTTCCAGCACACGCCAGCGAGTGGTGGGACTTGGTTTAGGCTGGGTCAGGACAGGCTACAGCATCCAAATGCAAAGGTCATGACAGGTGAGGGATTAGGCCAAGCTGGGTTGGAGCAACCACAGCCACGTGCAAGATCTATAGCTGGAACACACCTAGTTGGGGAGCTAAGGAGATGCCCTGGCTGGGTTGTGGTTCCCACTGGTAAGCATGGGGCTGGAATGGGAGCCATGTTCTGGTCTAGATAAGGCTGCAGCATACCTTGGCACAAGTGTGGGCTGGGGCTGGGTGCACCAGATTGGGCTAGACCCCCAGCATCCATGGGTACTTGTGAGGACCAGAGTAGGTGTAAGATGGGCTAGGCTAGGTTTTGCCCCTGAGGAGCTGTGTCTGCATGTGGACCAGGTTAGACTGGGCTGTAACACCCAACAATAATAACCAGAATGGGTTGAAGGCTGGTCAGGAAAGGCCATTGTTCCTGCTAGATCAGAAGGTAGACTGAGTAGGGCTGGCCCATGGACCCACCCATGTGCGTGAGATCTGGCATTGGGAATGGTTCTGATGGAGGAGCCTGGGAAACTCCTCTGTCGGGCAGGTGAGCACAAGAACCATGATAGGAAGCAGCCCAGACCAGGCCAGGGAACGGTACCCACTAGCATACACATGGGGCAGGTTGAGAGCGAACCAGGCAGAGCCAGTTCATATCATTTGCTGGCTAACCTGAGCACCAGAATGGAGTGTGGGTCGGGCCAGGTCTGGTTGCAACACACACCAGTACACATTATGGCTTGGACTGGGTGCCAGCTGGGCTGGACTAGGCTTTAGCCCCCACCAACCTGAGCTGGAATTGGGGGTGGGACAGGTCAGGACAGGCTAAGCACCCACTGACAAAAGCTGAGGTGAGGCAGGCCACATCAGACTGGGACACAGTGCCCAACCAGCACACGCAAGACCTGGGTGTTGAGGGGGAGGGGTAAAGCTGGTAGGGGAAATGTGGAGGGCTCCACTGCTGGAACACCACTCCCACTGGAAAGTGTGAGTTGGGATAGGGGTAGACCAGTGTTGCTGTCCTACAACGATGGACTTGGTGCACAGAGCCAATAATAACAAGCATGGACTCTGACTGATGGGTCAAAAGCCAAAGCTTATTAGTGGCATCAGACTTTAGACACTGAGGGTCATATGGGATAAGGGAGCAACAACACCCATCCACTGTTTCTATACTTCTGAGCTTATCAACAAAACCCATCAACTGTTTCTATACTTTTGTTTGGAACTCCTTTTGTTTTGTATATTCTACCAAGTGTTCTCATTCACATGCTGTCCACTCAACTGTTCTCATACAAATGATATCCAATCAGTTATACAAAAGGTAGCCATTCAGTTGTTATCATACAAATATTATCCAATCAACTGTAATGGTATGCTCACTGACCTTCTGGGGTCACCATGTCCTCCTACAGACCAGACTGGTCAGAGCTACAACACCTGTGGGCCTTATGTGAGCCAGATCAGGGAAAAGCCAGGCTGCATTGATGGCTTCTACTAGTACAAATATAGATCACAGTGAGTGAGGGTTCATTGGACCTTGCCGCAGCATCAACTGGCAGAGGCTGGCATGGGAGCTAATCCTATCAAGTCAAACCACAGAACCACCTGGAAAGCACATGATCTGGGAGTGGGCCCAGGAGGAAAATAGTGGGCACCTCCCTCTTGAGTTACCACTCCCACTGGAGAGCATGAAAACCAGGACTGGGGCAGGAGTGGCTAGACAGAGCAGCACCCTCCAGTATGTATGTGGGCTGGATAGTGGAACTGGTTGGATTGAACTAGGTTTCAATGTCCATTGACATGTATGAGAGCTGAATGAGATGTGGGACAGACTGGAGCAGTCTGCTGCACATACTGGCAAGCTTGGGAACCAGGGTAGGGGCAGGCCTGGTGGGGATTATTGGGAGTCGCCCCAACTAGGCTGCAATTCCCACTGGTTTGTGTGAGGGCCGCATGTGAAGTGGACAGAATCAGGCTGTACTGCAACACCCATTGGTTCGTAAAGAAGACAGGGCTGGAAACAGAACTAACCTAGCAATTGCAACTGCCAGCACATGCATAAGCTGATTGGGGCGACGGAATGTTTTGGACTCTGTACTGGTTTGTACACGCAGAAACCAGGCCTGGGATTACCTCATACAAAGTTTCTTTGAGGATCCTTCCAACTGAACTGCTGCTCTCAACCCCAACCATGAAGAGAAGTGCAGGTTCCATGGTCTGACCATGGAGTGCAAGTATCAAAGCTGAGCCTCCTCAGAGGCTCAGATGGAACAGTAGACAGCAAATCCAAGTGCACATGGAGGATATGGCAGTCTATTGGAACCTGCAGAGGACACCTGGTACCACAACAGGACGGAGGACAGAACAATATTTATCCCAGCCATGTGTTGGCAGTGAAAATCTGGGCAAATGGAGACTCTAGAGATTTAATCATGTTTGGAATGGGGAAGATTGGCAGCAATTCAGAACTGCTGAACTATCAAAACCACTTGAGCAGGACCCTCAGAGCATGCCCCCTGCCGGGCATACCCACTTTCCTGTAGTCCTTGATCCTTTTGCCCTAATCAACTATGTAAATATTATCAAAATAAAAAATAATAATAAATAAGTAAATAAATGTTAATGTTGTGCCGGTTTTTTGAAACCCCCAGATAATCATCAAGTCTGAAGTCGGTGCTAAGGCAAAAAGGTGGTTTATTCAGGTTAGCCTAGGTAACCCAGCGACCTCCCCCAGCCCAGCATGGCTGGGCGGGGGAGGGGCAGCCGCAGCCGAGGCTGCAAGGATCCACAAGGAGGACAAAAGAAGCGCGAGCCAGAAGAGCCAAGGGAAGGGCCGAGAGCCCAAGCCCCCCAGTTCTTATACATTTCAGGCTATTAATTATACAGTCATGATTTAGTAGGCTTCTATTGGTGGGTTTGAAACAAGCAACTTTCAAAAAGTACAAATTGGTAAGCTATTGGGCTGTGAATCTTATCAAACACCAGGTGCCTCCTTCCTGAGCAGTGGTCTGCCTACGTGACCTGCCAGGTGTCCTGCCGGGTGTCACGTAGACTATCAGGCCTGAGGTTCACACAGCCCCCAGCCAAGCCATTAAGGCAGAATCACAAAAGGCAGAAAACGCCTAGGTTCTTCATTAACAAATTTTAAAACTCAAAAAAAAAAAAAAAGAAAAAATGAGAAAAAAAAAAACACAAGTTTTGTTAGATATTATTAAATGATCAAACATGTCTTGGGAGTTCCTGAAGGTATGAAAAGAGAAGATGGAGGACCCGGAGGCGTGGCCTAGCAGCTAAAGTCCTCGCCTTGAAAGTGCCGGGATCCCATATGGGCGCTGGTTCTAATCCCAGCGGCCCCGCTTCCCATCCAGCTCCCTGCTTGTGGCCTGGGAAAGCAGTCGAGGACGGCCCAAAGCCTTGGGATCCTGCACCTGTGTGGGATACCCGGAAGAAGTTCCTGGATTCTGGCTTCAGATCGGCATAGCATCGGTCTTTGCGGCCACTTGGGGAGTGAATCATTAGATGGAAGATCTTCCTCTCTGTCTCTCCTCCTCTCTGTATATCTGACTTTCCAATAAAAATAAATAAATCTTTTAAAAAAAAAAGAGAGAGAAGATGGATTAGAAGGTCTATCCTGCAAAAGAATAGCAGAAAACTTTGGAAAAGACAGGGACATTCAAGTACAGGAAGCACATAAGACTACTTATAGGCATAGTCTATTCTTCATAACAAATCTTCACCATTACTCACTACAGTCGAATTTGAAACAGTAAAACTAAAGATTTCAAAATGTATACCAGAGGAATGTTGGATGGCGTTCAGAGGGTCTCTGGTTATATGGGACCCATATGGGATCCCGGCAGGTTCAAGGCAGGACTTTAGTCGCTAGGCCACGCTGCTGCCCAGCCCCTTACAAACAGTTCTTAAGGATGTGCTACCACAAAGAGAATCCTAATCATTGTTATAAACAAATGGAAAGGTGCATTATCTTTTAATGAAAGAACAAATAAAAAAAAGAATATTTATTTTAAAGCACCGGATCAAAAATAACTAAATGAAAATAGCTTATATTTTCCAACTAACTGAAGCAGATTGGTTGAACAGGTAAAGAAAAAAAGACTCATCTATGTACTCTCTGCAAGAAATAAACCTAGAGGTCAGTCTGAGTAGTGGAGCAGGTACCTTGTCCTTCCAGTCATGTGGCTGGGCTGGGAGAACCCGAGCCACACTAGATTGCCTGCTGAGGATCCTAGCTTTTCATCTACTGCGGCTGGGTCCGGAGAGGGTCCTGGGCTCGTGGGTAGCCAAACTGCCAACTACCATCAGGCTCTGCCTACTGGCCACCCAGCAGTGAGCTCTGGAATCTTGACGGTATCAGTTACTGCCTAGGGATAAGATAAGGCTCAGTACGTGTAGGTGAGGAATGAATCCTGAGGGACACCCAATGACAAAGCCACTGTACTTGCAGGTAAGTGAGGGGACTGAGACCTGGTGGTTTGGAGGGGAGAGACCTGAAGATCTTTATGGGTCAGACTGAGACACCAGCCCACATGGGAGTCCCGGGTTGGGCTTCTTAGTACGGAACAGGGCTGACCACCATACACTAGCGCACATGCAAGCTATGGCTGGGGGCCTGTCCGGCAGGGCTAGATCATAGTACCTGACAGTGAGTGTTGTATCAGGGAACGGATCACATAGGACTGGGTCATGACACCAACTAGCAAGCAGGAGAAACAGGTCAGGGGGTCGATTTATTGGGGGACAAGTGGGCACAGCCTTATGAAACTACAGACCCTGCTGGTTAGCTTGAGAGTTAGGATGGTGATGGACTGAGCTAGGTGTGACCATGTAACTCACTGATGCTCACCAGTAATAGGGCTGGGAGCAAGTGGGACAGGTCCAGGCTGTAGCACCTGCATGAGCATCCTAAAACAGGGTGTGTGGTGGGGCAGGCCACATTGACTCATACAAAGACCGGGATGGGTGGGGCAGGCCATCTCAGGCAAAAGCCAAGCACTTACTGGCATGTGTGAGATCTGGGTCTGAGAGTGGCAAGAATGAAGGAACCTGGGAAACTCCCCTAGTGGGTCATAGCTCCCGCTGATGAGCACGTGGCTCAGGCCTGGGTGTTCGGCAGGATGAGCCACACCCCACCTCCCCCGTTGGCAAGTGTGTCAGTTGGTTTTGGAAGGGGGAAGACCAGATAGGGCTGAACAAACAATAGTCCACGACAAGTGCAGAAACCAGGATGGAGTGCAGGTCATGCCAGGTTAGGCTGCCATACCTACTGGTTTGCATGAGCCAGGGATGAGAGCAGACTGAGCAGGGCCAGGTTGCAGCATCTGCCAGTGAAAGCTGTGACTATGGGATGGCTGGGCTAGGCCAGGTTGCAGCTTCTGAAGGTAAAGGCCAAGACAGGGGAGGGGCTGTGCCAAGCTGAGTCAGAGCAACCACTGGCACGTGGACATAGCTGTTGTCTCCCTTGGTTCAAGTGTGGTAAGGGTCAGGGATGTGCCTGACTGGGCTAGACTTCATTACCGACTGGTGATCATAAGAACCAGAATGGGTGTAGGATCGGCTGGGGTAGGTATCTGTGTCTGCTGATCCACTTTAGCTGTGTCTGGGGGTGGATTAGACTTGACTGTGCCATAGTACCCAACAGTCAGAACTGGAATGGGTAAGAATCAGTCAGGAAAGGCTACTGTTCCTGCTAGGACAGGAGGTGGACTAAGCAGAGCTGGCCATGGACCCACCGGTGTGTACAAGATCTGGCATTGGGAGAGGTTCTGATGAAGGAGCTTGGCAACTTCTCTGTTGGGACACAGTCCCTGCATGTGAGTGTGAGAACCAAAAAAGGGAGCAGCCCAGACCAGACCAGGTTACAGTACCCAAGGGCTTACCTTTTGCTCAGGTTGGGAGTAAGCCAGGCTGGGCCAGTTCCTATCACCCCTGGCAAATGTGAGAGCCAGAATGGTGTGTGGATAATGCCAGGTCAGGCCACAATATTAGCCAGTTCATACTATGGTTGGGATTGGGGGCTGAGTGGGCTGGGCTAGGTTGTAGTCTCCACCAGCGTGAGCTGGAACTGGGGATGGGCTGAGCTAGGGCCAGGCTACAGCACCTGCTGATAAATGCCAAGGTGAGATGGACCATACATACCAGACTGGGCCACAGTGCAGGGGAGAGTGGGCGAATCCATCAGGGGGTCCGCAGGGAGCTTCCTTGCTGGACAACTTTTCCCACTGGTGAGTGTGAGAGCTGGAATGGGGCAGACCAGACTGGGTAGGGCTACAACATCTGTTGGCCTGCATGTAAGCTGGATTGGGGACAAGCCAGGCTGGACGGACTGTACCTACTGGTACATGCATAATCCAGGCTGGGTGTGGGTTGATTGGGCTTTGCTGCAGTATCAACTGGCAGATTGTGGCATGGGGGGCAAACTGTCGAGCTAAACTGCAGTACCACCTGGAGAACACAAGATCCAGGAGTGGGAGTGAGTCCATTAGAGAAACAGTGGGCACCTCCCTCTTGGGTTGCCATTCTGACTGGTGAGCATGAGAACCAGGACTGGGGCAGATAAGGCTAGACAGAGAGTGGAACCCGCCAGCTCATGCGTGGGCTGGACAGTGGGGTTAGTTGGGTTGAATTAGGCTTCAATGTCCATTGACACATATGAGAGCTGAATGGGATATGGGACAGACTGGAGCAGTCTGCTGCACATACTGGCAAGCATGGGAACCAGGGCAGGGTGTGGGCCTAGTTGGGGGTTATTGTGTGTCACTCCTACTAGGCTACAACTCCCACTGGTTTGTGTGGGGGCTAAGTGTGCAGTGGGGAGGATGAAACTGACTGTAACACCCATTAGTTTGTGTAGAAGGTAGGGCTGGAGACAGGACTGACCCAGCAATTGCAACTAACAGTGTGAGTGAACACCAAATTGGGAGATGTGCTGTGCTGGACCCTATATTGACATACACACAGAAGAATCAGGTCAGGGGTCACTCAGATGAAGTTTCTTTTCTTTTTAAAGATTTATTTATTGTTACTGCAAAATCATATATAGAGAGGAGAAAAGAGAGAGAGGAAGATCTTCTGTTCCCTCATTCACACCCCTCCAAATGTCTGCAACAATCAGAGCTTAGCTGATCTGAAGCCAGGAACCTCTTCCAGGTCTCCCGTGGGGGTGCAGGGTCCCAAGGCTTTGGGCCGCCCTCGACTGCTTTCCCAGGCCACAAGCAGGGAGCTGGATGGGAAGCAGGGCAGCCGCTGGGATTAGAACCGGCGCTCATATGGGATCCTGGCACTTTCAAGGTGAGGACTTTAGCCGCTAGGCCACCTTGCCAGGTCCTCAGATGAATTTTGTTTGGAAATCCCCTCAATTGAACAGCTGGACTGAAAGCTGCAACCATGGAGAAAATTGCAGGATGCAAGGTCTGACTGTGGAATGTGTGTGTCAGAGCTGGGCCTCCTCAGTGGCTTAGATGGAGCAGTGGACAGCATATCCAGAAGCACATGGAGGATATGACAGTACACTGGAGCCTACAGAGGACACCTGGTACCATAACAGAGGACGGAGGACAGAACAAATCAATCAACTACTTCAGCAAGACTTGTTAGTGAATACCTGGTCAAGCAGTGTCTAATGTGGACTATGTCAGCCAGTGGAGTCTGGAGAGATGCATTGTATTTGAAGTGTCAAAAATACAGAACCGTTGAACTATCAAAACCACTTGAGCAGGACCCTCGGAGCATGCCCCACATTGGGGTCCCTGGGATGGTTGGGAGGCTGGGTGTGGCTTCTCCCCTTATCTCTCCCCTTCCCCCAGATACAGGAAGGAAAGAAGAGAATGTGAAAACAATGGTTTCACCCACTTTCCTCTAGTCTTTGACCCTTCACACCCTAATCAAATATGTAAAAATTATCAAAAATAAAATTTATACAACAAAAGAAGAAAAGTAAATAAATAAACCTCACCAAAGAAGATACACAGACTGAAAGTGAAAGAATAGAGAAATACAGTCCATGCGAATGGGAAACAAATACGAGTAATTGTAACCATCCTAGTGTCAGACAAAATAGACTTTAACATAGAAATTATTAAGTTGGAAGTGAAAGGGCATTTTTGTGATGATTAAGAGATCAATTGGAAAGGGAGATGTGAAGGTAGATAGACTACAATACAATAATATCAAGGAATTTCAACATACCACTTTCATGAAGCAACAGACTAACTAGACAAAAGTAATTAACAATTAAACAAAAGAATTAATCTACACTATTAAACCAGTTGGCCTGATCACATAGCTGCAAGATAATACATTTGTATTAGTGGATAGAACTTTCTCTAGGATTAGCCATATGCTGTAATATAAAAGCCAGTGTCAATAAATTTTAAAAAATGAAATATCATCTATCATCTCTAGTCCAAATGGCATGAGCTAGACATTAAAAACTTACAAAACATTAGAAAATATGCAAACACATGAAGTCTGAATGACGTGTGCCTGAATGAAGAGTGGATCATAGAAGAAATCTAAAATTCCTAGAATTGACAGACAATAACTCAACATCTTGAAATTCACGAGGTATAACCAAAGCAATGGGATGAGGGACATTCCTAACAAGGAGAAATCATGAAGGCACAGAACAAATGATGCAGAAATGTACCTCAATGACCTAGAAAAGCAAGAACAAACCAAAGTCAAAATTTACAGGAGGAATGCAATCATTAAAGTTAGAGAACAAATGAATACAACTGAAATAAAAGCTTAAAAAAAATCAGTAAAACAAAGAGCTTACTCTGTGGAAAAACAAGCATACTTGACATGCCGCTGGCCCAGCTACTGAAAAAAGAAAGTCAGAATACCCAAACTGGTTTTTTTATGAGACGACAAGGAGACGTACCAAATGTAAATATATCCATAGCCAAGGTGGGTATTGAGTCAGTATTGAAGACCTGTCCAACAACAACCACAAAACTCTAGGAAAGGGTGACTTGTATCAGCTGAATCGTACCAAAGTTTTAAAGAAGTAATTCCTTTTCTTCTCAATCTATCCAAAATAATTGAAATAGATGAAACCCTACCAAAATCCTTCCGTGGAGTAAGTACCACCTTATGTCCAAAGTCAGAAAAGATCTAGAAAAGGAAAAGAACCATAGATCAATATCCTTGGTAAATATAGATGCAAAAAGACTCAACAAAGTCATTACTAATCCAAAACACATCAGAAAAATCATCCATCTAGATCAAGTCAGATTTATCCCTATGATACGTGGCTGGTTCAACATATTCAAATCAGTAAGTATGATACATCATACGAACACATATCTTATCTAAATAGCCACAGAGCAAGCATTTGGAAAAATACAAGATTCTTTCATGAAAAAAGCGTATTAAGGAAATTGGGTCAATACATGACAATCAAGGCAATACATGACAAACTACAGCCAGTTTCATTTTGCAGGGAAATGTTGAAAGCATTTCTACTAAGATCCAGAACAAGAAAATAATTCTCACATTCAATATAGCTCTGAATGGTTTAGCCAGAGCAAATAGGGATGAAAAAGAAATCAGAGATACTGAATAGAAAGGAAGAAAACAAATTATTCTCATTTACAAATGACTTTTTTGTGTGTGTATCCTGGAACAAAGACTCAGCTGAGAGAACATTGGAACTCATATGAGTGTGTGGTATAATTGCAGGATATAAAACCAGCACACATTCTGATGAGCTAGTACGAGTTTAGTTGCTTTGAATATTCTTCTTCAAAACATCAAACCACTTATTTTAAGAGTAGTATTCAGCAGTTAAGAGGTTTTATCATCAGCATGAAACTTCCATCCCTTTGTCCCTTCACACATCAAAAGGAAGGTAATTTACATCGCCCTAATCTCCTCCTGTCAAAAGATCATTTACCTTTCAAGACTGTCCCTGGAAAAACATTCTGGATGAACGGAAGAGAAGTGACCGCCCAAGATCACCTGCAATCATTGAGATTTCTGCAGCTCTGTGTTCACTGAGGGATACGTAGGTCATCAAGGATTACTTCCTTAGTAAAACTTTACACATGCCTAGTAAAAAGCAGATGCCAGAAAAGCAATTTCCTTTTTCCTTCTGTCCAAATCTGTCTTCTAAAGCATTAAAACATTATATATTGCATAGATATCAACAGATTGTAAATGAACAAATATGTAAATTATAAATATTACCATTACTACACCTCACAAGAAGAAACTTACAAATGGTTAGGATTAGAATATAAATTTTGTTACTATGCATTTCTCAACCAAGTAGCTCTCTTCAAATTTCAATACAAAAAGGCTAAAACATCAGCTTACTTATCAGACACATTGCAAAGGTCAAATGGAATATGGAAATAAGCATGCTGTACAGAATATGCTCAATAAATTTGCTGAATGGATAAGTGTATGCACACATAAATAAATGAAGGATTTATCATTTCAAAAAATATCAACACACAGTAATCAAGAACCTTTGTATACACAAATAATACCATGCCTGGGAATGAACTTGCAAGGTAAGTACCATTCACAATAATTATAAAGGAAGTTTCAACAATTTAGAACAATATTAATCAAGGATGTGAAATATCTACATTGAAAATTACAAAATGTTAAAGAAAGAAATGGAAGACACAAAATAGAACAAATGTATATTTGTGTTAGAAACAATATCAGAATGGTCATATTATCAAATTCAATATGATTCTAATTAAAATAGCAATGACATTATTCTCAGATCTAGAAAAAAAGATACTCAAATTCCTGCAGCAACACAAGATACAGAGAAGAACGAAGACAATCTTAAATAGCAAAAACAGAGCTAGAGATATTACAGTGTCAGATTTTAAGACACAATACAGAGAAGTAACAATCAATACAGCCTGGTGATGGCACAAAGACAGACATGTAGTCCAATGGAACAGAACAGAAATCCCAGCGATTAGGCCAACGAATTAAAATCAATCTCTGGAGAAAAATCAAGCCTTTTCAACAAAAGATGCTGGAAAAATTGCATCTGCACATGCAGAAATATGAAACAAAATCAGCTCACAATGAAAAAAGAGTACAAATCTACTGCCTTTTACCATCAAATTATCATAGGTGACTATCAGGAAAATTCTATAAGTCTTTAATGCAGGCAAATCCTTTCTGGAAGAGACCCTCATATATGTAGGCAATAAAAGCAAATACAATGAAATAAATTCCGTGAAACAGAAATTTCTGTGTTACAAAGGAAACACTCAACAAAGAGACAATGGACAGAACTGAAGAAAATACTTCCAAGCTATACAACTAATAAACGGTTAGCCTTCTGAATGTATAAAGAGCTCAAAAAAAAAAAAAAAATCAACAACACCAAAACAATTAAGAAACAGGCAAAGGACGCAAGCAGGAATTTTTCAAAGGATGAGATTTATGTGGCTCATAGACATCTGAAAACGTGCTCAGAATCACTAGTGACCAGGGAAATGCAAATAAAAAGCACAATGAGAGTTCACCTCACCTCAGTTAGAAGGGTTATCAGCCAAAAGCCAAAGCAAGGGAGGTCATTGCTGTCATCATCATCATCAATGCTGGTGTGGATGTGTGGAAAAAGATGCCCAAATCCACTCTTGGTGTGGGTGGTGCAAGCACTACAAAATACAGTGTGATGATTCCCCAGGAAGTTGAAACTAGTTCTACAGTTTGGCTCAGCCATCTCACTCCTGGGATTTTACCCAAAGGAAATGAAAAGGGATATGCGAGAGTTTTCTTTACCCCCATGTTTATTGCAATTAAATTAATAAATGGGATCAATGCAGGGTTCCAACAATTGGTAACTGGATACAGAAAATGTGGTACATATACGCTATAGAAAAAGAATGAGGGCCTGGCACCGTGGCCTAGTGGCTAACATCTTTGTCTTGAACGCATCACGATCACATATGGGCGCCGGTTCTAATCCCGGCAGCCCGTGCTTCCTACCCAGTTCCCTGCTTATGGCCTGGAAAAGCAGTCGAGGACGGCCCAAAGCCTTGGGACCCTGCACCAGCGTGGGAGACCCAGAACTGGATCTGGGTTCCTGGCTTCAAATCGGTGCAGCACCGGTCATTGAAGTCACTTTGGGTGTGATTCATCAGATGGAAGATCTTTCTCTCTGTCTCCCCTCCTCTCTCTATATATATCTAACTTTGCAATAAAAACGTGTCAATAAAGGTAATAGTGATATTTTCATAAAAAAAAAAAAGAATGAAATCCTATCTTTTGCAATAAAATGGATGTACTTTGAAACCGTTATGCTCAGTTAATTAAGCTAGGCTCCAACAGCCAAATATATATTTTCTCTGATTTGTCATTATTAATATTCAGAGTACAAAAGAAATACGATGAATTTGTACAAAATTGAAATTTTAAGATGTGATTATTATTGAGGAGCAGTAATCTGTTTATTTGCTACTGGTTGAATTATTCAGTTGAGGGTTAAGATTGTGACTATAAAAAACTGAAAGTACATCCTTATAAAAATTAAAAGAAACCCCCAGCTGTGGGCAATGGCCTAGGTTGCATTGTACCTAGGCAAGTGTTACATTGCTGGGAGAAAAGCAGCTAATAGCTGGTGGACATCCTGGGCCTGGTTAATGCCAAATCTGTGTTAACCATACCAGTGTGCCAGCATAGTCACCTAGCCTATTCTATTGTGTTTATTTTCCCCTAAGGATAGGTGTGTGTGTGGGGATCCTGGGTCAATGAGCCCCTGGGGCAGGAGGATCAATGGAGACTGCTCACCTGGCCTGGGTTCTTAGTCCTACCTGCACAGTGTGTGCCAGGTCTATGAACTCCCAGAGGTGGGGGCTCTGGCAGGGTCCAGGTCGCCTGACCTGGGTTCTTAGGCCTGAGCAGTGGGTACTGGTTCCATAAGCCTGGGGTGGGGGTATTTCACCGGGGCAGGTTGCCTGGTCTGGGTCTTTTGGCCTGCTTGTACGGTGGGTGCTAGGTCCATGAGCCTAGGGCCTGGGTGGGTGGCAGAGGTACCAGGTGAAGCCCACTGGCTGCTGGGGTGGTTTACTTACGGGGGTTTCATGTGTGGGCTTGCGGGGGTCTGGGGAATGGCATAGGTTGGGGCGTGCAGGCACATGAGGGCTCATGTCTAGGATGGTGGTCTGACTGTAGCATGTGTCCAAACTAGGTCTCCTCAATGGAAAAGACAGAGTTGTGTAGGGCAGGCCCGGATGTCCAAGGAGGATATGGCAACTCATTGGGGCCTGCAGAGGACAACTGGTATTACAGAAGAGGAAGAAGAGCAGAACAAATTGGACAACCACACCAGCCAAGCAACGACAGCAGGGGTTGACTATGTCAGCCAATGGACCTTGGAAGGATTTCCTCATCCTTGGATTGGTGAGACTGACAGCATTTCAGAACTATTGAAACCACTTGGGCAGAACCCTCAGAACATGCTCCACATTGGGACCCTGGGTTGGTATTAGGTGTTCATTCATTCCCCATCCTCAGGTACTGATGTGGTCGGGAGGTTGAATATGGCTTCTCCACTTATTTCCCCCATTCCTCCAGATCCGGAAGAAGAAAAAGAAATTTGAAAACAGTGGTTTCACCCACTTCCCCCTAACCCTCGAACCTTTACTACCCTGATCAACAATGTAAACATTAAGAATTAAATTAAAAAAAAAAAAAAAGACTGAGATACCGAGTCAAGAGATCAAAATACCATTTCTGTGCTAATAACTGGCCTGTGTGAGTCCAGAGAGAGGACCTGAATTTGTGCAAGCAGTACTCAGTTTCCTAAATTAGTTACCAGGAAGACTAAATGAAGTTGTGTGTGTTTTGTTTTGTTTGTCCTGTGCATGTGAAAAATTGGCAGCAAAAGTTGAAAAATCATGATGCCATACATTGTTCTAAGTCAGAGAAAAATTCCCTTGAAATATGAATATCAATCACCATTTTGTGCATTGATCTGTTCTAGGCATCTTCAGGGGTGTGTATCAATGCTTTTTAGCCAATACTGGGTGAGATAGTTACAATAAGCACCCGTGAGCAATGAGCATAAATTGTGTGTCCCTGGCCACAAATAGGATCGGAGTCTGCAAGAGGGACTGATCTGGTTATAGGTAGAAGTCAGGTAAACAGAGAGGAGGAGACACAGAGTGCCGGGATTAGAACCAGTGCCCATATGGGATCCCCGTGCGCTCACGGTGAGGACTTTAGCCGCTAGACCGTGGAGCCGGGCCCTAAAATCTATTTCTTTTCCCTGTTAATGAATTGAAAATGATGAAATGTAACTGAACAACTCTGGGATTTGACTGGAGTACCAAGTTACCTTCATATTGTCTGATATTTATTTTCCCTTCTGTTTCATATCATTATAAACTATGTCTTTTATTAAAGGAGCAAAATAGATTTGTCAATCTTTTTGTACCTCAGGGCGTTTATATTTTGTGCTTCTGCAGCTGGGAATATTCCAGACATTGCCTGGTTTATCTCATTTCATTTAGAGCTCTGTGCCCATATTGTCTCAAAAAAATGACTGACATTTTTTTTTGAGACAAAAGTAAATCTTCAACTATCCATTGGAATGTTACTTGTATAACTATGACTTTTTTACCTTGGGTTATGTTTCTTCTGCCTACAACCACTTGATGATGTATTTTTTTAAAGATTTATTTTTATTATTTTTTCATTGGAAAGGCAGATATACAGAGAGAGAGACAGAGAGCAAGATCTTCCGTCCGATGATTCACTCCCAAAGTGAGCGCAACGGGCCGACTACTATGCCGATCCGAAGCCAGGAGCCTCTTCCGAGGTCTCCCACACGGGTGCAGGTTCCCAAAGCTTTGGGCCGTCCTCGACTGCTTTCCCAGGCCACAGGCAGGGAGCTGGAAGGGAAGCGGGGCTGCCGGGATTAGAACCGGCGCCCATATGGGATCCCGGGCGTGCAAGGCGAGGACCTTTAACCACTTGCGCCACCGCGCAGGGCCCGATGAATTTTTTTAAATAACATTGTATTATTATTATGTGAAACAGTTTTATAGGCACTGGGATTCCCCCCACCCCTCCCACAACCCTCTTCCCATGATGGATTCCTCCACCTTGCTGCATAACCACAGTTCAAGTTCAGTTGAGATTCCATCATTGCAAGCATATACCAAGCATAGAGTCCAGCATCTTATTGTCCAGATAAGTTCAGCGGCTTCTTGGGGAGACCTTCTCTGGTCTGAGGGTAGAGCTAACAGAGTAAAGTCCCGGTCAGTTAAAAGCCCCAACAAAACATCAGCAACAATATACAGTGTTATGGAATTAATTGACATAGTATTGAGTAGACAATATGTTAGAAATAATGCAAGTTCAATTTTTCAAAACACATGGGATGATGTATTTTTGTGTTAGGGCGTCCCTAACTGACAGAACATATGTGTGTACATATCATCCACTTACAGTGGACCATCACTATTTGACTTCTCCGTGATGTGAAAGTTGCAGCTCGGTTTTTAATGTGGAGTTCCCCCGGCTAGCAATTTTCAGTGTGGATCTTGAAAGTTGCTGGGCAGCAAGTAATTCCACAATCACAGGGGGTGTGGCCACAATCAATGCTTCCTGGTAGGTCATGTGACTGAGTATGGGGTTCAGTCTAATTTAATCGTTATCTAATTTATGGTAGTGGGCTTATTGGGATGTAACTTGAGGACTACTCCCACACACAAGAAGGGATGTGTTACAAGGGTCAGAGGCTAAGGAATCCCTCTGCAGGTGTGCAAGCTGAAACCCTGGACAGCCAGCGGTGTGATCCTTGTCCGAATCCAAAAGCCGGAGTACATTGCATGTGAATAGACTGAGGACAGAAGGACCCCCTCACCTGTGAGCGTGGCCCTGCACGATCCGTCCTGGGCCCCAGTACAAGAGAAATGACAGCAGAGGCAGCCCCCTCTCTCATCCCCACCGCCTTCCGCACCGGCGACATTGCTGTGAGAGCGAGACTGTGGCCGCCGGCCAGAAACAGGGCATCCAGCGTGTAACCACAGCAACTGCCTCACAATCGGTGGCCTGTCCAAGTCCGAGCTGGCGGCAGACCGGTGCCTGTGGCCTCTGGGCGCTGTAACGCCGAGAAGGTGGTCCGCTCGCTCGTCTCCCAGCCTTGTGTGGAAGAACCCCAGCGGTCTCCATCATCCCCTAGGAGCTGGCTGGCGCTGGGCGGAGGAGCGGTGGTCCAGCATCCATCTCCGCTTCGGGATGGCAACCAGCAGTAGCTTCAAGACCGAATTCGTTGTTGGAGGGAAGTATAAACTGGTGCGGAAGATCGGGGCCGGCACCTTTGGGGACATTTATATGGCGACCAACATCACCAACGGCGAGGAAGTGGCAGTGAAGCTGGAATCGCAGAAGGGCCGGTATCCCCGGTTGCTGTACGAGAGCAAGATCTACAAGATTCTTCAGGGCGGTGTTGGTGTCCCCCACATACAGTGGTACGGCCCAGAGAAAGACTACAACGTGCTCGTCATGGACCTCCTGGGCCCCAGCCTTGAAGACCTCTTCAACGCGTGCTCACGGAAGTTCACCATGAAAACTGTGCTGATGTTGGCTGATCAGATGCTCAGCAGGATCGAATACGTGCATTCCAAGAATTTTATACACAGGGACCTTAAGCCGGATAACTTCCTCATGGGCGTCGGACATCACTGCAATAAATTATTCCTTATTGATTTTGGTTTGGCCAAAAAGTACCGAGACAGGAAGAGCAGACAACACATACCGTACAGAGAAGATAAAAACCTCACTGGCACTGCCCGATATGCCAGCATCAACGCACACCTGGGTATCGAGCAAAGCCGCCGGGACGACATGGAGTCATTGGGATACGTTTTGATGTATTTTAATAGAGCCAGCCTGCCATGGCAAGGACTAAGGGCTATGACAATGAAACAAAAATATGACAGGATTAGTGAGAGGAAGATGTCCACGCCTGTGGAAGTTTTATGTAATGGCTTTCCTGAAGAGTTTGCTACGTACTTGAACTACTGCCGTGGGCTGCGCTTTGAGGAAACGCCAGATTACGCGTACCTGAGGCAATTATTCCTCACCCTTTTCAGGAACCTGAACCACCAATACGACTACCTGTTCGACTGGACAATGCTAAAACAGAAAGGAACTTCTGCCATTGGGCAGTGTCAGCAGACCCAGAGCCACACAGACAAGCAGAGTGGTAATAAAAAGAGGGACACATAAGGTTTTTTAAGCAGGAATTGTGGGACAACAACAACAACCAAGCAAAGCAGCATTTGTGTCTCCTTAAACCTGGAAATTTTGGTTCACGCGTCCACTAGCCATTGGTTGTGGATGACCATTACCTGGTGTGAAGAACTTAATTGCATTCGAAACTATTTCTGGACAAGTATTGTGGAGACCCTCTGTCCTGAGTTGTAGACACTGTAACTGTGAATATTAAGTAGGAATTGTGGAACACAGTGTCTGGTTTTCTATTGCATTTTTTTTTTTCAAATAGAAAAGTTAATTAGTTGATGCATACATGTTTGGGGGGAAAATGTGCATATGCTAACCATTTTAAGATTTTTCATGTATACTATTTTGAAATCTCATTTTAAAAGAGCGACATAATCTGTCTGCAGCCACTGTTGTGATGATTGTAAATTGTCACAAGTGTGAAGTCTGAAGGTGTTTTTTTTTTTTCTTCAAGTATTCACTTTTAAAAGCTCTTAAAATGGTTATTGCTTACTAGCAAGTCAGCTGGTATAGCCACAACCAAAGATTCCAATGTTTGAGCATATTAAAGTCTCGGCCCGCTTTCTCGCACTAGAAATAGTAGCATCTGAAGACTTAGAAAGAACCCAACAACTACTAGTTAATCATTGGGACTCAGAATTAACTCTGTAATGTTGTCAACCTTTAAAATACACCATATTTGCCACAATAATTTGTCAACATCCTATGAATGCATTTTGCTTAGATAATCGGAATCACTGTAAACATTTGCATTATCCAGGACTTAAAAAAAGTTTGAAATGGGAAACAAACATCTGTTTATATGGAAAACAAATCCACTTTTGATGAATCACATAATTCACATTCTTTGGAGACGAAGGATGGCCAACGACAGGGTACCTACTCCTCTCTCGTTTTTCTAAGGTGAAAGTTTAGGAGTGGTAGAAGGATTTAATTTTTGAACCCGATAATAGCCACAATATGCCCTTAATCACTTTTAAAGTATATATTGGTTTTTTTTTTAAGATTTATTTTATTTTTATTGGAAAGGCAGATATACAGAGAGGAGAGACAGAGAGGAAGATCTTCCATCTGATGATTCCCCAAGTGAGCACAACGGCCGATGCTATGCCGATCCGAAGCCAGGAGCCTCTTCTGGGTCTCCGACGTGGGTGCAGGGTCCCAAAGCTTTGGGCCGTCCTCGACTGCTTTCCTGGGCCACAGGCAGGGAGCTGGATGGGAAGTGGGGCTGCCGGGATTAGAACTGGTGACCATATGGGATCCCAGGCGTTCAAGGCGAGGACCTTAACCACTGTGCCACGGCGCTGGGCCTAAAGTATGTATTGTAAAAAATTGTAGGTCTGCTGGATCTATAAGACTTAGGTAATACCACTCACATAGAGCTGGAGACACCACAACAAATTTAATCACTTCAAGATGCAGAAATGGAGGGGTTTTTAGCTATAAAACACTCAAAAAAGTATGAGAGTGGATATTTAAATAAGAACTTTATAGATTTGTATTAGGTAATCAGGTGAGCCACATTAATGAACTCTTATTTCTAAAGACATATTTAACTTCTAGTTGTGTTTGTTTGGTCTATGACTGTTTTTAAAAAAATAAAATGATTCAATGACATTGGCTGGATTAAATCATATCCCCCAAAATTGTATGTTAAGCACGTAAATTCATGTTGATTCATAGTGCAATAAACAATGGAAGTTGTCAACAGCTATTGAATAAAAATTGAGAAATTACTCTGGGAGTACCACAATCATTGCTTGCTGTTTTTGAATTATCAGTATCTAGTCTTTCCTATTCCAGGAGAGTGTGTGGGAAGTGGGAACTCCGACCCTTGCAGTTAGGGGCCATTGACAGCCCATGGAGTAATTTGGGCTGGTTTTGCCAAGGCAACTGCAGGTGGAAATTGATAATCAGTAAATCTGTAGCAGGTTGCTTTTTCAAATTCGTATTATTTATGATATCTGATCAGGGTGAGATTATTAAGGTTTGGGAGTGAATGAGTGAGACTACTGTTTGCAAATTTTCTTTTTCTTCTCCCTGTAACTGGGGGAAGGAGGGAAGCAATTGGAGAAGCCGCAGGCAACCTCCAAATTGCTCCAGTACCCAGAGATGTGGAACAGCCAACCAATACCAACCCAAGGTCCCCAGTGTAGAGTGTACTCTGAGGGTTCTGCTTACGTGGATTCAGTGGTTTTGAAATGTTGTCAATCTTGCTGATCCAAGGACAAGGAAATCGTTCCAAGGTCCATCCGCTCTCATAGTCCAGCTTAGATTCACCCAGATATTTGCTGTCATCGCTTGGCTAGGGTAGTTGTCTAATTGGTTCTGCTCTTCTTCCTTTCCCCTGGTACCAGATGTCCTCCACAGGCCCCAATGGACTGTCACAGGCACAGCTCTTACGTTTTTCAGTGGGAGCCAAGACCAGCCCTGCCTACTCTATGCTCTCCCTGGCTCTCAGGGCAGCAGTGGGTACTGGAGTTGGGCCCAGTCTAGCATGCTCCAGACCCAGTCCACACCCAGACAGAGCAACACTGTCCATCCCAGATCACTGCCTGTTCTGGCTCCTGTACTCACCAGTGGGAACTATGACCCTGTTGGGGCATCTTTTTAGCTCCCCAACCAGACCTGTTTCTAGCCAAAGATTTTGCCCATGCCAGTGGTTGTTTTGACCCAGCTTAGCATAACCCATCCCCAGTCTTGGCCTTTGGTATCGGATGTGCAGCCTAGCCTGCCCAGTCTTCTCCCATCCCTAAGTCACGCAAATGGTAGGTGTGATAGCCTAGCCTGGCATGGTCTACACATCAGCCTTATTCCTGCACTTGCCAGTGTGCTAAGGTTCGGTCTGACCCTACCCTATCCACCCCCTCCAGAACCAACCCATATACTTGCCAATAGGTGGAACTACTTTTCCCAGCCTGATCAACATCCAGGCCGGAAAACTGGTCACCAGTGGGAGGTACAGCCCACCAGGGGGAATTTCCCAAGTTCTCCCACCAGGCCCACTCCCAGATCCGTATCTCACTGCCACCTACAAATGTTAAGCCCTTACCTGGCATGATCTTTCCCCATTGCCCCGGCCTATGTATGAGCTGGTGGATATTGTGGCCTACCCTGCCCCACACTCTATTCTTGGGTCTGCGTGTAGGTTTTGCAGCCTACACTAGCCCTGCCTGTTTCCAACCCATCGGCTTCGATGGTCATGTGTAACTCAGCCCATCACCATCCCCAGCTCTTGAGCAAACCAGTGGAAATTGCAGTTCCATAGTGCTGAGCCCATATATACCCCACAGAATTTGCTCCCAGACCCTATATTCTCGCTTGCTGGCTAGTGTCATGGCCCAGCCTAATGTGACCCATCCCCTGTTCTGACACTCACTGATGGATGCTGTGATCCATCCCTGCCAGGTAGACCCCCGCCCTATCTTTAGTGTGCGCTAGTGAGTGGTATTTCACGGTTGTTGGTGCTAACTATACCGCCTCAGGTCTCCCATGGGGACTAGTGCTTTGTTCTGACCCTTAAGTATCCTCTGGCTTTCCCCCTCCATTCCGCTCAGTCTCAGCCCTCTCGTTTTACCTGCAAGCACAATGGCCTTGTCATTGTATATCCCTAAGAGGTCTTTTCTCACATGGATATGAGCCCTCGGGTCCCTGCACACTCCCACCTGTGCTATCAAGTCACCTGCAAGCCCACACCCCACAAGCCTCTAGAGTGTGCCAGTGGGCTGTGCGAGGTCTTCACCTAACCCCAACCCAAGCCCCCCCAGCTGCCCCTGTGCCCTTGGGACTAACCTGCTGCAGGTTGCTCTATTTTTTTTTTTGTAGGTTGCTTTTAAAATGATAATTTTGTATTGTTATTGTCAGTGAAGATGCTACAAATACTCACAGGGCTTTTGCCAGCAAACGGCTTCTCCACTCCTGTGGTGTGGATTCCTCATGAGTCCCGCACTCTGGAGAATGAAGTATAATTCATCCCATGTTCTAAGTCTTGTATCATTTTTGAAAAATATATATTTATTTTTATTGCAAAGTCAGATATACAGAGAGGAAGATCTTCCATCCGTTGATTCACTCCCCAAGTGGCCGCAACAGCTGAGGCTGCAATGGTCCAAAGCCAGGAGCCAGGAGCCTCTTCGGGGTCTCCCACTTGCATGCAGGGTCTCAGGTCCTTGCACCATCGTCAACTGCTTTCCCAGGCCTCAGGCAGGGAGCTGGATGGCAACTGGGGCCCCAATTTTACAACCAATATCCATATGGGATCCCATCGTGTGCAAGGCGAGAACTTTAGGCTACCACTCTGGGCCCTAACCCCGGTGTTTTGTAAGTCACTCCATCCCTGTGATAACTTGCTTAATGAGGCCATCTTTCAACATGTTAGGAAGAGTGATCTGGGCGCTCTAATCAAAGTACTCTGTGTATCCATGGCTGCTGTTACACATCCTCTCATTTTCCAGGAATGGAAGTCCCTACTTTCATCATATTGTAAGACCCTTCTTTGCCATGTGGACTACAACCTTGATGCAAATGGAACTTTCAGGAACAAGGAACTAAGACAGGAACTCATCTATTGTATTTGTGGTCATTTTCAGTTTTTGACCTTTTGCCTTCCCATCACAAGGAAAACTGTGCATCCTGCTTTGAGCAAAAACAAGGCAAAATTAGCTGCAAAAAGTTTTTTTTCTTTTTCAAGCCTCTATATTGAAAGTCAATAGTTTTTTTCTCAGTCTACAATGAATCATTGCTGTTAAATTACTGATCGCTTCTTTCATGGTTAGGGAAGGAATTATCTATCACTCAAATAGACTTTTAATATCTTTGTCTCTTTAGCACTAACATCAGGAAAAAGCAGCCACATGGTATGAGTGAGTCTTGAGATCTAATGTACAATATGAAGGCTCGGGTACTAATGGTACATTGCTAATGAGCTGTGTGCTGAGAGCTGAGAGGTCCAGACTCACTCCACCTGCACATACAACATGAGAGAGATAACCATAGGGAAGGATGGGTATATTAATTTGCCTAAGTGCTTTAATCACTTGACCAAGTACTCTTCCTCCCCATAGCCATATTTTGCACGTTCCACTAATCGTAGATTGCAAATATTTGCAGATACAAGAGGCAACAATTTTAAAAGACATATTTTAAACACATAAACATAACCATTTACATAGAATGTGTATTACATTTGGTTTGGGAAGCAATCTAGACATGATTTAAAGTCTTCATGAAGGTGTGTGGGGGGTGTTTTTTTTAATTGGAAAGTCAGATATACAGAGAGGAGGAGAGACAGAGAGGAAGGTCTTCCGTCCAATGATTCACTCCCCAAGTGAGCACAACGGCCGACCTTCTTCCAGGTCTCCCACACGGGTGCAGGGTCCCAAGGCTTTGGGCCATCCTCGACTGCTCTCCCAGGCCAGAAGCAGGGAGCTGGATGGGAAGTGGAGCTGCCAGGATTAGAACCGGCACCCATATGGGATCCCAGAGCGTTCAAGTTGAGGACTTTAGCCACTAGTCCATGCCGCCGGGCCCAGGTAACCCACTTTTATAGAAGGGACTTGAGAGCTTCTGATTTTGGTGCCCTCAAGGGGGAGGTCTGGTATATGTATGTGAATGTACATACATATATTTATACATACCCATGTGAAGCATATAAAAAAATCAAGTCGAACACTTTAAAAACAGGCATTTGGAACTAAAAATGAATAGACTATTTCATTGTCCTTATTTCCTAAACAATGCAGTATCACAACTCTTCACATGGCGTTTGCACTGACTCAGGTATTATAATCAGTCTAGAGTTTAAGTTAATTGGAGCATTATATACAAATACTACACCATCTTTTTTTTTGGGGGGGGAGGGAATTGATGCCATCGTATAATTCATGAGCACGTGATGAATTCGACTAGAGAAAAGAGATTATTTGGAAGGAACCAAACTGAAATAAAAACATCAAAACACATGGGATACAGCCAAAAAAGCAAACAAACAATCCAAAACAGTATGGATTGGACTATTGGAGTTACACTTTCTGTGTTGGCTTCCTTATATGAGAGAGAATTTATGCTATTAGTTACAAATTTAAATCTAAACACAGTCCAATACCATGAGAACAGTCTGGCTCTTCAAACAGAACAAGACTCTGACATCCTCAACGAAGAATTAGTGCTGCGTCTGCACTAGCCCGCACTTGACCCTCTGAATGAATGAACAGCAACCACCTGCACACAGATGATCCATGCAGGCGTTTTTACCTTCCTGTTAAAGAAACATTCCTGTTTAGACACAAGGGAGTCCATTAGCGCTAAACAGATTCGGGGTTTTTTTGTTGTTGTTGTTGTTCTGGGTTGCACCTTTGTAACCCCAAAGCTGGCAAAATTCCGCATCAAAAGCTTTTATCTGTATCATTCTCAAAGTCCTGATTTTGGTTTCACTTAGCCCTATTGCTAAGTGCACACACCAAAAGTCACCTTGTTAACATTTGAATTTAAATTCTACATCCATTTAGAAACCACTTCCACTTCACTACTGGGCTCTCTTGAGAGAATTGACCAAGTTCCATTCGTGTGTAAGTAGGGGGATGGATTTTCCAGTGAATTGCAATTAATGACACTGCTTAAATCAGATTTGGATTAGTGCCTGCCTAATAATTGCACTTTGCATTTCATTATTAATTTATTCTTATTTTCTAGGTGGTGATGAAGACACCAAAAGCTCATATTCCGCATCCTACCAAGCCATCCCAGGACTCATGCTGATCTCTTGGAAGCCTCTAACACTCATGGGAAGTTTCGTTTATTCTTACAGTCCTGTCTTGATCCTTTGGCTACAGATGTATATTAATTGTAGTAAAATCTATGCAAAATAGTCTATTTGAATGTGTTTAATTCAATGGTGTTTTCAACACCAAATCCATTGTGCAACCATAGCCTCTGCATTAAGCATACCTTTCCGTTTCTTCCTACCTCCAGCTGCTGGAAACTGCTAACTCGATTTTCCATCTATCGTTTTACCTACTTTGGATATTAAATATAGATGCGATCATACAGCAGAAGACATATTGTGCCTGGTTGCTTTTGGCAGCAATGACATTTTTTCGAGTGTCATTCCTATTGTATCAGTGCTTCATTCTCTTCAGATTACAGCTCATGAACATACCACACTTAGCTTATTTATCCATTGATGGACAATCAGATATTTTGAATAGTATAGCAAGTCTATCGTATATTCTCATGTGTTGAACTTATAGGTTAAGTGTTGGCTTCTGAAACAAACAAGTGGGGCTTACCCTCTGTTCTTTCTAGAAATCTCTTCAAGGTTCATTACCGTTGGACACAGAAACACCACGAGAGTGATCCAATTCTAGATTCTTCCATTTGTGAGGCACTGACATCCTATGTGTTCACCCGTTTGGCACTTCCGTTTCCAAACCAGCTGCTTACTAATGTGCCTGGGAAAGCAGGGGTAGATGGCTCAAATGCTTGGGTTTCTGCATACATGTGGTAGACGTGGAAGGGGTTCCTGGATTCAGTCTGATCCACCTCCATTTATTATGAGTATTTTGGGAATGAACAGCAGACGGAAGAGTTCTCTCTCTTTTTTCCCATAACTCCATCTTCCAAATAAATAAATAAATCTTCCAGAAAGTTTGGTTTGGTTTGTTTGTAAGACAGTGTAAGAGAGAGAGGGAAAAAGAGAGAGACAGAGGTCTTCCACCTGCTGGTTCACTTTCCAGATGGTTACAACAGTGGGAGCCGGGCAAAGCAGAAGTCAGAAACTAGAGATTCCATGCAAGTCTTTTTTTTTTTTTAAGATTTATTTATTTTTATTACAAAGTCAGATATACAGAGAGGAGGAGAGACAGAGAGGAAGATCTTTTGTCCATTGATTCACTCCCCAAGTGGCTGCAAAGGCTGGAGCTGAGCCAATCCAAAGCCAAGAGCCTGGAGCCTCTTCTGGGTCTCTCACATGGGTGCAGGGTCCCAAGCTTTTGGCCCATCCTCAACTGCTTTCCCAGTTCACAAGCAGGGAGCTGGATAGGAACTGGGGCCGCCGGGATTAGAACTGGTGCCCATGTGGGCTTCCGGCACGTTCTAGGCGAGGACTTTAACTTCTAGGTTATCGTGCTGGGCCTACCATCCAAAGCCCAGGCACTTGAACCATCTTCTGACTCTTTCCCAGGTGCATCAGCAGGGAGCTGAAACAGCCTGTATTAAAGCTAGAGCTCTGATATGGTTTAGTAGTATCACAGCTGACAACTTAACCCACTTTGCTACCATATCAGCCCCTCTCTTACTCATTTGAAAATAGAAAGAGTCAACAGCTAATGTCCGTGACACCATACTGGCATCAGTTTTAAGACCTCTGAGCAGCTCAGCACTCTGATCTTAAGGGCAGCCCATAGTCTGCACAGTGGATTAGCGATACTCATCTTTCATTTATCATCTGAGAAGTGGGAATTAAATTATATCATACAGTAAAACTGAATAGCAACAGAAACTGGGTCCAAAAGTGTGTGGAAAAGATTAGTCATTTTGTCAGCAAACAATCCACTGTACTCCTGCTTGAGATTTGTTTATTTATTTGGGTTACAGAAGAGAAGGAGGGACAGAGGGATACTTTTTCATCTGCAGATTCACTCCCTTGATGGCTGCGACAGTCAGCCCTGAAACCAGGAGTCAGGAGCTTTATCCAGGTCTCCATACAGGTGTAGGACCACTTGGAACATCTTCTGCTGCTTTCCAAGGTCATTATCAGGAAGCTAGATTGGAAGTGAAGCAATGGAATACAAACTAGTGCTCATCAGAGATGCTAAAGGTACAGGCAGTGGCTTTACCTGTTAGAGTGTTGGAATAATGTTAGTATGTTAGAATGTTAGGAATATTAGTGTTGGGTGATATTAGGCCGTTTGGGGGAGAAGCCACTACTTTGCTAGGTCAGAAGGTGCCTGAACTGTGGGAAAGCTCCACTTTAGTGATCAATCTGTCTCCTTTGTTTCTTTATCTACCATCTAACCCAGGTGCAGGAAGGCAGGGGCACAGTTCCCAGGAGCCAGGGTCGGGAGGAGCCATAAAAGACTGGAGGAGCCATAAAAGATAAGGGTGTCAGGATGGGAGGAGCCATAAATAATGAGTGTGAGAATGGAACAGACTGCTTGCACCTAAATTTGTTACTTTTGAGTTGACTTTGATCTATGTTACAGCCAAGACGGGGTATATAATCTCCAGCCTTGTGTTAAGTCGGGGTCCGATCCACTTGGCTGGCCTGTGTGCCCCAAGTACGATCTGACCCCATACTGGCACAATAAACTCTGTTTGCTTTTTGCATTACCAGCAAGACTCTTTGTCGTTTTCTGGGGGTTGACTAGCTCGCACCCTAATGTCCGGGCGGGGAGCTCTGGCCCGGACTCTAACATACCCACTATACCACAATGCTGAGTCCGGCACTGTACTTTCAATTAAAATCAACAGCTTAGGCAAATTTGAAAAACAACTTAGGAAATTTGAAAATCTTATAAGCTGCATTATTGCAATTTAGGAAAATGTTTCCTTCATCTTTTAGAGATGAATTTACAAAAAGATGTGTTAGGTCATGCAATATACTGATGCTAATACACTAACACTACCATTTTAGGAGATTCTTGATATGTTTCAGTGAATTGCTTGCCTGATGTGAACTTCTTTCTGAAGTTAGCCTGAGAAATGCTATTGATTTGGAAGGGAGATATAATAATTACAGCATACCGTAGGCTTGCAATTGGATGCTGAACTCAAACAGCTGAACATTGGAAATGGGCTAGAGAGAAAATAAAAGAAGTACTCAAGATAGGGAAAAATCAATAAAGATCTTATACAAAAAGTGCATCAGTAAATTTTTAAGAATTATTTAAAATTTTGGGGAGGCAAAGTTAAAGAGAGAAAGAAAGTAGAGAAAGATAGAGAAATAGTGAAAGAGCAAAGCCAAGCAGGTAAAACCACTGCCTTCAATGCTGGCATTTCACCTAGACCTAAGTTAATATTCCCTGGCCTTTGGGGATGAGTCAGTGGATGGAGGATCTGTATGGCTCTCTCTCCCTCTGTCTGTAACTGTGATGTTCAATAAATAAATCTTAGGGAGAGGGAGAGAGAGAGAGATTTTCTTTCTACTGATTTACTCCCCAAATCACCACAACAGAGGATGCTGGGCCAGGCTGAAGCCAGGAGCCAGGAGTTTCATTCAGGTCTCTCATAAGAATAGCAGGATGTCGGGCCCAGCACAGTGGCCTAGCGGCTGAAGTCCTCATCTTGAACACACTGGGATCCCATATGGGCGCTTGTTCTAATCCTGGCAGCTCCACTTCCCATCCAGCTCCCTGCTTGTAGCCTCGGAAAGCAGCCGAGCATGGCCCAAAGCTTTGGGACCCTGCACCCGCGTGGAATACTCAGAAGAGATTCCTGGTTCCCGGCTTCGGTGTGCTCACTTGGGGAGTGAATCATCGGAAGGAAGACCTTCCTCTCTGTCTCTCCTCCTCTCTGTATATCTGACTTTGTAATGAAAAAGAAATAAATCTTTAAAGAAAAAAAAAATAGCAGGGCGTCAAACACTTGGCCCACCTTTTTATTCTTTTGCTAAGTTCATTAACAGGGAAGTGGATCAGGAATGAAGCAGTTAGGACTCAAGTCAAGATTTGTGTGGGGTGCTGACATTACAAGTGCTCCAGGCTAAATGACTTTGAAGGTTCTTAGGAAATTGAATGCTGGTAGATTTCCTGAGCCAGTAACAGGGAGATTGTACTTGATGTGCACACAGCATTGTAGGCCTCTGAAACGTGTTCTGAAAGCCGTTTGAACCCGGGTGTAGTGCACATGGTCTAATGGAAGAGTAGAGGTAGTGAAATACTAATAGAGGAATAGTATAGTCTAATTTCACATCATGGCAAATCTCAAGTCCAATTTCGAAGTATTCTTGCTCAAGCTACTAATTCAAAAGAATGTGTGGAATGTTGGTTTTTAGAGAAACTACTTCCCAAATTCTTTTTCTCCCATAATTTTTTTTTTTTAATGAGCAGTAACTACTGTTGTAGGATTTTTGACCCTGAATGGGGTAGGAACCTCAATTCTTGTCTCGCAGGAAAGAAGAATTTTCGTGTGGACACAGTTTAGTTTTATTAGCGAGATTTATTAGAAAAGTTGAGAAAGGAGACTCCCGTCCTAGTGACAGGAGGGGGCTCTGAGATAGAAAGGACCCTTACCCCCTGCCATAGTGGCAGGAGGAAAAGTGGAAAAAAAAAAAAGAGACCTGTATTAAAGGTGGGGAACCCACCTTTTAAAGGTTTACTTCAAAGGGGCTCTCCAAGGACAAAAGGAAATTCCTGGTCCCCCTGGTATCTGGCTTTGGGGCAAAAGACCAGACAGGTGTCAGACATTGGACATTCCTGGCCTTGGGAATATGAGTAATACACTTCCTCCAGTCCTCTTTTCAATGATAAGGAGACCAGCCTGAGGCCCTCCCACACAATGGCCGGAGATAATGGCTGATGCTTCAGGTGGGGAATTGATATGCTAATGTCACCCTTGTCCCTTGGAAGAGAGGTGAATCCAAGACATGGTGGGGAAAATGCTCTTTTATATTTGAGGAAAAATCACTTGGGTCCCAGGAAACCCTAACTACCCTACTGAGAGAGGAGTTAGAGTGGGTAGTAGGCAGTTAGGGTATTCTGGGTCCTGGAATAAAAGAGAATTTCCCCACCATGTCTTGAACTCACCAGAGCAGGTCTCTTCCAAGGGACAGGGGTGCTATTAGCATACCAATTCCCCACCTGAAGTATCAGCCATCCCCTCTGGCCATTGTGGGAGGGCCTCAGGCTGATCTCTTTATCATTGAAAGAAGAACAGGAAGAAGTAATACACATCTGCCTAAGGCCTGGAATGTCCTATGTCTGGTATCTCTGTGACCTTTTGTCCCAAGGCCAGGTACCTTGGAAACCAGGAATTTTCTTTGTTCATGGAGAAACATCTTTGAGGGAAACCTTTAAAAGGTGCATTCCCCACCATTGATACGGGTTCTTCTCTTCCTGCCACTATGGCAGAGCACTGGGGTTCAGCTTCTTTTCCTCCTGCCACTATGGCAGAGCACTGGGGTCCTTTCCATCTCAAAACCCCCTCCCGTTGCTAGGACGGGAGTTTCTCTTCTCAACTTTTCTAATAAATCTTGCTTTAAAACTAAACTGTGTCCGCATGAAAATTCTTCTTTCCTGCAAGACAAGAATTTGAGGTTGCTGCCATACTCGGAGTCAAAAATCCTGCAACACTACTATCCAGTCTAACCCCTCTCACACTACAAGTGGAATTCAAAAGTGAAATTTTTAAAATGTTCATTTCAGTACAAAGCACTCTTTAAAAAAAAAATCCTTCTTCAGAGTATACATTTTCCATAAGGTTATGAATATTTCTTGCATGCACTGAATTCAAAATTTCTCTTTGCCCAAAGAAACTTTTTTGTTAATTTTGTTAATTTCACGTTTCATGACTTTTTTTTTAATTCAACTTTTTGTATGTGAGGAATGGATACACAGGGAACTGTATCCACTGGCTCAATCTCTAAAATTCTCTAAAATCCTGTTACTACTGGGAATGGACTGTGTTCAAACAGGGAAATTGCAACTCCCAGATTTTCTATGTGGGTGTTAGGGCCTGAGTTATTTGAACCATCATGGAACTCCTCCAGGGCCTGTTTTGCCAGGAAATTAGTCAGGAAACCAGGGAGTCAAGCTCAGGAACTCCAAAATGGAGTGGGGAATTTTAAATGCTAGGTTTAAGGTTGATTCCTCCATGAACTTCTTGTGGTGCTTCAGTATATTGGTATGTGCTTAGTGAGATGAGAAAAAAGAGAAATCAATTGTGCAGTACGCTTTGGCTACATGTTTCAGCCCTGTTAAGATTTTTGGTTGAGGGCACTGTGGCATGCCCTAGTGGCTAAAGTCCTCGCCTTGAACGCCTCAGGATCCCATATGGGCGCTTGTTCTAATCCTGGCAGCTTCATTTCCTATCCAGCTCCCTGCTTGTGGCCTGGGAAAGCAATTGAGGACGGCCCAAAGCTTTGGGACCCTGCACCCATGTGGGAGACCTGGAAGGAAGCTCCTGGAACCTGGCTTTGGATCGGCATAGCACCGGCTGTTGCACTCACTTGGGGAGTGAATCATCGGAGGGAAGATCTTCTTCTCTGACTCTCCTCCTCTCTGTATATCTGGCTTTCCAATAAATAAATAAATCTTCAAAAAAAAAAAAAGAGTTTTGGTTGAGATGCAAGTGACAGACATGCAAATCCCACGAGCATTCTCAAACTGCAGTTTTCTCCACACAAGATTGGAATGGATTGGAATTAAAGCACAATGCAGGGTATTTATATAGATTAGAATCATGGACTAAGATATGTAAGAGACAAATTTCACGTGACACTTTATAAGAAACCGATAAACACGACTCAGAGTCAGAGTTGGGTCTTTTTTTTTTACCTGTGCATCCTCTCACACATCACGCCACATCTCAGTTATAAAAGAAACTATCAAAAAAGGTGCTTGGAAAATAGGTATCATGAACAATTATGTTCAGATTTCAAAATCTTTTACACCAAAATAAACTTATCTTTCCGTTACATTTTCCATGGGCTTTATGAAGTACCCCCTGTATTTGTTGCAGAACCCTTAACTGAAAACAGCATGTATGCGTATAGTGCTTAAAACCTGGGGCGAGTGTTTTAACACAGCTAAAGTACCTGCATATCGCATCAGAGTGCCACTTCTTATCTAGCTCTGTGCTAACATACCTGGACCGCAGCCTTGCAACCCATGTGGCAGATAGAGACACCGGCTCCTGGCTTAGGTGTAATCCAGCCCTGACAGTTCAGAGTGAAACGGTGGATGGAAAATTCTCTTTATCTCTCTTTTTCCCTACCCCCATCTCTCTTATCATTCTTTCAAATAAATAAAATATCTTAAAAACACCCGGGATAATACAAAATTTAGCCTTTTTCTACTAAATGTTTCACTATTTTACCATCTTCTAGCTACTCATCTTGGATACAATTGATAGAAGATGAAAAAAAATGGAGTTGCAAATGAAACATTCCTAAATTGTCTTTTCTTTTTTTTTTTTTTTTAAGATTTAGTTATTTTTATTGAAAAGTCAGATATACACAGAGAGGAGGAGAGATAGAAAGAAATATCTTCTATCCAATGAGTCACTCCCCAAGTGACCGCCACTTCCCAAGTGACCGCAACGGCTGAAGCTGAGCCAATCTGAAGCCAGGAGCTTCTTCTGGATCTCCCACGTGGGTACAGGGTCCCAAGGCTTTGGGCTGTTCTCTGTTAACTCCCGTTTTACTAACATAAGCTTTATCATATTAACATGTCTATTTTTAACAACAGAATTTTGAAATTCTCTTTTTTAAAAAAAGTTTTATTTACTTATTTATGAAAAGTCAGATATAGAGAGAGAAGGAGAGATAGAGAAGAAGATCTTCCGTATGATGGTTCACTCCCTAAGTAGCTGCAATGGTCAGAGCTGAGCTCATCTGAAGCCTTGAGCTGCTCTGTGTCTCCCATGCAGGTGTAGTGTTCCAAGACTTAAAGCCATCCTCTGCTGCTTTTCCAGGCCACAAGCATGGAGCTGGATGGGAAGCAGAGCTGTCGGGATTAGAACCGGTGCCCATATGGGATCCTGCAGATATAAGGTAAGAACTTAAGCTGCGCAGGGCCCTGAAGTGCTTAAGAATCAAAAACGCTAAGGTGGACTATGTCAGCCAATGGACCTTAGAAAGATTTTCTCATCCTTGGAGCAGCAAAATCAACAGCATTTCAGAACTATCAAAACCACTTGAGCAGAACCCTTGCAGCATGCTGCATATCATGGGATATGCATCAAGTGGCTGTGTGCCATCCCTGGGTACTGATGCTGTTAGGTTTCTGGCAGTGGCTCCTCCTCTTCTATCTCTTCTTCCCCTAGACACAGAAAAAAGAAAAAGAAAATTGGAAACAATGGTCTCATCCACTTTTCCCTATTCCTTGACCCTTCCCACCAGTCAGTGGTCCACATGGGCATGCACCCTTCTCAACTATGTAAACATTATCCTATAAATGCAATAATAGGGCACAGCATGGTAGCCCAATGGCAGTTCTAATCCCGGTAGCACTGCTTCCCATCTAGCTTCCTGCTTGTAGCCTCGGAAAGCAATTGAAGATGGCCCAAAGGTTTGGGACCCTACACCCATGTGGGAGATTCAGAAGAGGCTCCAGACTCCTGGCTTCAGATGGGCACAGCTCTGGCCAATGTGGCTACTTGGAGAGTGAGTCAATGGATGGAAGAACGTCCTCTCTGTCTCTTCTCCTCTCTGTAAATCTGACTTTGCAATAAAAATACAACAAATGTATGTTTTAAAAGATTTATTTTTATTACAAAGTCAGATATACAGAGAGGAAGAGAGACAGAGAAGATCTTCTGTCTGATGATTCACTCCCCAAGTGAGCGCAATGGTCGGTGCTGTGCCAATCCAGAGCCAGGATCCAGGAACTTCCTCTAGGTTTCCCACACAGGTGCAGGGTCCCAAAGCCTTGGACCATCCTTGACTGTTTTCGTAGGTCACAAGCAGGGAGCTGGATGGGAAGTAGAGCTGCCGGGATTAGAACCAGTGCTCATATGGGATCCTGGGACGTGTTCAAGGCGAGGACTTTAGCTGCTAGGCCACGCTGCCCAGCCCAAAATAAATATTTTTTTAAAGTTAAATTTAATCATACACAGATGTTGTTCATAGGGTACAAGAAGCTAGCTATTATGTTTGTTGTGGGTTTTGAGTGAGATCACTCCAGACAAGTCTAGGGTTTATTAAGCAGTCTTTATTAACTGAGCTTGGTGATAACAGGGCCTACCAGAAATAACAAATCACAAATCCATATAGCAATCCAGTCAGTCAAAACCCCAAGAGGAACAAATGGTCATTCCTCTGAAGTCCATCCATGAAACTGAAGATCTATGTCCCAGCTTCCCCAACAACGTAAGTTATCCTAAGAGACATGCAACAAGTAATCTGGACACACTTACAAAGCTGCAGACATTCACTTTTCCCTGGCTTCTCTGCCCACATTCCATCACTGCTAGGCCTTACCTCTCCTGGAACTCTTGATACTACACAATTAGAAATACAAAGCATCTTAGAATTAACATCTTTATTGTCCCACCCAAGCAATGATCAGAGGGTAAGGAATACAGACATATATATTTGAACTCCACAGTCAGACCATAGAACCTGCAATAGAACTTCCAAACCTTCTGATTGGAGTTCTGAATCCATTCATTGAGTTGCGGGGGTTTGGTGGTTCTCAACGAAACCTCATTTGGGATAATCCCAGACCTGGTCCTGTGTGTGCTTGCTAATACAGGTCTGGCAGAATCTGTCATCCAAATCAACATATGCACACACTGGTGGTTGCAATTGCTGGGTCAGTTCTGTCTCCAGCCCTGGTTTCTATGGAAACCAATGGGTGTTGCAGCACAGCCCAGTTCTGCCCAGCACACACTTGGCCTTCATGTAAACCAGGAGGAGTTGCAGCCTGGTTAGATCCACAATAACCCCCACCAGGCCTGCCCCCTGCCCTGGTTCCCATGCTTGCTGATATGTACAGCAGACTGGTTCAGTCTGTCCCCTATCCCATTCAGCTATTGTATATGTCAGTGAGCACCTAAGGCTAGTTCATCCGAAAGAGCCCCACTCTCCACGCCAGCACCACTATTCAGTAACCACTATCCAGTGCTTGCAGGTGCCACTCTCGGACTAGCCATGCCTGCCCCAGTCCTGGTTCTCAAGCTCCCCCCTGGGAGTGGCAACCCAAGAGGGAAGTGCCCACTGTTTCCCTACGGGACCCTCACCCACTTCCAGGTCTTGTACTCTCCAGGCGTTTCTGCAATTAAACTTGACAGAATTTGCCCCCCATCTGCCAGCATCTGCTAGTTGGTGCTGGGGTCAAGCCCAGTCAACCCACACCCACTTTGGCTTATGCATACACCACTACATACAGTCAGCCCAGCCTGGCTTTCCCCTGATCCAGCTCACATGAGGCAAACAGGTGTTGTAGCCCTGTCCGGTCTGTCTGCCACCATCCCAGCTCTTAGGCTCACCAGTGGGAGGAGTGGTCCGGCATGGGAGCTCACCTCAGTCCTTCTACAGGGCTCACCCCTCTCTTCAACCCCCTGGGGCTCACATGTGTTGGTTGAGCACTGTGGCCCAGACTGGAATGGCCCACCTCACCTTGGCATTAGTCAGTGGATGTTTTAGCCTGACCAGGCCTGGCTCACCCCCAGATCCAGCTCATGCTGTGGGGGACTACAGACTAGCCCAGCCCAGCCAGTCCTTACTACCAGCCCTAATGGGAACTAGCTGATATCGCAGCCCTAACCAGCGTGTCCCACACACAATTCTGGTTCTCAGATCTGACAGCAGGTGATAGGAACTGCTCCAGCCTGGCTCGCCCCCTGACCTAAGCCAAATGCATGCCAGTGGGTATCCTAACCTGGCCTGGTCTGGGTTGCTCCCTGTCTTAGTTCTTGTGCTTACTTGTAGGGACTGTGTTCCTACAGAAGAGTTCCCCAAGCTCCTACATCAGAACCCCTCCCTGCCAGATCTCACACACACCAGTGGGTCCATGGACCAGCCCTACTTAGTCTACCTCCTGTCCTAGTAGGAACAGTGGCCTTTCCTGATCAGCCCTCACTCATTGTCATTCTTATTGTTGGGTGCTACAGAAAAATAAATGAATCATATAAAAAATTAGTACAAGTCATGAAAAAGGAAACACCATGTAAATAATCAATTTCAGGAATATGAACAATATCATCCTTCACAAAACATGTAAGCTTTCATTAGATTAAAACAGAATTTTCTGAAATACTTACGAGTAAGATATTTTAAAGCAGAAACTAAAAGCCACAAATTGTGGAAACCAAGTCACTGAAATACACATATTTCATAACGCAGGAAATACAAATACAATGTTTATCACATACAACACTGAAAGTCTTTAGATGAAATTTTGACAAGCCTTCTCACTTGGTCTCTTAAGTATTGTTGTGAATATATAATCGGGAATTTATTTTATTTATTTATTTTTTTTCATTTATAAAAGGTACGCTAGTTTATTTAGTCACAGATAGCTGACTGATTCAGGTGACTCAATACCACAAAGAAACCACTTTATTCTGAGTGCTCGGAATGACACCAGACTGGCAGGAGTGCTGCTTGAGGCCCATTCACAAGTTTACAAGTTTCTCATTGAGGGCAATCTGTGATTATGTGAGATTGGCCAGGTAGGTCACCATCAGCAGGTCATTGATGTTGCTGTTGAACATGGTCTCAAAGTCATCCGGAACTATCTTGGGAACTTGATTAACCAGGCTCATCAAGAAGCGGCTGACACCTTCCCAGACAGCACATCCTTGGCGTACTGCAACACTGTGCTGAGGGCATCCTGGATGCCAGCGGACACCCCGCCTACTTGCCGTAAGTCACTCGACAGCCCAATCACCCTGTTGGGGCTGAAACACGTCTTCATGATCAGGTCAACTCCAATGCATTCAGTATCATAACACACATACTTCACGGTCAGAGGTGTGACCATCACTCCCATGGTCCTCCCTGGGACACCCATCGAGGTGCTGACGTAGGCCTTGATGCTCATGCGGCCATTCTGCAGACTGGTGAATGGGGTTGGGGGCCTCCCGGCTGTAGTACTCGTGGATCAGCTCTGTGCTGTCATGGCCTGTAGCGTACCAGCCCAGGATGAGTTCCTTTGGAGTGACTTTTTTGTGTAGCTCGTACATGTTCTTTGCAAATTCCATGTCAACTGCCACTTCATCTTCTGACTCATTGTGCGGCACTGAAAAACAATTGGTGACCTCCACTGAGTGCTTGTCCACAGTTCCCAGCAGCGTCCCGACCACCCGGGCGGCGTCCCGATCATCCACGATGGAGGCCAGGATGACCAGGTGCAGCCTGACCACGCCGGGGAAGGGCCCCGGGAGCGCGGGCCTGGGCAGCGAGGGCGCCGGGGCTGGCGCTGGAGCTGCGGCCGGGGATGCGGCCCATAATCGGGAATTTAAACACAGAAAGGAAATTGTAGCATAGTGGCAGAATTATCAATATATACTAATGGGACTTTTATGCAAACCAAACTTAAACTGATGAGAGAATCAGGCAAGATTTCTACATAGGAGATCAACATATACAATGAAGAACTACGTACTACTAAGAAACAATATAGAGCAATATGAAAATTTAAAAAAATATGGAAATGAAATGATAATCAGAGAAGTGAGATTGAAAAGATTAATTTATACTATATTTTCAAATATTTTTCAATTCTGTATTTTAAAAGTCATTTTACCTAACGTCAAAAGCCACTACAAAGACGTCCCAGAAACGATTGAATATTCAGTGATTTGTAATTTGAGACTATTGTCACACATTTTGGGATTCTAGACTTGAAGCAGAGAGGGAAGGAGAGGCCAGGAGGTGGACTGATGTGAGAGGCAACAGCGGCCCCTGCTGTTGGAAGGCTCAAACTGCAAGAGAGGAGGCCACTTCCTGCCTGAGGTGAAGCCCCGCCCCTCACTCCCCCTCCCTCCAGAATCCTACCTCACTGCCCCTCTGCCCTTTGTGATTCTGATTGGCTGCGCATTTTCTGACGTGCTCAGGTCTGTGGGAGCGGTCCAATCAGGCGCACCCAGGAAACAGAGTGAAACCGGGCGGGAGGTTGTGGGCGCCGCCATAACCACGTTGCTGGTCGTGCTGGTGGTGGAGAGGCGCAGGAGGCTGAGCCAGTGCTGCCCTGTGAGCTCCCTCCCCGCAGGAGCCTGTGCAGGACACCCGACTGGTGAGAAGCTGGGAAGGGTGAGTGTGTGAGAGCATCTCCTGAGGCCGCGGGGCGGGCGGGGGCCAGGAGGGGGACCTTGGGGTCCTCACTCTGCAGCACTGACCTTGACTCACAGTGGAACCCATTGTGCAGTGAGGAGGGGGGAGTGCCCAGGGAGAGTTCTACCTGCATGTTGGGCATATTTCTTTGTTCTTTATGTAAAGGTATCTGTTTAGTTGAGCAACCGCGTCTCCAGCCCCCAGCTCAGTCCTCAGTGAAGCTCCTCCTAAGGGTCTGGGGCAGTTTTCTTGTTGCTCACACCAGACCAGCACAGACTCCAGCAGGTAGAACAAACAGCCTTGTTTTCCTCCGAGTTTTGCTGCAAGGTTGAGGGGCAGCATGTGGTGCTGGCGTTGTGCTTGGCAGAGGCCTGGGGTGGCACAGAGACCTTGTAGACAAGCCAAGGGCGTGCACGGGGACTCACACAAAGGGGCTTCTCTAGAAGAACCTGAGGAAGGAGCTGTGAAGGCAGCACTACTGATTTATCCTGATGGCTTCTGGTATGTTGTCACCCATTCCCTTAAGTTCTCCCAATTGGGATTAAATGTCCCCATGAGTTGTAGAGGGAATAAGTCAGGTTCAGCAGAGAGCATTAAGGCAGGGAATAAATCTCTGAATGTGCAGAACTCTTGCCTCAATGCCAAGTGCTGCTCTCTGCCCTGAAAAATCACAACAGGAGTCACTATTTCCTGCAAGATACAATTCAGTAAGTTGTCTTTTTTTTTTTTTTTTTTAAATTTCTGTGTCACAAAATAAGCATTAGCTCTTTAGAACTGTTTACTGTGAACTGTTGGTGTGGGAGAAAAGCAGTGAATTGCCACCTGACACAGCACAGGGAAGGCATCCCTGCCCTGTGTGGGTGTGTGTGACAGTGGTTCAGATGACATTGGGACTCCTGTGTCTCCATCAGAATGCCTGGGTTTCATTTCTGTGCAAATGCAGTGTGCAGCTACTGCCCAGGCTGGGAGGCAGCAGACAGTGGCTTGGGTACCAGGGTGAAAAACCTGACCTGTTTTTGGTGTTGTGGCTGTTGCAGGCATGTGGGAAGTGAGAGAGTGGTTGAAAAATCAGCGCAGTAAATAGAAAAAAAAATAAGTTTCAAAAGTCTTAGTGTATCTCCTTTTACCTAACTTACCTGCATGCATTTTATCAGAATATCTTCAACCTGTGATCCCCCATTGAAACATTTACATGGTCCTACTATACTCTTTTTGTTTTTCTGAGTTTCAAAATACTTTGAAACAAAAAACATGACTAACTCGTCCTCTGGCTCACTCATTCCCCCTGAAAGAGACCAGTAGATTGGGGGTTTCCATTCAGAGTGGCAGCTGATGCCCTTGAACTTGAGGGCATCTGTTGTGTTCCATTTCTATTTAATATAGCTACCCCCTCAGAGCTTTGCCCATCCAGAACTCCATTCCTTGGTGACATATTAATGTCATCCAGAGAAATGATTGATGCACTCTGGGTTCTCTGAGCCTTGGCTACCTAGGGAGTAAAACCTTGGCAAAGGCCCAAGTACATCCTAGGGTCGTGAGCTTGGGATACGCAGCAGTTCCATTTGGCATCCACAGGTTGGTTTAGTCTGAGGATAATTTGTACCAACAAAGATTCTTTGTGAAGGTAAGATTTTGGTGGCTGAGAGTACTTCTCAATTTGTGAGTGTGTTTATGACTGGTTTCCTAAGTTATTTCAGTGAATATTTGCAGTGTTCCTATTCTGGTGGCAGAAAGGGTAAAAAAATGTGAGTGTATTTGACTGGTTTAATAAAAAGTTAGTATTATTTGTGTTTAATATCTGGGACAAGGGTCTTTTTTGAAGTTTAATTTTATTTTTACTGGAAAGCAGATACACAGAGAGGAGGAGAGACAGAGAAGAAGATCTTCTGTGCATTGATTCAGTCCCCAAGTGACTGCAAAGGCCTGAGCTGCGCTGATCCAAGCCAGGAACCCAGAATCTGGTTCTTAGTTTCCCATGTGGGTGCAGGGTCCCAGCGCTTTGGGCTGTTGTCAGCTGCTTTCTCAGGCCACAGGCAGGGAGTTGAATGGGAAGCCGGATCACCAGTATTAGTACTGGCACCTACATGAGATCCTGGCCCCTGCAAGGAGTGGATTTTAGCTGCTAGGATACTGAAGTGGGCCCTCTACACAACTTCTAAAAAGGGGCAAAAGACCAGAAAGAGCTGACACCTGCTATCCACTAATATCAACCTGCACCTGTATGTAGAGATTGAGCCTTGGACCCTGAAGCCTCTGCTAATTGCAGATGATGAGATAATTGAATTGTGTTGTGATTAGTTGTTGGTAGTAAATTGGTATTAAGCAAACATAGCACATGTGGTGTTATAAAACCAGTCTCAGTGAACGCAGCCTTAAGTTGTAGTTAAGTATTTGTTTGCATCAGAGAGTTAAGATGCTGGAGGAGACACTGCAGGCTGTGAGGAGTTCCCAGGTCCACACTGTCACATTTCTGGCTGCTTAGGATTCCCTCCATCAGTGCAGTGAGCCCCCCTGGGCACTGTGTCCTCAGTGAGAGTGATCCCCAAGGCCTGGGAACGTGGGGAAGCTGCTGAGTGTGGGTCTCCCTGTGAAGTGCAAGCAGGCTGCTCCCCAGAGCTCATTCTCTGTCATGTCCCGGTGCTTTGATTCGCAGTTTGCTCATTTAAGCAGGAATGCTGTGCTCTGATGTGGTTGTTACATCTTTGCTCTCTTGCATAGAACCTGAGTTTACGCAATGGTCTAAGCGAAAGAAAATTAAATTCTTGACAACTTTAGTTCTGCAATTTTTCAGTGAGACTGTAGCAGTATCAGCTGCATACCTAGCGAGAAAAAAGCCTTTGTCAGTTCAGGCCTTGGTTTCTTTGATGTTCCATCTCCAGAGGTGACTAAATCCTAGTACTGTCTGACAATTTATGTTTGTAATTTCTTAAACTGAATTTTTGAAAGTGATATTGTATGGTAAATAAATCTTCAAAATATGTTTCTGTATTTTTAAAATTTTTTTATATGTTTTATTTGTTTATATTCAAGTGAGAGTTCAAGTAAGAGACAGGGCCCATCAAGGTGGCCTAGCAGCTGAAGTCCTCACCTTGAGCGCTCTGGGATCCCCTATGGAAGCTGATTCTAATCCCTGTGGTCCCGTTTTCCCATCCAGCTCCCTGCCTGTGACCTGAGGAAAGCAGTGGAGGACGCCCCAAAGCCTTGGGACCCTGCACCCCCATGGGAGACCCAGAAGAGCTCCTGGCTTCAGATCGGCACAGCCGAACAGTGACTGCACAGCCATTACGGTCCAGGTGGAGTAAATCAGACTGTATTTCTGTCTTTTTTCTTTCTTCCTCTCTATATATGTGACTATGCAATAAAAATTAATGAATCTTTAAAGAAAAATAAAGACTGCGATCACTATCCACGGGCTCACTCTGCAGGTGGCTAAATAGCTAGTGCTGCACCAAGCTGAGTCCTGGAGCCTGCAGCTTCCTCCAGGTCTTGCATGTGGGTGATCAGGGCCCAGGCACTTGGATGATCTTCCATTGTTCCACTGCTTTTCCCAGGAGATTCACAGAGAGTTGGGCTGAAAGTGGAACAACTGATTCCATATGGGATGCTGGTGTTGCAGTTGGCAGCTTTACACATTATACCACAATGCTGGCCTTTGCTTTTGCTTTTGATATGATGACAGTACTTGCTTTTCATTTCTCATATGCTAATTCATTGCAAATGTTTTGCATATGGGACAATATTATGGTACAGACTGGGGATAAATTCTGATTGGTGTATGAAGTATTTGTAGGGTAGAAGGATTTCAGTCTAACATTTCCTCCCGTGCACATATGTTGTGTTTCTCTAGGACTTGGTTTGATTTTATTGTCTTCATGTAGAGTTAACTGAGATCTCTGATCACATTGCTAAGTAGCAGTTCCCACTGGCTGGGCACTGATACTGTAGCATTAACTTGTCCTGATTACTGCCAGTCGGTGTGTACTTTCCCTTGCTGTTCTATGAGATTTTCCTTCACATAATGTGCTGCTGTATTTAGAATCACTGGGAAGAAGCATGTGGTCCTCAAAATTGTGTGTGAAAAGCTGCACCAAATATCCATGCTAATTCTTGCTTTTAAATTATTTTCTTTTGTCTTATCATTTTTAAAAATCTTGTTAGTATATTTCATTTATAAAAGTCATGGAGAGAGAGTGATCTACCATCTGCTGGTTAACTCCTTAAATTCCTACAAGTTGTGACAAAGTCAAGCCCAAAACAGGAGCCAGGAACTAAATCTGTGTCCATTTTAGCAGGTGCAAAGACTTGCATACTTGAGAAATTTCTTGCTTGCATCCAGAGAGTGTGTTAGCAGCAAGATGGAATTTGTTGTGGAGTGATAACACAAACACAGACAGTCCAGTGTCAGGTGAGCGTCTCCTAAGCAGTTTCTCATCCACTCTACTAGATGCCCACACCTCCTCATTTTATCTGAATATTTTAGATGGTGCATATTCTGTCCTCTATTAAGATTTCAAGGATATATCTACTGAATTTTTGAGTGTTTCCCTAGAGTCTGTAAAGTATATTTGTAAATAATCTAAACCCAATTGTAAATAACACTGTCTCATTTCTTTAGAAATTCAGGTATACTCCCAATTTCTTGATAAGTTCAGGTATAGTCCCAACTGCTTTCTCCTGTGCTGTGTGTAATTTTTGTCATTCATTTACTTAGTATCAAGAGCAACAGTTTTGTTCATTTTTGGTAGTATCCTTTTGAATAAAGATTTATATGTTAAAAGGCATCAGAATGGAGAAAGTGAATGTTTAGTGTCAAACACTTTCAGTGACCCAACATCCAAAAATCACATTGTACTTTTTGATTAATTTCTCTATTATTTGTTGAAAAGCATGTGAGAGGCAGCAGTTGTAGTGTGATGTTCACTTTCTGATGTAGTTCCCTGCTCATGTGCTTGGGAGATAGTATAAAATGTCCCAGTTCCTTGGACACCTGCACCATGTGGAGCATCAGAATGGAGTTCAGGCTCCTGGTTTTATCCTGGACCTTGCTGCCTCTTGTGGCCACATGGGGAGTAAACAAGTGGAGGGAAGGACTCTGTCTGTCTGTCTTTGGCTCTTGCTTTGTAATTTTCACATTTAAACAAATAAATGAATTGTTTTTAAATAATCAAAAAGGAGGGGGTAAGGAAATCCCCAGGGCTTATGAAAATTTATGGTAAAGTAATAAAAATAAAAGATAAAAAATACAATTAAGATTATATATTCCTGGGAAAAAAAAAGAACCTAGCATGATAGCCTAGTTGCTACAGTCCCAAGCTTGCATGTGTCAGGATCCCATAAGGGCACAAGTTCTTGTCCTGGCTGTTCCAGTTACTATCCAGCTCTCTGCTTGTGACCTGGGAAAAAGTAGAGGACAGCCCAAAGTCTTGAGACCCTGCATGTGCATGAGACACCCAGAAGAAGCTCTTGGCTCCTGGCTTCAGATCAGCTCAACTCCGGCTGTTGTGGCCAGTGAGCCAGTGGATGGGAGATGTTTCTCTCTGGTCTCTCTGTAAATCTGAATTTCCAACAACAATAAATAAATACTTTACAAAACAAAAATTCAATAAAGAATTTTAAAAAGCACTAAATGTATTTTATACTGTATAGATAGAGACAGTTTAAATTTTTTAGATGTTGTTACTGTTAAGGCATGATTATGATTTTTAAAACTTCCACAGAATTTTGATCCACATGTGTTTGAATACTGTTGCAAGGTACAGTGCAGTATTTGTGTACATATACAGCCTAAGCTGAGTAAACCAGGGGCCCAGGCTTTCATCTACCTTTGCTTTTACAGTAAACCTGGTTCCCTTCCAGTTCCCTGCATAAGCTTATCCTATTGTGAACTGTAGTCACCACACACTGGGATGGGACACTGGATCTTGTTCCTTCTGTCTCACTTTCTTTGCTACCTGTTCTACCTCCTTCCTTTCCCCAGGCCTCACTCTTCTCAGTCTGTAATAATCACCACTCAAAGTGCAGCTGTGAGTTTTTGACTTATATATATGTTAGATCTATTTGTACATTTTCCTGATTTTATCATATCCAGTTTCATCTCTTTTGCAGCAAATAACAATATTTTATTTTTAATGGCTGAATACAGTGCTGATGTTCATTAGGGTTCATTATCAACAAAATCAGGGAAAAAGAATTCAGAAACAAATTTGAATTTCTTGATTCCAATTTCTGTGCATTTATTTCCTTCTCTTATTTACTTTCATTGGGAAAATATTAAATAACAGTGAAAAGTTGGCATTTTTATTTGATTGCGTATCTTGGAAGAAAATTTCAATATGCCTCAGTTGAGGTATGTTTGAATATTTGTAGGTTTGTTCAACTTATTTATGTACATTATTAAATTAATACAGCATTTTACTGCATGTTTTCAGTAAGATGGTTTTAATAATGCTTTATCCTGCATCGTGCTTTGTGAAGTATTTGGTGTATTGGTTTGCATTTGTTGCCCCATTTTCTACATCCTCGGGCTAGATGTGCTTTGATTATTTGATTTATTGGTGTTGTTGAATTCATTTTATATGAAATATATGAGGATTTTTACCTTTATTTTTATCAAGCATACTGGTTTATGATTTTTAAACTAGACTGCTGGGATATGAAGTTGTTTCAGAAGAAGTATTAAGAAATAAATACATCGAAGTCTAATCATGCTACAATGGAGATTGCATTTTGACTTAGCAATTACATTGTGTTTTTCAATTTGAAACACAGTCCAATGTGGGTGAAGTCACCCACTGTTGATTCAGTCTAGTTTTGGAATTAAATATTATTAGGCCCAGGATAAATTTGGAACTGTTTTTTTCCCTTTCGCTGGTTTACAATAATTCTAGAAAATTTGGTGTTAATTTGGTATAATTTAGTAATGGAAACACCTGCTGTTGACCTTTGGTTTGAAGGGATTTTATTTCTTTTTGAAATTTATTTCTGATTCTGTTGCTTACTGTTGGTTTTGTCAGGTTTTAGTGTCTTTCTGATGCACTTTTGTAGGCTAATACTAAGTATCCAGAAATGAACAACTTATTAGTTTATAATTACTGTTGGTAATCCCTAGCGATTTATTGTATTTCCTTTTTTGTTTTCCAATAAAGATCGTTTTGTCAGAATGGAAGGCAGAGTTACAGAGAAAGAGGGAGAGTTAGAACGCGAGATCTCCATCTGCTTTATCCCTCTCCAAGTGACCACAATGGCTAAAGCAGGACCAGGTTGAAAACAGGAATCATTCGATTTTTCCAGTTCTCCCACATCAGCACAGGGACTCAAGCCCTTGGGACATCCTCTGAATTCCAACATGCATTAGCAGGGACCAGGGTCAGAAATGAAGCAACCAGGACTTGGAGTGGCATCCCCATGGGATGGTCACATCACAAGCAGTGGCAGAACCCACTTGGTCCAGATAGCCCTGATCCACTATACTTCTGTGAAAGTTGTTTTAATATCTTTGTTTTCTACTTTATGTACTTAAATCTACTTTTTTTCTTTCTTTTTTTAGATTTTTTTTATTTTAAAGATTTATTTATTTTTATTGTAAAGTCAGATATATATATATATACACGTATATATATATATATATGTATATATATATTTTAGGAGAGACAGAAAGAAATAACTTCCCTCTGCTCATTCACTCCTCAGGTGAGCGCAGTGACCCGAGCTGTGCCCATCTGAAGCCGTGAGCCTGGAGCACTTCTCGGTATCCCACACAGGTCCAAGGTTATAAGGCTTTGGGCAGTCCTGGACTGTTTTCCCAAGCCACAGCAGGGAGCTGGATGAGAAGTAGGGCTGCCGGGATTAGAACAAGTGCCCATATGGGTATTTTGGCACTTGCAAGGTGAGGACTTTAGCTGCTAGTCTACCATGCAGGGCCCTAATTTTTCTTAATCTAGCTAATGGTTTATTAATTTTGCCTTTTAAAAAATTCAGCATTTCCATTGTCTTCAGTATTGCTTAATCTAGTTTATTCATTTCTTCAGCAATCTTTATTTTGAATTTCTACTCCTAGGGTTTTTTTTTTTTTTAATTTTTCTGGCGCTTTGAGATCAGTGCTTAAGTTGCTCATTTGACTTTTTGTTGTTGCTGTTGTCCTTTTAAGTGTTAGGCATCTAAAATCATAACCTTTGGTTTCTATATTGCTCTGATGGTGGGTTCTTTCTCATTGGCAGTAAGAAGTAGAGTTGAAAATAAGAGTGTGCTGTGGTTGCCATAAAAATATACTATAGAATGTCTGTCTTGAATCACAGTAATTCATTTCTTGTGTTTCTAATGATTGAAAGTTTAAGAGCAAGGTGGTGTTAGATTTGGTTTCTGCTGAGGTCACTCCCTGGCCGACTCACAGCCTCCATCTTGCTGTACCCTCACGTGGTGTTTCCTCTGTCCATGTGCATCCTTTTCTAAAGGAACCTAAGGCATTTTGAAACATTCATAGTTACCATAGTTTCTGGTAATTCCCTTCTTTAAAAAACATATTTGAAGAAAATTCAAGATTTGATCAAGGCAGGGAGACTTAGTGTTATTTGAAGTTAGAACTCATTCCTCTCCCCACATCATGACCAGGTCAAATGTGAACTGCACTCCAGGCAATTGCAACTGAGAACACAGACCTCCACCTCCTGCTGACTGCCAGCAGATGACATCTCTGCTTTTTCTGTGCTCAGTTGCCTGTTGCCAGAACCATGCTCAGGCTGAGTGGTGCTGAGAGAAAGGGGCCCAGGGCCTTTAAGGGTGATGAGGCTCTTGATTGATCCTGAGGACACCTAGATCCCATCTTCACCATATGCAGTGTCCACTGTGGGGGAATCTCTATAGAAGCAGCACATTTGCATTGACTTTGGATTGAAAGTATTAAAGATATTAGGGAGGAGTCCAGAGAGGACTGGTTTTCTTTTTGAAATAAACATTCTTTTTTCTTTTTAAGATTTATTTATTTATTGCAAAGTCAGATATAGAGAGACGAGGAGAGACAGAAAGGAAGATCTTACACCCGATGATTCACTCCCCAAGTGAGCACAATGGCCAATGCTATGCCGATCTGAAGCCAGGATCCAGGAAATTCTTCCGGGTCTCCCACATGGGTGTAGAGTCCCAAAGCTTTGGGCCATTCTCGACTGCATTCCCAGGCCACAAGCAGGGAGCTGGATGGGAAGTGGAGCTGCCAGGATTAGAACCAGTGCCCATATGGGATTCCGGTACGTTCAAGGCAAGGACTTTAGCTGCTAGGCCACGCTGCCGGGGGCCATGAAATTAACATTCTTTTAAAATCTATTTATTTGAAAGACAGCATTACAGAAAAAGAAACTGAAAGAAGCAGAGACTGAGAGGCATCTTCCATCTGGTAGTTGCCTCTCTAACTGTCCTCATTAGCTGAAGTTAGCTGGTGCTAGTTAAGAGCTTGGAGTTTATCCTAGCCCTCCAACATAAGCACAGGTGCTCAAGGACTTGGACCATCCTTACTTCTTTCCTAGCCATTAGCAGGGAGCTGGATTGTAAGTGGAGCAGCCCAAGCTGAAGCAGCACCCATATGGGATGACAGCACTGAAGGTGGATGCTTAGCCACAGGATGCTGATGCCATCTTGTTGTGTGTTTTTGTTTTAGAGGCCAGGACAGAGAGCATGGAGAGAGAGTACTCTCAGAAGCTGCTTCCCTACCCAAATTGTTGTACCATATTAGATTAAGTTAAAACTGGGAACTAATGAGGCATGTATGGCATCACAGCAAGTTTATTAAGTGATATGGATACCCATGTTATCCTTCAAGATTGCTAGCTCAGGATTTGGCTACTTCTAATGAACAACTTCCTGGATAGACTGAAAAAATATCCCACCAAACTGGGTTTCTAAGTATCGCTATGGGAGCATGGATAGAATTCCTCATTTCTAGCTTTGGCTTGACTCATCTGTATACCTGACTTTCCTAATAATAATAATAATAATAAATCTGTAACAAAACGGAGTTTCTCCTTTCTAATTTTGGCTTGACTCAGCTTGACTGTTGTGAGTGTGGGTAGCATGAACCACCAGATGTAAGCTCTGTTTGCATTTCAAATAAATAAATATTTGTTACTACCTGGAAGCTATGTGTTAAATCTAAGTATTTAACATAACGGAAGTGTCTACTTGAACTTCACATTTCAGTGATGCCCCGGGGTGGACTTGTGCAGGCAGCTGTAATGGAATCAGGCATGGTGCTTGCATTCAAACCAGGCACTCTGGGTTGTGTTGATCCTAAGCAGAAAGTTTACCACTATGTTCAACTCCAACAGTTTTTCGAAGGCAAAACTAGCTAAAAATTGATGGTGGAGCCTCAGCTATATGTTGGCAGTGAAAAACTGGGCAAATGGAGACTCCGTGAAGGACTATGTCAACCAGTGGATTCTGCAGCGATTTCTTCATGCTTGGAGTGGTGAGATTGGCTGCAATTCATAACTGGTGAACTATCAAAACCACTTGAGCAAGGCCCTCAGAGCATGCCCCACATTATGGACCTGGGATGGGTGGGAGACTGGTGGGATTTCTCCCTTTAAATCCCCCTTTACCTCAGACACATGAAGGAAACAATGTGGAAATAACAGTCTTACCCACTTTCCGGTAGCCCTTGAACCTTTTTACCCTAATTAACTATGTCAAGATTGTCAAAAATATAATTTTGAAAAAGGGGGAGAAAACGGCTTTGCAGAAAAAAATAATGATGGTGATGATGGTCATAATTAAAAAACAATGAATTTTGTGGTGAGTTCTTAGGTGATTTTTAACACTGTAAATGGATGCAATAAATCATTTCAAAATTTTCAGGTGCATTTTACTAGGTCACACTCCAGTCTGCATTAAACATGATTTTCCTCTATAGGGTATTTTGCATTTGAATATAAATGTAACCATAAGGGATGGTCACACCTCAGTTACATGAATTACAGTGACTCTTTCAGGTCCAGAGTTTTTGGGGAAAGGAAACATTAATGTGCTTGTCTTTGAAGAATGGGCTATAAAATGAATAAATTCTTAAAAAAAAAAAAACTACAATCAGGGCCCGGCATGCTGGCCTAGAGGCTAAAGTCCTCACGTTGAACACACCGGAATCCCATATGCACCAGTACTAATCCCGGCAGCCCCACTTCCCATCCAGCTCCCTGCTTGTGGCCCGGGAAAGCAGTCCAGTACAGTCCTAAGCCTTGGGACCCTGCACCCATGTGGGAGATCTGAAAGGCTTTCCTGGCTCCTGGATTCGTATCAGTGCATACTGGCAATTTCAGTCACTTGGGGAGTGAATCATCAGGTGGAAGATATTAAAATATATGATCAGACACTTAAGATACATGAGAACATTTTTAGTAGTAATGAGTCAAGAAGACTAACCTTTGGTGTTTGTGTTGTGGTGTAGTGTGTTAGATCACTGCTGGTCATCCTGCATAGAATATTGCAGTGCCAGGGAATAAAGGAAATCCACAAGCCCAGGGAATTATATCATAAAACTAAGAATAAAATAGAGGGGAAAAAAAGAAGTAGGATACCGAAATATGTATACAATTGTCAGTTGTACAAGTGTCTTTGTGAAGTTCTCTTAATTGAATTTTTTTTTAAGATTTATTTATTTATTGGAAAGTCAGATATACAAAGAGGAGGAGAGACAGAGAGGAAGATCTTCCGTCCAATGATTCACTCCCCAAATGAGTACAATGGCCGATGCTATGCCGATCTGAAGCCAGGAACCAGGAACTTCTTCCGGGTCTCCCACACAGGTGCAGGGTCCCAAAGCTTTGGGCCATCCTTGACTGCTTTCCCAGGCCATAAGCAGGTAACTGGATGGGAAGTGGAGCTGCCAGGATTAGAACCGGCACCCATATGGGATCCCGGCTCGTTCAAGGTGAGGACTTTAGCTGCTAGGCCATGCCGCTGGGCCCTCTTAATTGGATTTGAAATGTAATTCTTTATTATTCACCAAGATATATCCACAAATCAACTTAAAATATGTTGTTCTAGATACAGTATGTTTCTTTGCAATCATTTTTATAAATACTATATATATTTGAAAGGTAAATAGCAGAGAGAAGGGAGATGTTCCATCAGTGGGTTCATTCACTCCCAAGATGTCAGGGCCCTGCCATGCTTAGTCCAGCACCAGGAATCCATCTAGGTTTCCCGGGGGGGTTCTTGGAACCCACCCACTGTGTTCCAGGCACAACTAGGATACTGCATAAATAAGGCATGTGGGTATCCGATACGATCTATCCCAAGCAAGAAGCCCAGCTTCCTATATCATGACATTCACTCATTCGAGTCTAATGATTTTCTCTCGCTGTTGCCATAATGTAACTCTTTAATAAGGTAAAGTAAAAAAAAATTCTCAAACTATGTTGCTGTCATATTTATGGATGTCCTATGGGCTAAGGCAAATTAAGTGGCAAAGTCAAGTGTCATTGAGGGTTTAGGAACTGGGAAGTGTCATTGAAGTCTTAAGAACTTTCCTTTGGAACAATTACTAGAAAACTTTATAGATTACATATTATAGTCAAGTTTCATATATAGGTATAGGCAGAATTACTTTGTATGTAGAAATATTGAAGCACTTAATACCATCCAGTTATTTTTCCGAAGCATACATTTTAGTGACCATATGGTTTTCCTGTAGTATTTTGTAATTTTAACAGTAGTTGTTGAAAAACTAATGCTTTGCAGTAACATTATGATTTTTTATATTTGTTAAAAATTTTCATTGGAAAGTCAGATTTACAGTAGCAGAGACAGAAAGATCTTCCATCTGCTGCCTCACTCCCCATGTCACCACAGTGGCCGGAATTGAGCCAAACGGAAGCCAGGAGCCAGGAGCTTCTTGTGAGTTTCCCATATGGGTGCAGGCTCACAAGGTATTGTTCTGTCCTTGACTGCTTTCCCAGGCCAGAGGCAGGGTGCTTGATGGGAAATATAGCAGCCAGGAAACAAAACAGCATCCATATGTGATCCCTGTATGTGCAAGGTGAGGAATTTAGTCACTAGGCTACAGTGCAAGTCCCAGTAACATTTTTAAATAAATAGTAATTGTTTGCGTTGACCTAACGGTTACTTGAGTTTTATCACTGCCAACTATCGAAATTATTGTTACTGTTTCAAGGATGCGTTTTTTTTTTAATTGTTTAGATTGCATTATGTGACACAGATTTATAGCCACTGGGATTCTCCCCTCCCCTCCTCAAAACCTACCCCCCTCCCAGTGGATTCTTGTTGCATTACCACAGTTCAAATTCAGTTGAGATTCTTTCCTTGCAAGCATCTACAAAGCATAGAGTCCAGCATCTTATTGTCCAGATAAGTTCAACGGTTTCTTGGGGAGACCATCTCTGGTCTGAAGGTAGAGCTGAGAGTATCATCCCAATCAATAAAAACCCCGACATTATATCAGTAACAATTTATAACGTAATGGAATTAGTTGACATGGTATTGTGTAACCAGCATGTTAAAAGAGAGAGAGAAAAAAAAAAAGAGTATAAGTTCTGAACCACATCCTATGACTTCTACATTGACATTACAATTATTAGTTTATATACAACTGGGTTCTATACACCTTAAAATGGCTATAGATTACTATTCAGCTGCCTTATGTCATTTTAATTTTAGTATTTAGCAGTTTATAGCGTTGAAGCATGATTTTGCTGAACTTGGCTGTTTCTCAGGTAGTCTAACTCTATTATAACTCTAACAAGACATACGTCAACAGTTTAGGTGAACAGTTTTAGGAGGGGTGTGCAGAGAAATCTTCAAAACCCTAGTGAGGAGTAATTAATCTTTGTGTCCCACCCAGTGAGTTATAAGTGCATCCCCACTGCCCATTTCCTGTTTCTAAGCTTTCCTTGCTATTCTCTATTCTAGTTTTTTTTTGTTTAGTTTATTTGTTTATTTGTTAGTTTGTTTTGAGGGGTTTCTGGAGGGATCCTGATGGTCATTATGAGAGAGGGTGGGGACCCAAATTCGGCACCAGGCAAAGACCAGTGAAAGCTCCTCTCCCTAGTCCTGAAGGAAGTTTACTGTTTTGTTTCTGTGGTACGTTCAGTGCTCCTGATTGTCGTTGTGATGACCTTGGATCCTGCAAGGCAGGGTATGGACTTCTTCCATTCCCATGTGGGAGATCCAAATGGAGGTTGGTGACATCAGAGTTCTCGGCCTCCGAAGGCACTTCAATTCCCCGTGGTCTCCTTGGCGTTTGGGATGTAGTCCTCGGAGCTCGTACTGAGGATCTAGGAGTCTTCAGGGTTGGGATACAAGCCTCCTCCTGTCTGCCTGCTCCACTCTGGGGTCCCCCCCTGCTCTGTGCATATGACCTCCTGTTAAGAGGTTGTTGGGATTGCTCCTGATTCCCCCCATATGCCTTTGTAGTTTTGCTATTGTCTGTTTTCCTTATTCATTCATCTAATGATGGACACCTCTATTCATTCCATATTTGGGTATTATGAACAGTGCTACTATAAACAAGATGGTTACAGGTATCTGTTTCATACAATGTGTTCATAACTTTCAGAACATACAAATAGTAGATTACTGAATCATACAAGCAGCTTATTTCTAATCATCTAAGAAATTTTACACTATTTTCCACTGGATGGAATTAATTTTATTATCCCATTAACATTGCAAAAAGTTCCCATTTTTCACATCATTACCAGGTGTGAGGAAGACAGGAAGTATAAACTATCAGGATCATAACTGGTAACTCATAGACAATAGACTCAAATCAATATTAGACAATAGCAAAACTACAAAGGCATATGGGGGGGAATGAGGAGCAATCCCAACAACCTCTTAACAGGAGGTCATATGCACAAGGATGCGTTCTTGGCGCTTGTAAGGCACTATTCTTGCCCAGGGAAGCTGATGGCTTTTATTTCTCCAGCCACTGTGTCTGCCTCCAAGTTGACGTTGCTTAGCACAGTAGGAACCACTGAAGAGGCTAGGAACAATCAAGACCAATGCCTAACTCCCTGTCTCCACCTTCTCTTGCAGGTGTAGCCCTGCAGCCTGCTACATGCTTCCCAGGCTGGAGAACACCAACACACCTTCAGTAAGTTGTTTGTTTACTTCTCAGCTTGCTTTACATTGTATTTGAGGAGCATGATGAGTTTTTAAACTAAAATGAAAAAAATGTGAGAGAAAGAAGGTAAAATTTTGATAACTAAACAAAGGAACTGTCAAAGCTGATTGAAACTTCCTCTCCAGTTTTTCTGTTTTTTTTATATATATATATATATTTTAAGATTTATGTTTTTAAAAAAGATATATTTGTTTTTATTGTGAAGTGAGATATACATAGAGGAGGAGAGACAGAGAGGAAGATTTTCCGTCCAGTGATTCACTCCCAAAGCGAATGAAATAATCCGTGTTTGCCAAAATGAAGCCAGGAGCTCAAAAACTCTTTTTTTTTTTTAAATTTATTTTATTTTCTTTATGCAGTCAGATATACAGACAAGAGGAGAGACAGAGAGGAAGATCTTCCATCCGATGATTCACTTCCCAAGTGAGCTGCAATGGACAGAGATGAGCCGATCTGAAGCTGGGAACCAGGAACCTCTTCCGGGTTTCCCGCACGGGTACAGGATCCCAAAGCATTGGGCCGTCCTCAGTTGCTTTCCCAGGCCACAAGCAGGGAGCTGGATGGGAAGTGGAGCTGCCAGGATTAGAACCAGCGCACGTATGGGATCACAGCGCGTTCAAGTTGAGGACTTTAGGTGCTAGGCCATGGCGCCGGGCCCCAAGCCCAAATACTCTTCTGCATCTCCCATATGGGTGCAGGGTCCCAAGGTTTTGGCCCGTCCTTGATTGCTTTCCCTGGCCACAAGCAGGGAGCTGGATGGGAAGCAGAGCTCCCGGGATCAGAACTGGCACCCATATGGAATTCTGGCATGTTCAAGGTGAGGACATAATCCGCTAAAGACCTGCAATTTGCCCTGTCTTGAGATATATTGACAATAAGGTGACAGCGGTATTAAAATGTGTAAGGGTATGTCAGTATGGTGAGATGAGTGCATGTAATTACAGTGCACTTAATTCTCATTCTGGCTCCTCCACCTTCCCATCTGGCCTCCTACTGTTGCATCTGAGAAGCATCTGGTGGTGGTGTAAATACTCGCGTATGTCCCACCCACATGTGAGACGCAAGAGGGAGACCTGGAGTCAGTCTGACACAGCCACAGCTACGAAACACATTCAGAAAAAAAACTGCACAGCACATCTGTTTTTCTGTCATTCATCCTGTCAAGTGAATAGTGACATTGTAAAAGCAGTGCAAGTGTCTTTCCATCTAGCTTCAAGGTTAGTTTTCCAGCAGTGGTATTTATATTATACAAAATGCCAGATAACATCATTGTATATCAGGTATGGGATGAGTAGAAGGTTCAGTGGGAAAAGCAACCTGACTTTTGATTACCAGATTTGTTTATTTAAATAATTGCTGTGGCATGTTTTGAGATAACATGTTACACTGCTGCATGCAATGCCAGAATTCTATATAAGGACCAGTTAAGTCCCTGATGTTCCCCTTCTGATCTACTTCCCTGCTAATGTGCTTGGGAGATAGAATAAAATGTCCCATTCCTTGGACACCTGCAACACTGTGGAGGATCAGAATGGAGTTCAGGCTGCTGGTTTTGTCCCGGGCCTTGCTGCCTCTTGTGGCCACATGGGGAGTAAACAAGTGGTGGGAAGATCTTTCTGTCTGGCTGGCTTTGACTGTTGCTTTGTAATTCTCACTTTTAAGTAAGTAAATTGTTTTTTTAAAGGAACTAAAAAAAAAAAAACACTGAACTTTATACTCTGTAGATAGGGAACTGTTTAATTTCTTCTTTTTTTAATTAATTGTTTTTATTTTTAGTGATTATTGTATAGTTGTTTAGTTTGGTCAAGGCTACAGGAAGTTAGGTGAGATCACCATTTCCACATTCTCTTTTTTTTCCTTCTGGTCATTGGGGGAAGGGAGGAGATACAGGGAGAAGCCACACCCAGCCTCCCAACCATCCCATGATCCCTGATGTGGGGCATGCTCTGAGGGTCCTGCTCATGAGGTTTTGATAGTTCAACAGTTCTGAATTACTGCTGATCTCACCATTCCAAGCACAATGAAACCTGTCCAGAATCCACTGGTTGATATAGTCCATCTTAGAGTATCTGTCCTTGTATTCACCTCCATAACCTTTCTGGGGTAGTTGATCAGTTTGTTCTGTTCTTTGTGCGCTGTTATGGTAACAAATGTCCTCTCCATGCTCCAATGTATTGCCATATCCTCCGTGTGCACCTGAATATGCTGTCCACTGCTCCATCAAAGCCACTGAGGCCTGGCTCTGACAAATGCCCTCCAGGGTCAGTCATGGAACCTGCAGTTCTCTCCATGGTTGGAGTTCTTAATCCAGTGTTTCAGTTGGGGGGATCTCCAAAGAAACTTGATCTGATGTGATCCCAGACAGACCTGAATTTTTTTTTTTTTTTTTTTAGTTATTGAAAAACTTTTCTTTCTTTCTTTTTTTTTTAATTAATTTTTTTAAAGATTTATTTTTATTATTTTTTTTGTGGAAAGGCAGATATACAGAGAGGAGAGACAGAGAGGAAGATCTTCTGTTCCTATGATTCACTCCCCAAGTGAGCGCAATGGCCAATGCTATGCCGATCTGAAGCCAGGAGCCTCTTCCGGGTCTCCCACGTGGGTGCAGGGTTTTAGGGCTTTGGGCCATCCTCGACTGCTTTCCCGGGCCACAGGCAGGGAGCTGGATGGGAAGCGGGGCTGCCGGGATTAGAACTGGCACCCATATGGGATCCCAGGCGTGCAAGGCGAGGACCTTAACCACTTGCGCCACCGTGCCGGGCCCTTAATTTATTTTTTATAGGTTACATTGCATTATGTGACACAGTTTTATAGGCATTGGGATTCTCCCCTCCCCTCCTCAAAAATGCCCCCCACCCCCGGTGGATTCTTGTTGCATTACCACAGTTCAAATTCAGTTGAGATTCTTTCCTTGCAAGCATCTACAAAGCATAGAGTCCAGCATCTTATTGTCCAGATAAGTTCAACAGTTTCTTGGGGAGACCATCTCTGGTCTGAAGGTAGAGCTGAGAGTATCATCCGAATCAATTAAAAGCCCCGACATTATATCAGTAACAATTTATAACATAATGGAATGAGTTGACATGGTATTGTGTAACCAGCATGTTAAAAGAGAGAGAGAGAGAGAGAGAAAAAAAGAAAAGAGTGCAAGTTCTGAACCACATCCTATGACTTCTACATTGACATTACAATTATTAGTTTATATACAACTGGGTTCTATACACCTTAAAATGGCTATAGATTACTATTCAGCTGTCTCATATATTTTAATTTTAGTATTTAGCAGTTTATAGTGTTGAAGCATGATTTTGCAGAACCTGGCTGTTTTTTGGGTAGTCTAACTCTATAACTCTAACAAGACATATGTCAACAGTTTAGGTGAACAGTTTTAGGAGGGGTGTGCAGAGAAACCTTCAGTACGCTAGTGAGGAGTAACTAATCTTTGGGACCCACCCAGTGCATCCCCGCTGCCCGTTTCCTGTTTCTAAGCTTTCCTTGTTGTTCTCTATCTATTCTAGGGGTTTTTTTGGTTTGTTTGTTTATTTGTTAGTTTGTTTTGAGGGGTTTCTGGAGCGATCCTGATGGCCAGACCTGATTCTTATGTGTGCATGCCAATAGAGGGTCCAGCACATTCCATCACCCCAATCAGCTTAAGCACATGTTGGTGGTTGATATTGCTGGATCAGATCTGTCTCCAGCCCTCTCTTCTATACAAAGCAATGAGTGTTGCAGTCTATCAGAGAGGTGCTCACTATTTCCCTCATGGGCTCACTCCCATTCCTGGATCTTACACTCTCCAGGAGTTTCTGCAGTTTAACTTGGAAGAGTTTGCCCCAACCCTTACGCCAGAGCCATCATCTGCTAGTGATGCTGTGGCAAAGCCCATCCAGCCCAACCCTCACCCACTCCTACCTATGCACGTACCAGTAGGTACAGTCTGCCCACCTTGGATTTTCCCTGTTCCATTAAACATGCAGGCCAACAGGTGTTATAGCCCTGCCCAGACTGGTCTGCCCAAATACCAGCTCTCACATTCACCATTGGGAGTAGTGGCTCAGTGGGGGAGCTCCCTGCAGCCTCCCTACTGGGTTCCCCTGCTTTCCCATGGGTCTCACTTGTGATGGTTATGTGCTGTGGCCCAGTCTGGCATAGCATAGCTCACCTTGGCATTTGTCATTGAGTCCTACAGCCTGGCCCGGCCCAGCTTGACCCCAGTTCAAGCTCGCATAGGTGGGAGCTACAGCCTAGCCAGTCCAACCAACCACCAGTCCCATCCCTAATGTGAATTGTGTGGTGTTGTGGCCCAATTCTGCATAATCCACATACCATTCTGGTTCTCAGATTTGCCAATGGGTGATATGAACTGGCCCAGCCTGGTTTGACCCAGACCTGAGCCAAAGGTATGCCCTTGCGTAAAAATACCTGGCCTGGTCCAGGCTGTTCCCTGTCGTAGTTCTTGCTCTCACCTGCAGGGACTGTGTCCCAACAGAGGAATTCCATAAGCTCATCCATGAGAACTTATTGCAGTAGCAGATCAGTGGGTCCATGGTCCAGCCCTACTTCATCCATCTCCTGTCTTAGCAGGAGCAGTGGCCTTTCCTGATTGGTCCTCAACCCATTCTGTTTTTTTCTGTTGGGTATTACAACCCAGCTCAGGATGGTCCACACCCAGACGTAGCTCATACATAGCTCAACAGGGAGAAATGTAGCCTAGTCCATCCTACATTAAGCCTTGTTCTCATGAGCACCAGTGTGTGCTGGAGTCTAGCTCAGTCTGGCACACACCAGACCTAGTCCACACTTGTGCCAAGAGACTGCAGCCATGTCCAGACCAGATAACAGCCCCTACTCTGGCCCTCACACTTACCAGTAGGAACCACAACCCAGTCAGGGTATACCCTTAGCTCCCCAGCCAGGCCTGTTCCCAGCCATAGATGTTGCTTGTGCCAGTGGTTTCTCTGACCCAGCTTGGCATAGTCCCTCACCTGTCTTGGCCTTTGAATTCAAATGCTGGAGCCAGGCCGGACCCAGCCTGCCCCCAGTCCCAACTCTTGCTGGTGGGTACTGTAACCTAGATCTGCTCAGTCTATACCTATCCCTGGCCCATGAAAACTGGTAGGTGTGACAGCCTAGCCTGGAATGACCTGTGCTCCGTCCTGGTTTCTGCACTGGCAGGTGAGGTAAAACTTTTTGGCCCTGCCTGGTCTGCCCCCTTGCACAACCAACCCACACATTTGCCAACCTGTTGAGCTAACTTGCCCACCTTGCCAGACCCCCAGACCTGGATCATGTGCTTACCAGCAGGAGCTATGAGTTTCCCAAGTTCTCCCACTCTGCCCACTCCCAAACCCAGATCTCATGCATGTCAGTGGGTGCTAGGCCCTTGTCCAGCACAGCCTGCCCCTCCATCACTGGACGTCCCTCAGGATTCATTCATTACGTACACGTACAGTGGCCTTATCCATGAATGTCCTTAGGTAACAATTCCACACCCCAAGACTCTAAAGCTCGCCCCTGGGTGAAGCCAGCAGGTGAAGCCTGGTGCCGGTTGGTGCTCTGGCTGCCCCAAATCCCAGGATTCACTCAGCACTTGGCATGAATGGCTGTTGCTAGTGCTCCAAGTATTGAGTCCAAGCTGACTCAGGTACCTCCAGCAGCCCCCATGCTGCTGGCAGCTCCATTAACACAGCCCTGAGGTCCTTCCCACATATCGTAAAAAACAAAAAACAAAAACAACCCAAACCAAACAAAACACTAAAGAAAAGGAGAAAAAGAATATGCAGCTATGCTGACACACTGGTATAGTTAACACATATTTGGCATTAACGAGGCCCAGGATGCCCACCAGCTCTTAGCTGCTTTTCTCCCACCTGTGTAACACTTACCTAGGTACAATGCAAACTAGGCAGCTGCCTAGGGCTGGGGTGTTTAATATCTTCTAAATGGATCATTTTAGTGTGAAGGGATGATTCTGAGTTTTTAAAAAATCTAGTGAATTTTGATCAACATTGAATATTATCAATTTGAATAATATTGATATTGAATAATACTTGAATATTATCACATGGTACAGTGTTGTATTTAAGCATATGCAGAGCATCAGCTGAGTAAATCAGGTGCCCAGGCTTTTCATGTTTTTTTTTTTTTTTTTTTTACAGCACACAGGGTCCTCCGTTCCCGTTGCCTTATCATTGTGAACTGTAGTCACCACGCACTGGGATGGAACACTGGATCTTGTTCCTTCTGTCTCTCTTTGCTACCTCTTCTACCTCCTTCCTATCCCCGGTCTTCACTCTTACCAACCCATAACAATCACAATTCTAAATTTGCAGCTATATTTTAGCACTTATATATGATAACATATTACATTTTTTCTTCATTTGCCTTATTTTATTTCACTACATCCATGTTCATCTATTTTGTAACAAATAAGAATTTGTTGTTTTTAATGACTGCATGCAGTCTCTTGGCATTCATTAGGTTTCACTATTAATAACATCAGGGGAACAAATAATCTAGAATCAAAACTAATTTAGTATCTTTTTTAGTATACTAATTTAGTATATTTTTATTTCTGTGCCTTTTACTTCCTTACCTTGTCTACCTTATTTGGGTGAATATTAAATTACATAACAATAAAAAGTAGTCATTCTAATTTGGTTACATATCTTAGAGGAAGTGCTTTTGGTTTTTTGGCATTCAGTTGTGTGATGGCTATAGGTTTGTTATCTGTAGATATTTTATTGAGGCCTATTTCTGTGTATCTCAGCTGAGTTAGATTTGGATATATTTATTTATTTATAGATTTCCTCAACTTACATATGTGTTATTGCAAAATAAATGTAGAAATCACTGAGTGCTTTCTTTTTTTTTTTTTAAAGATTTTTTTATTTTTATTACAAAGTCAGATATACAGAGAGGAGGAGAGACAGAGAGGAAGATCTTCCGTCCGATGATTCACTCCCGAAGTGAGTGCAACGGCCGATGCTATGCCGATCCGATGCCAGGATCCAAGAACTTCCTCTGGGTCTCCCACACGGGTGCAGGGTCAAAGCTTTGGGCTGTCCTTGACTGCTTTCCCAGGCCACAAGCAAGGAGCTGGATGGGAAGTGGAGTGCCATTATGGGATCCCAGCTCTTTCAAGGCGAGGACTTTAGCCACCAGTCCACGCTGCCGGGCCCCATTGAGTGCTTTCTGTAAGGTGATTTCAATGATGTTTGTCCTTCATCCTGTTTGTGAAATATTTGGTTTATTGATTTTCATTTATTGGCCCATTTTCTACCTTCTCTAGTTAGGTGCTCCTTGGCTAGTACATGTGCGCTTATTGATGTGATGTTTCATTTATTTTACGTGTGCTATAGTAATGTTTTTATTAAGATTTTATTTATTGCAAAATCAGATATATAGAGAGGAGAGTCTTAGAGGAAAATCTTAGGCCTGATGGTTTCCTCCCCAAGTGAGGAAGCGTGGGCTGCTGGGGTTAGGACTGGTGACCACATGGGATCCAAGGGCATCCAAATGAGGACTTTAGCCACAAGGCCACTGTCCTGGGCTCTATGATAAGATTTTTACATCTATTTTTTCAGGTATGTTGGTCTATGACTTTTTAAACTAGATTTCTGGACTATGAGCAAATATTTCAGAAGGAGCATTAAGTGAATATATAGAGAACTAATTATACAGGAACGGAGATTACATTTTTACTGAGCAATTCCATCCTTTTAAATCCTATTTTAAACAGTCAGACAGAGCTGAAGATCTTCCTACTGCTGAGTCAGTCTAGTTTAGGAACCCAAGTATTGTTAGGCTCAGTATAATTTTGGAATGGTTTTCTTCGTTTTAGTTTTTTACCGTAATTCTAGAAAATTTTGTAGAATCTAGCAGTGAAGACACCTAATGTTGACCTTTAGTTTGAAGAGATTTATTCCAGATTTATTGTTAACTGCCTGTTGGTTTTGTCAAGTTTTTTGATGTCTTTCTCATTCAGTTTGTAGCCTAATGTTAAGTATCCAGAAATTAAGTATTTTTTTTACTATTTATTTGCTTATAACTACTGTTGACAGTCCCTAGTGATCCATTGTGCATCCTTTTTTTTCTAGTAAAGACTTACTTTATCAGACCTGGTGCGGTGGCCTAGTAGCTAAAGTCCTCACTTTGAACACGCTGGGATCCCATATGGGCACCAGTTCTAATCTTGTCGGCCCCATGTCCCATCCAGCTCCCTGCTTGTGGCCTGAGTAAGCAGTCGAGGATGGCCAAGTGACCACGGTGGTTAAAGCAGGACCAGATTGAAGCTTCTTCCCAGTTCTCCCCTATCAGTACAGGGAATCAAGCACTTGGAACATCCTCTGCATTGCCACATGCACTAGAAGGGAGCTGGATCAGAAATAAAGCAGCTGGGCCTGGCATGATAACCTAGTGGGTAAAGTCCATGCTTTGCACATGTTGAGATTCTGTATCGGTGCTGGTTCTAATCCCAGCAGCCCCACTTCTCATCCAGCTCCCTGATTGTGGCATGGGAAAGCAATGGAGGATGACCCAAACACATGGGACCCTGCACCTGTGTGGGAGACCCGGAAGAAGCTCTGGGTTCCTGGCTTCAGATCTGCTCAGCTCCAGCCATTGTGACCACTTAGGGAGTGAATTAGCAGATGGAAGATCATCTTCTTTGTGTCTCCTCCTCCTTCTTCTTTTTTAATATATAATGCTTTCCAATAAAAGAAATGTTTATAAAAAAATAAGAAAGAAAAAGAAATGCAGCAGCTCCGACTTTCATCTGACAAGCAGTGAAAGAACCCACTTTGTCCCGACAGCCCTGATCCACTCTACTACTGTGATAGCAATTTTAATTTGTCCCTCTACTTTTTGATGTTATGTACTTGAGCCTGCTTTTTGATTAATGTGGTAAAAGGTTTATTGATTTTGTTTTCCTTTTAAGAACTATGAATGTTTCCACAAGCAGGGAGCTAGATGGGAAATAACCAACCAGAATATGAACCAGTTCCATAGGAAGAAGAAATAGAAATTTTGGAAACAATGGGCATATCAAGTTTTCCCTAACCCTAGAACCTTCCCACCCTGATCATCTATGTAAATATCATCCGCAATAAACAAAGAAAATTCACATATACATATATGTATATATTTTAAAGCAGATATACAGAAAGAAGGGGATACAAAGATTCTCCATCTGCTCTCACTCCCAAAGAGTTGCAATGGAAGGAGCTGGGCTGATCAGAAGCCTGGAGGTTCTTCTGGACCCACCACACAGGTTCAGGGTCCCAAGGCTTTGGGCTGTCCTTTACCACATTTGCACACCACAGGCAGGGTGCTGCCTAGGAAGTGGATTAGCCAGGACACACACTGGCACCTGTATGGCATCCCAGTGCATGCAATGTGAGGGCTTTCACCTCTAGGCTATTGTGCCAGGCTCCTTTTCCAATTTCTCTATATCTGGTTTTCAAATAAATAAATGATTCTAAAACAGGGAAGCAAAAAATTCCAAATCTAAACAGAAGTTATGTTCCATTAGGAAATATTAGGTTTTTGGTTTTTTGTTTTTTTCTAGAGAGATTGTACTTGTATTATGAGCTTTTTGTATTCTTAGGGTTTCCGTATCACTCTTTTTTTCTTTTTAAAGATTTGTTTTTATTGCAAAGTCAGATATACAGAGAGGAGAGACGGTGAGGAAGATCTTCCATCCGATAATTCACTCCCTAAGTGAACACAACTGCCAGTTCTGCGCCAATCTGAAGCCAGGAACCAGGAAGTTCTTTCTGAGTCACCCACATGGGCGCAGGTTTCCAAAGCTTTGGGCTGTCCTCGACTGCCTTCTCAGGCCACAAGCAGGGAGCTGGAAGGGGGAAGTGGAGCTGCCAGGATTAGAGCTGGTGGCATATGGAATCCCAGAATGTTTAAGGCAAGGTGGCTAGGCCACCACACCTGGCCCTCTATTTCATTCTTAATAATTTGTCAAATATCGTGACACAGAAGTTCCATGTGTTGTTCAAATTGGCAACTTTTATCTTTCAAGCTCCATGTGACCTTAACAACATATGCATCCTCTGTTCGGTAAGGAAATGATCAAAGGACCTCAGTAGACAGTTCCCAAAACTTAGGCATTTGGGAAATGTAGATCAAAATCACAATGAGATCTCCACCCTGTCAGAATGACTATTATTATTTGGAAGAAATTGGTAACAAATGCTCGTGAGAAAGTAAAACATGGGAACTTTTATATATTGCTGATGGAGTTATAGATTAAGTCAACACGTGAAAAATAGTATCAAATTTCTTAAAGGTTTAAAAATAAGATTGCTGGGCTCAGAACAGTGAACTAGCAACTAAATTCCTTGCCTTGAATGTGTTAGGATCCCATATGGGCGCCAGTTCTAATCCCGGCAACTCCACTTCCCATCCAGCTCCCTGCTTGTGGCCTGGGAAAGCAGTCATTGATGGCCCAAATCCTTGGAACCCTGAACCCATGTGGGAGACCCAGAAGAGGGTACTGGCTCCTGGCTTCAGATCAGCATAGCACCAGCTGTTGTGCTCACTTGGGGAGTAAATCATAGAAAGGAAGATCTTCTCTGTCTCTCCTCCTCTCTGTATATCTAACTTTGTAATAAAAATAAATATCTTTAAAAAAAGAAAGAAACATCCTAAATACAGATATACAAGTATGATATTTTGTTATGTAGAGTAGCTTAAAGAATCACAAGCAGCAACAATAAAGGTGGGGAAGAAACAATGGTATATATCAGTATTGATGCAAACATGATTTGTTACATTTGATCTCTATCTTTGTCACACAGTGAATGATGATATCCTACTGTAGTTTAAATGATATGTGTTTGTAAATTGTATGATTGAAACATCTTTTCATTTCATTATATTTATAGTGCTTACCTATCAAATTGGTCATTTTACTATTCTTTGAATCACTTGCTGAAAAATTAAGATCTTGAGTACAATGTGAATTTAAAACATGTTATTTCCAATGCTTAAGAGAGTAACAGGGGAAAAGGGAAGATTCAAAAGAAGTATCATACTGTTAAATGTATGTATATCTGCTACCTGAGCTGTTTTCATGTTAAAATCAATAAAAATTAATTAAAATTTAAAAAAAAGAATTAGGTTTGTTATAGCATGGCATTTGTCTTATATGTATATCTTCTGTTCAGCTGGCAGGCTGTGACTGGCTGATGCCAACTAATTGTCAGAAGAAGATAGTTCTGTATGAGACTCTCATTTGTTTCCCTCCTAAGCTGTAGTTTACTATGTAGAAATTAAAACTTCAGTTTAATTATGTTATTCCATAAAAAGTAAAGCAAAAAGAAAGTAGAAAGTTTTAAACTGTGCATATTCAAAAGCGAAAAAAGAACATATATATAGTTTTATATTTATACACTGGAATTACATGTATATGTATTCCATATTTTTTGACTGTTGAGTTTGTACATATTTAGATGTATCATTGATATATATGATCATCTGTATATTTAATTCCAGTATAAGCTGAAGGAAATATTTACTCATGCAAGTAAAGTTTAAAAATATAGTCAGTATTTTATTTTTTCACTTTGAAATAAGAAAATGGAATTTTATTATCTCTTTATAATATTTTTAAGTATCTCAGTATGTATGAGGAAATCATTAGTAGGCTACTCAATAATTTTCTCGATATCTTGTGCAATAGTAAGCATTTATCTTAATTATCTAATCTAGCATGATATTTAGCTCATGTGTATCTAAAGATTGCACAGTGAACTCATGCTTATTATAGAAAACAATCTGATACAGAATAATAAGAGAATTGTAGCTTCAGAATTGCAAACATGATACAGGACAAAATGTTTTCTTTTGTTTTTACCTTATGTTGCCATATAGATTATAAATTAAGCTGCATTCCTAGAAGATGCAAATCAAACACACACAGAAGAATTACACTCAGCTTACTATTACAGTTCCTGAGTTAATATTCTGGCTGAATGTGAACATGATTATTTATGTTAATTTAGTTGAAAAGCAGAGTGGCAATAACAGATGTACGAGTCATATCTTCCACTTGGAGAGCTATTCTAGCAATGCCTTCCACAGTTCATTAGAATGAGAATTTTTAGAGAACACAACCTTTAAGAGAATAAGGAATATTCTGTTGTAATGTTGTAATTGCAAAAGTAATACAGCAGAAGTTATTTTCACTTAACTATGATGCTGTATGAATTAAAATATATCCATAGAAGTTGCAAATTAAATATACAAAGAATGCACTGTCAGTGTTTCTATTGAATGATCCAGAACTGAGGAGACATGTGCTGTTACAGGTGTTGGTGTCCTTTGAAGATGTGGCTGTGGACTTTACCCAGGAAGAATGGCAGACAATGGACAATGCTCAGAGGACCCTGTACAGGGAGGTGATGCTTGAGACCTATAACAATCTGCTGTCTGTGGGTGAGTGAAGTTCTGTCATGCCCAAGCAGAACACTTCTGTATAGTTTGCTAATGAAAGAGGAGTTTATAAAGTGTAGTAGTTGGTAGGACTAGTGGTGATTTCAGAAAATCTGCATCATTCTCCATTAACAGGATACTCCATGACAAAGCCTGATGTGATCTTCAAGTTGGAGCAAGAGTCAGCACCATGGACAGTGGAGAAATCTGTGAAGCAGAGACTTCCAGGTAGGTCAGCAGGGAAGCTGATACTTCTTTCAGTAAATGTTGACTGGAATTATATTTGATTTTTACTTTGAGTTTCTTAGAGAAGGACAGCCGGTGAGACACTCGATGTAAGATACCCGAAGCTTTATTTTAAATTTTTATACCATATTTTCTCTCATATTTCACTTTTAAGTTAAATTCACAATGTCACGTAATTGAAATTTTTACTTTAAAAAAATGGGTATTATGTTAAGGCATTAATAGGTGAGATGTAAAGCCTATTTAATAATGTTCATAAATGTCCACATTTTACTAATATTAAAATATGACTTCACTTGAGCGTTTGAAAAAAAACATTTAGATGTGATTCATACATATTGTTACCCTTTTCCTCATTTCAGATCCTGATGGAAAGAATGCCCTGCTTGGAGCTAATCAAAAATATGAAGAAATAATCTTCAGGTAAGGTTTAATCACAAAAATTATATAAAAACTGAAATGAGAGCTGCATTGCCGCAAAGATGCTTAGCATTAGCTCTGGCCATAATTGAAGCACAACATGAAATGAAAATTGTACAAAAATGAGACTTGAGAAATAGGATTTCATTCTTTCTTTCTGCTTTTTTTTTTCTCCATTTGCAGGCAGTAGTTTTATTTGGAAAGTGACCAGGTGAATGTAGAAAGCAGAGGGAATCAAATAGCCTTTCTTGGGGGAGAGCCAGGAGATGGTGTGCCTCTTGAATGGAGACAGCAACATTTTTCAGAAGGGTCTCAGATTTTTAAGTGTCCCCTGAGCATTCCTTGTCTGGACAGGAACCTGTGGGTAAGACACTTCCCATTGGTTGTCTCTCAACCAGCAAGGAAATAGCTGCTACTACACAGCTTCAAATTTGCATGGGCCATTCTATGGCTGTTCAGCTCCCAGAGATAGGAAGCCACATGAGTGACAAAGTTGAAGAAACTGGCTTTTTCTGAACTCATGTATGAAGTGTAGAGGGGGTCATCCACATAAGTCATTTCTAAAGATCAAACCCGAGGGCATGGCATGGTAGCCTAGTGGCTGGCCCTTGCCTTGCATGCACTGGGATCATATATGGACACTGGTTTGTGCCCTGGCAGTCCCACTTAACATCCACCTCTATGCCCATTGGTGGTGTCCAGAAAAGTGAAGTTCAGAACATGAGAAGGGTGCTTGGAGTAGGCATAGAAAATAAGTGGACCACTACAGTTTCAGGATCATAATGGACAAGGCAAGAAAGCTGTCCTCTTTATTTATACAGAAGCCTTCACAATCTCTAGCACTTACTTTTCACACCTGGTCAAGGGGGCTTTCCTAAGGATAGTTCTACCAATTATTCCACCTTGAGGCAACGTATCAGCTGTCCTAATCCTGTGGTCAGGAAGTTCTCAATAGATGGTACATGTCAATCAGTAACACATTCCTATTACAATTCTGATGCTCCAACTTAGTCTTGATTCAGTTCAGGGAGGAAGTGCATCACAGAAGGAGGGACCTAAAGATTAAGGAAAGAGGGTAAGAATAGATTTTCGCTATACCTAGCGACTTAACATCATTGATTAGCATGTGGTCAGTGTTGGAGGACTACCGTAAGCATAGGTTCCTGCTAGGTGTAGGGACTTAACACCCTTGATTTTCATATGATCAGAGGGGCAGCTGAGGGAGCAGGAATAGTAAAAGGCCCTTTTGCTAAGACGTTATCAGCAACATCATCTTCCAAGCTCACATTGATTGTAAAAACAACTCCACAGTGGCAGACAATAATTAATTTTAGAAATCTCTGTGGAATTGTCCAGTGTGTATGCAAAGGGAGGTGGAACTGCTTTTCAGGTGGTTGTAGAGACATCCACTGGGCCTTGCCATGCGGCAGGAAATTCCTTGCGGCCTTGTCTGCAATGGAGAAGTTCTCTTCAAATCTTCATGTCTTTCATGCCCATATGGGATCCCGGGGTGTGCAATGTGAGGACCTTAACCTCTGCGCCATTGCGCCGGGCCCCCTAAATAAATCTTTAAAAAAAAAAAAAGAGAGAAAGAGCCGGCAGTCTTTCTCAAGTCCCATATTGTGCGCCAAATCAAATGTTACCAGGAAAGCTCAGTGATTCTTTTAACTTGTATAGAGAAGTAGGAGTGTGGAATCAGGTAGAAGGATGGGATTCACAGGAATTGGGAGAAAACAGAGGAGTGGGTCCTTTTTTCCAGTTATACATCCTGCTTCAGTAACCAAGGGTTGGAACAACAATCAAGAGTTACTAACTGGGTGTCCCTACTCTCGAGAAGTGTTTTCCTCTTCCCTCCTCTTCCCCCTGATCATGAGCACTTTGCAAATAAAACTTCTCTGTCTCCAAAAAGATAATTTTAAAAGAATGACTTTGAGATCCAGCTTCTGTATCCACCTCCTGAATGTGATCAACTGGTATTTAGTAGAAACTACACATTTTCTCTGTCCTCACATACACTTGCTGTTCCTGGGAGGACCCAAGCCAGATTGGAGTCCATGCTTGGGACCCTAGGTCTAGCCACTATGCCCATGTGGTAAGCTAGGCCTGGGCTTGCCTGGGTTGAAAAGGCTTCACTGTTCCTGGTGGAGATACTGGGAGCAGATGTGTTGGGAACAAGGTAGGCCTAGGCTCCACCCACCTCCAACATCATGAGGTGGGTGGGACTGGGGGTAAGGTGACTGCATAATTTTTTCATGAGTTGGGTTTCTGTGTTGTGTGTGTGTGTGTGTGTTAGATCATTAAAGAGAAATTGGTGTTATCATTTCCAAATTTTCTATTTTTCCTTCCTGTTTTAGGTCAGGGTTAAATGATATTCAGAGAAGTTATACCAGGCCTCCCAACCGTCCTAGTACTTAAGGATGGGTACTGGGACTCTGAGACCAAACCAGGTGTCAATGTGGCACACTCTCTAAGGTTTCTGTCCAGGTGGTTCTGAAATGAGGTCCATCTCACTGACTCAAGCAAGAGGGAGCCCTTTCAATGTTCATTGGCTGACATGGTTGACCCTAGAGTCTCCTTTCCCCCAGATATTTGCTATCTTCATTTGGCTGGGATAGTTATTCAGTCTGTTCTCTCTTTGTTTCTCTTGAATGGCCCTGATGTGCTTTCCAGGTCTTAATGGGCTTCCATCTCCAGGTGGGTCCAGGCCAGTTGTCAAATACTCCTTTTCAACTGAGGAGTACCGGTCCTTACAAGACCTGAGCCAGTCGATCCTGCCCCAGTGGAGCCCCACCCTCAGTGCTCACTGAGCTAGCACCACCATGCATGCATGTAAAGTATCCTAGCCAGGTGACCTGAGGCCTGCAGCACCATCTACTCCCAGGACTTGCAGACCCAGGACCCATTGCACTGACCAGCCAAGCATTCAGGCCAGGCAACACCTACAGCTCTGGTGTTCATAAACTGGGCTCATCATACAGCTGTGCCCAAGGTCCCAGACAAGGCTACCAGGGCCCCACTGGATCTCCTGCATGCAGGCATCATGAGTCCAGCACCAACATGTCCATGGCTTGCCTCAACTCATTTTCCACCAGCATGTGTTGCAGCCTGGCTCAGTCTAGTCTTTCCCCAATTCCACTTCATATTGCTGTGTGCTGTGGCCTATCCAAGTACAATCCATCTGGAGGTTGAGCTGGAGCTAGACAGTGGCTGGGGAGTATGTGGGTAGGTGGGTGTGTTCATGTTTTTTCAGAGGCATGTGGTACCTAAGGTCATTTACACAGGTTCAGTACAAACCATGTGGAGTCTTCTCTTTCCTAAGTCTACCCTCATAGGTCTTGTATAAGAGCCAAAATTCTTTTTCAAGTCCCATATTGTGCACCAACGAAATGTTACCAGGAAAGCTCAGTGGTCCTTTATTGAGCTTAGTATTGAAACAGAAAATGAAAACCAGTTGTAGAAAAAACTTTTACTTGTTAATTGACCAGTTGGACTTGGAAGAGGGTAGGGGGAAAGCAACTCCCAGAAGGGGATCAGAGATAAATGACATCATAGTTCATTTTAAATCCTCTTATCACACAGCAAGCCGGATGAAATGCCATTTGAAAAGGAGCATGCTTCTAATGTCCCTGAGAACAACCTCGAGAGTGAGAAAAATCTCAGTCATCTTGACAAGATCCACATTTGTCAGCAGTCCTTTGAACACAATGGGAAAGAGAAAACTTTCAGCGGGAAGAAGATAGTCCTTATGTGTGAGCAAGTTTATAGCAAAGACCCATGTAATCAGCAACCTGTCAGTGTGGGAGAAGCAATTCATGTTGGCTACTATAAATCTTGCCTTAGCACCAAACTGAGAACTGACACAGGAGAAAATTTGTATGTGTCCAATGAATGTAAAGAAAACATGTACCAGAAGTCAGAACTCATTAGATATCAGATCCTTCAAAGCAGAGAATCCATATGAATGCAATGAGCCTGGAAAAGCCTTTCACCAGCAATTATCTCTCATTAGGCATCAGAGAATCCACACTGGGGAGAAACCTTATGAATGTAGTGAATGTGGAAAAGGTTTTCGTCATAAGTCAAGCATAAAGTTACATCAGAGAATCCACACGGGGGAAAAACCTTATAGATGTAGTGAGTGTGGAAAAGGCTTTTCTCGTAAGTCGCACCTCATTAGACATCAGAGTATCCACACTAGGGAAAAACCTTATGAATGTAGCCAGTGTGGAAAAGCTTTTATTCATAAGGCACGCCTCATTATGCATCAGAGAATCCACACTGGGGAAAGACCTTATGAATGTAGTGAGTGTGGAAAAGCTTATATTCGTAAGCAACAGCTCACTATGCATCAGAGAATCCACACAGGGGAAAAACCTTATGAATGTAATGAGTGTGGTAAAGCTTTTACCAGCCAGTCACACTTGGTTTTTCACCAGAAAAAGCACAGTGGTGAAAAGTCTCATGAATGTAGTGAGTGTGGAAAAGCTTTTGTTCATAAGTCACAACTCATTAGACATCAGAAAATCCACGCAAAGGAAAAGCCTTATGAATGTAGTAAGTGTGGAAAAACATTTTCTGATAAATCAAGAATTAGATCACATCAGAGAATCCACACAGGGGAAAAACCTTATGAATGCAGTGAGTGTGGAAAAGGCTTTCCTTGTAAGTCACACCTCATTACACATCAGAGAATGCACACCGGGGAAAAACCCTATAAATGTAGTGAGTGTGGGAAAGGTTTTCCTTATAAGTCAACCTATACATCACATCAGAGAGTCCACACAGGGGAAAAACCTTATGAATGTAGTGAGTGTGGAAAAAGATTTTCTAGTAAGTCAAACATTAAATCACATCAGAGAATCCACACTGGGGAAAAGCCTTATGAATGTAGTGAGTGTGGAAAAGGTTTTTTTCATAAGTCACAGCTCATTAGACATCAGAGAATCCACACAGGGGAAAGACCTTATGAATGTAGTGACTGTGGAAAATGTTTTTTTCGTAAGCCACAGCTCATTAGACATCAGAGAATCCACACAGGGGAAAAACCTTATGAATGTAGTGAGTGTGGAAAAAGATTTTCTGATAAGTCAACCATTAGAAAACATCAGAGAATTCACACTGGGGAAAAACCTTATGAATGCAGTGAGTGTGGAAAAGCGTTTACCAACCCATCAGGTTTAGTTCAACATCAGAGGATCCATACTGGGGAAAAACCTTATAAATGTAGTGAGTGTGGAAAAGGTTTTTTTCGTAAGTCATACCTCATTACACATCAGAGAAAGCACACAGGTGAAAAACTTTGCTAATGTAGTGAGTTGGAAAAGGCTTTCCTTGGAATCCACACCTCATTGCACATCAGAGATTCCACACAGGGTAAAAACCTTATGAATGCAGTGAGTGTGAAAAACTTTTTCTAATAAGTCAAGCATTAGACCACATCAGAATCCACACTGGGGAAAACTTTATGAATGCAGTGAGTGTGGAAAAGGCTTTTCTTGTAATCCATACCCTGTTAGACATCAGAGAAAGCACACAGGTGAAAAACCTTACAAATGTAGTGACTGTGGAAAAGCTTTTACTCAACATTTTGCATGGGTCAGGGGCAGAATAGGCTGAAGCAGTTCATGTCATCCACTGGCAAATCCGTGCACCAAAATAGTGTGGGTCGAGCCAGGTTCAGTTGCAACAAAAACTAATGCACTAATGCACAATACGGAATGCCAAGGTGAGGTTACCTGTTCAGGATGTGACTGCAGTGCCCAAACAGCACGTGTGAGAACCAGGAAGGGAGGGGGCGGAGCCAGCAGGGGGAATATGAGGGCTTCCCTTGCTGGATAACTACTTCCACTGGAGAGCGTGAGCTGGGATGATGGCAGACCAGACTAAGCAGGGCTACAACACCTGTGGACCTCATGTGGACTAGATCAGGGAAAAGCCAGGCTGGGCTGATTATTCCTACTGGTGCAAACTACCATTAGAGTGGGTGAGGGTTGTTTGGGCATAGCCACAGCATCAGGTTGCAGTAGCTGGTACTGGGGTTATTTCTGTCAAGTCAAACCACAGAACTACCTGGAGAGTGCACAATCCGGGAGTGGGAGAGGCCTGGGACTGAAATAGTGGACTCCTCCCTCTTGGGTTACCACTTCCACGGGAGGGCACGAAAACTAGGACAGGGGTTGGGGTGGCTAGACAGATACCCAACAGCATTTGTTTGGGCTGCATAGTGGAACTGGTTAGAGGGAACAAAGCTTTAATACCCATTGACATGTACGAGAACCGAATGGGATGTGGGACAGACTGGACTACTGCTACATATACTGGCAAACCAGGGTAGGGGGCAGGCCTGGTGGGGGTTATTGTGGGTTGCTCTGATTAGGCTGCAGCTCCCACTGGTTTATGTGAGGGCCGAGTATGTGTTGGGTAGAACCCGGCTGGACTGCAACACCCATTGGTTCCAGTAGAAGACAATGCTGGAAACAGAACCAACCCAGCAATTGCAACCACCAGCTGATTGGGGCAATGGACTGCGCCGGGCCCTGTACTTGCAAGTACATACAAGAATCTGGTTGGAGAACACCTCAGACAAAGTTTCTTTTGGGATTTCCCCAATCAAATGCTGGACTCGGAACCCTAACCATGAAAAGACAGAGGACAGAACAAGTCAATCAACCACCTCAGCTCTATGTTGGCAATGAAATACTGGGCAAATGGAGACTCTATGATGGACTATGTCAACCAGTGGATTCTTCAAAGACCTCATAGTGCTTGGAGTGGCAAGAATGGCAGCGATTCATAACTGTTGCAATATCAAAACCACTTGAGCAAGAACCTCAGAGCATGCCCTACATCCGGGACCTGGGGAGAGTGGGAAATTGGGCGGGCCTTCTCCCTTAATACCTCCTTTAAAGATGAAGGAACCAATATGGAAATAATAGTCTTACCCACTTTCCTATAGCCCTTGAACCTTTTTACCCTAAATAACTATGTAAAGATTGTAAAAAATATAATAATAATAAAAGCTTTTACTTAGAAGTCAAATCTTATCAGACATCAGAGGGTTTACCCAGGGGAGAAACCTTATGAATGTAAGGTGTATTTTAAAGCCTTTACTTACCAGACAGGTCATTCCACATCAGAGAATCCACACAGGATAATAACCTCATGAATGTAATGCGTGGAAAACCCTGTTGCATGCAGTCATGTTTTATTAAACAGGATTTGCATGTTAAAAGCATGAATGTATTACATGTGTGTTAAAACTGATACACATTTTGAGCACAGTGGAAAGCATACATGTTTCAATAATTAGCATATTCACAGAAATGAGCAAATCATTTTTCTGATGTCAATTGTTAGCAGAGTCATGTACCTCAGAACTACAAAAGCATGTGAATAGACAAGCTACCGTAGACCTGTTATTATGGTCTGTCAGAGCTTATAAAGTGAATGAAACAAGCATTAGCAAGAGTACAAATGCAAAACATTGTAAACGGTCAATGGATGTGGAAACATACTTTTAAAGTCTGCAAGTGTTTAATAAATGTGGAATTGCACTTTATTTCAGCATAGAGATTATTTTTTGCTAAAAGAATTAAGTTGCAAGTTGTATATAATCTGCCTTTGTTTTGAGATGGGAAATGTGAATGCTGCTTTCAGATTTAATGTTGGTAATAAATGTTCAGTGTGTAACACTTGTTTAAAATACCATCTTGGTCATTTACACATTTATCTAATAGAGCTTTTTTTAGAATCTCAAAATGGCACATTTTATTACAGAATTATATTGGAAACACAGATATGGACTGATGCATGTGGCAGTTGTAATGACAAAGACCCAGGTTTGAAGGATGAATCTTGTCTAGAGGCAAGATTGTGTTGTGATATCTGGCCAAATGTGGATCCTGTTTGGCCACTATCCTTGAATAATCATTGTCTGAGACTGCCCTTGGATCTCTGCCTTCTTATATCATGCAGGTTGCCATAGGTCTGTATTTGGTTTATTACCTCCCTTATTTTGATTATTTCTTTTTTTCCTAGTTATCTTGAGAATGCTTTGCTGTTGTTTTTTAATTTTCTTCAATCGTAAGATTAACTGACTTACTTGATGCTTTTCTAGTTTCTTAACACAAGCACTGAGATGAACATTGCTCTTTCCATTGCCTTGATTGTTTCCCGTAAGTTTTGATATGTTGTGTTGATGCCTTCATTTGTGTCAGGCTTTTTAAAAAATTCCCCCTTTGATTTTCTCTCTAACCCATTGCTCATTTAGTAACATTATTCAGCCTCCATGTGTTTGCAAGTTTTCCTAAGCTTTTTGGCTTCTTGGTTTTTCGCCTCACTCCATGATGGTCTGAGAAGATGCATGGTTAAATTTGATTTTTAAAAATTTGGTGATACTTTTTTTGTGGCCTATAAAATGGTCAATTTGGGAGATGGTTCCATGCACTGACCAAAAAAGGAAAAAAGTATATTCTCTTCTTTAGAAGTAAAGGCTCAGTAGAAATCAACTAAGTGCATTTTTTCTAAGGTTTGGGTGAGTTGTGTTGTTTCTTTCTGAGTTTCTGTTTTTTAATTAATCAAGTAATTCTTTAATCTGTCCATTGATGTTAATGTGGTATTAACGACACCTACTATGATTGTATTGGAGTCTGTTTCTCCCTTTAAATCCATTAATGTTTGTTTCACACAGCCAGATGGCTTGGCATGTGGTGCATATACATTTATTGTTGTGGCCTCTTCTTGGTGAATGGATCCTTTGTACATTGTATGGTATCCTTCTTCATCTCTTAATGTTTTTCCATATTGATGTCTCTGTCATTTGTTACAAGAATGGCTAACCCTGCAAAATTTTCCTTACCATTCACTTGCAGTATCTTTTTTCATCATTTCACTTTCAATTTCCTCTGATCTTTGTTAGTGAGATTTATCTCCTGTAAGCAGCAGATGGATGGGTTTTGCTTTCTGATGCAGTCTTCAGTCTATGAAGTTTGATTGATGTTTTAAAGCCATTTACCTTTAATATTAATATGGGATAGGTGGCAAACTCCTCCTGACATTTTAGTAATGGGTTGCCCTTCCATTTAGTCTTCTGTTTGCCTTTTAGTGGGATGTTCTCCACTTTTGCCTTTGCTTTGATTCTTTTTCTCTTTCACTAGAACATCTTTGAATATAAGCTGTAGGGCAGGTTTGGATTATTTGAATATATGGAGTTTTTCTTTACTGTGGATGAATTTTTTTTTTTTTCATTTTCAAAGACAAAGGAGAGCTTTGTAGGATACGTTCTGGGCTGACATTTTTTTCCCTTTTAGAATCTGGAATATATCACTCGACTGTGGTGCTTCCTCTGAAAGGTCAGCTGTGAGTTTGACTGGATGACTGGAGTTCCTCTGTAGGTCACTTGGTTTTTCTCACATGCACATCTAAGGATTTTTTCCCCCTTATGTTCAACTGCGAGCACTTGGTTATCATGTATCATGGTGATAAACTCTGTTAGGAGTACTGTGCCCCTCCTGGATGTTGTTTGCAAATTCTTTCTCCAGATTAGGGAAGTTTTCATTTATTATTATTATTATTTTATTATTATTATTATTATTATTATTTTATTACATTGCATCATGAGACACAGTTTTACAGGCACTGGGATTCCCCCCTCCCCTCCCCAAAACCCGCTCCCCCCCCCCATGGTGGATTCTTCCATCTTGTTTAGAGCCTTACAATTTTACAATTCTTTGATGTAGATCAGAAGCAGTCTACTCATATCGATTATTGATTCCTTGATTACTTCACAATATCTTATTGCATGAGATACAGGTTGTTTGGGGTTGAAATAATATTACTGTTTCAGATTGACATCAATTCATAACAACCACATCAACAACAACACCAACAACATCGACAACAAAGTATATCACCCTGAAAAAAAGTAACACCACTGAATAGCCAACACATGCATGACAAAAAGGAAACACAGAAGTCTCTCGGGAAAAATGGTGCCATCATATACTTCATAAGCACATGATGAATTCTACTAGAGAATAGAGATTATTTGGAAGCAACCAAACTGAAGTAAAAACATCAAAAAACCAGCATAGATTGGACTGTTGGAGTTACCCTTTCCATGTTGGCTTCCTTATATGAGAGAGAATATATGGTATTTGTTCTTTTGTGATTGACTCATTTCACTCAGCATAATGGTTTCTAGTTGGGACCACCTGGTTGTAAATAGAATAATTTTGTTTTTCTTAATAGCTGCATAATATTCCATGGAGTAGATATACCACAGTTTCTTTAACCACTCTTCCTTGGACGCACATCTGGTTTGCTTCCATGTCTTTGCTATTGTAGATTGTGCTGCTATAAATATAGAATTACAGATCCCCTTCTCACAGGCAGATTTCACTCCTTTTGGGTATATTCCTAGGAGCGGGATAGCTGGGTCATATGGCAGGTTTATTTGCAATTTTCCCAGCACTCTCCATACTGATTTCCATAGTGGTTGTACTAGCCTACACTCCCACCAGCAGTGAAGGAGGGTACCTTTCTCCCCACATCCACGCCAGCAGATGTTGTTAGTAGAGTTCTGAATGTAGGCCAGCCTCACTGGAGTTAGGTGGTACCTCAACGTGGTTTTCATTTGTATCTCTCTGATGGCTAGGGAGCCTGAGCATCTTTTCATATGTCTGTTAGCCATTTGAACCTGTTCTTCTGAGAAATGTCTGTTCATTTCTTTTGCCCATTTTGTTACTGGGTTGTTGTTTTTGCTGTCCCTAGGTTTCTGAAGCTCTTTGTAGATCTTGGATATTAGTCCCCTATCACTTGTGTAGTATGCAAAAATTTTCTCCCATTCTGTTGGTTGCTTCTTCACTTTGTTAATTGTTTCCTTTGCTGTACAGAAGCTTTTTAGTTTGATGTAGTCCCATTTGTTCATTTTGGATTTAATTGCCTTTGCTTTGGGTGTCTTTTCTAAGAAGTCTTTCCCTGTTCCAATATCTTGGAGTGTGTTTCCTATATTTTCCTTTAATAGTTTGATGGTTTCTGCGTGTAAATTTAGGTCCTTGAGCCAGTTAGAGCTGATTTTTGTATAATGCGACAGGTGTGGGTCTTGCTTCTTTATTCTGCAAGCTGCTATCCAGTTGTCCCAACAGCATTTGTTGAATAAACCAGGTATTTTACCTGGATTGTTTTCAGTTTTCTTGTCAAAGATTAGTTGACTATACATGTGTGGGTTCCCTTCTGGTGTTTCTATTCTGTTCCACTGATCTTCTTCTCTGTTTCTGTACCAGTACCAGACTGTTTTGATAACCACTGCTCTGTAGTATGTCTTGAGGTCTGGAATTGTGATTCCTCCAGTTTGATTTCTATTTTTCAGGATAGCTTTAGCTATTCGTGGTCTTTTGTGATTCCAGATGAACTTTTGTATCATCTTTTCTATTTCTGAGAAGAATGTTGTTGGGATTTTGGTTGGGATTGCATTGAATCTGTATATTGCTTTTGGTAATATGGTCATTTTGATAATGTTGATCCTGCCAATCCAAGAACATGGTAATGTTCTCCATTTTTCAAGGTCTGCTTCTATTTCCTTCCTAAATGATTTATAGTTTTCATCATAGAGGTCTTTCACATCTTTAGTTAGCTTAATTCCTAGGTATTTAAGATTCCTCTCCTCTATTTTAAAGGGGACAGTACTTACAATTTCCTGCTCAGCCGTGGAATTATTTGCGTACACTAGCGCCATCGATTTGTGTTCATTAATTTTGTATCCTGCCACTCTGCCAAAGTCTCTTATGAGTTCCAATAGTCTCTTGACTGAGTCTTTTGGCTCCCCTATGTAGAGAATCATGTCATCTGCGAATAGTGATAATTTCAATTCTTCATTTCCAATTTCTATACCTTTAATTGCTTTGTCTTGCCTAATAGCTCTGGCTAGGACTTCCAAAACTATATTGAAGAGTAGCGGTGACAGTGGACATCCCTGTCTAGTTCCAGATTTTAGTGGAAAAGCTTCCAATCTTTCCCCATTTAGTATGATGCTGGCATTGGGTTTTTCATAAATTGCTTTGATTATGTTGTAGAATGTTCCTTCTATGCCTATCTTGCTTAGGGTTTTTAACATGAAGTGGTGTTGGATTTTATCAAATGCCTTCTCTGCATCTATTGAGAGGATCATATGGTTTTTATTTTTCAATTTGTTGATGTGGTGTATCACATTTATTGTTTTGCGAATGTTGAACCATCCCTGCATGCCTGGGATGAATCCCACCTGGTCCGGGTGAATGATCTGCCTGATGTGTTGTTGGATCCTGTTGGCTAGTATTTTATTGAGGATCTTTGCATCTATGTTCATCAAGGATATTGGTCTGTAGTTCTCTTTTTCTGTTGTTTCTCTCTCTGGCTTTGGTATTAAGGTGATATTAGCTTCATAGAAAGAGCTTGGGAGGATTGCCTCTTTTTCTATTGCTTGAAAAAGCTTGTGTAAGATTGGGGTAAGTTCCTCTTGAAATGTTTGGTAGAATTCAGCAGTGAAGCCATCTGGTCCAGGACTTTTCTTGGTTGGGAGGGCTTTAATTACTGATTCAATCTCAGTGCATGTTATTGGGCTGTTTAGATTGTTAATTGCTTCTTGATTCAATTTTGCTGGATTGTATGTGTTCAAGAATCTATCCATCTCCTCTAGGTTTTCTGATTTGTTTGCATATAGTTGCTTGTAATAGGTCCTGATGATTCTTTGTATTTCTGAGGTATCTGTTGTTATATCTCCTTTCTCATCTCTGATACTATTGATGCATATTTTCTCCCTCCTTTTTTTGATTAGTTGAGCTAGTGGAGAGTCTATTTTGTTGATTTTCTCAAAGAACCAGCTTTTTGATTGATTGATCTTATGTATAGTTCTCTTGGTCTCTATTTGGTTTATTTCCTCCCGTATTTTGACAATTTCGTTTTTCCTACTAATCTTGGGACTCCTTTGTTGTTGAGTTTCTAGTTCTTTCAGTTGTAAGGTTAGCTGATTTACTTGGTGCTTTTCTAGTTTCTTGACATAAGCACTGATTGAAATGAACTTTCCCCTCAGCACTGCCTTGATTGTGTCCCATAAGTTTTGATAAGTTGTGTTGATGCCTTCATTTGTTTCAAGCAATTTTTTAATTTCTCCTCTGATTTCCTCTCTAACCCATTGCTCATTTAGTAACATATTATTCAGTCTCCACATGTTTGTAATTCTTCCTTGGTGTTTCGACTGCTTGGTCTCAAGCTTCACTCCTTGGTGGTCTGAGAAGATGCATGGTATGATTTCAACTTTTTTAAATTTGCTGAGGCTTGTTTTATGGCCTATAACATGATCAATTCTGGAGAAAGTTCCATGCACTGATGAAAAAAATGTGTATTCTCTGTCTGTAGGATGAAAGGTTCGATAGATGTCAACTAAATCCATTTGCTCTAGAGTTTGGGTGAGTTCTATTGTTTCTTTGCTGAGTTTCTGGCTTTTTGATCTGTCCATTTGTGTTAATGGGGTATTCAGGTCTCCCACTATGATCGTATTGGAGTCTATTTCTCCCTTTAAGTCCATTAATATTTGTTTCATGTAGCTAGATGCTTTGGCATTTGGAGCGTAAACATTTATTATGCTGATCTCTTCTTGCTGAAGGCATCCTTTGATCATTATGTGGTATCCTTCTTCATCTCTTTTGACGCTCTTTACATCAAAGTCTATGTCATCTGATATAAGAATGGCTACACCTGCTCGTCTTTCCTTACCATTTGCTTGGAATATCTTTTTCCATCCTTTCACTTTCAATTTTTTCTGATCTTTGTTGGTGAGATGTGTCTCCTGTAAGCAGCAGATAGTAGGGTTTTGTTTTTTGATCCAGTCCTCCAATCTATGGCGTTTGACTGATGAGTTTAAGCCATTTACATTCAGCGTTATTATGGATAAGGGGCAGTTTGGTCCTGTCATTTTGGCAATGTGTTGTTCTATAATTGAGTCTTCTGTTAGCCTTTTAGTGGGATGTTCTCCACATTTGCCTTTGTTTCTGGTGGTTGCTATTTCTTTTTTCTTTCATGGGAACATCCTTGAGTATCATTTGTAGGGCAGGTTTAGATGAGGCAAAATCTTGAAATTTTTCTTTGCTGTAGAAGAATTTTATTTCATTTTCAAAGACAAAGGAGAGCTTTGCAGGGTAAGTTATTCTGGGCTGAAAATTTTTCTCTTTTAGGATCTGGAATACGTCATTCCATTCTCTTCTGGCCTGTAGTGTTTCCTCTGAAAGGTCAGCTGTGAGTTTGATTGGAGCTCCCCTATAGGACACTTGATTTTTTTCCCGTGCCCATTTAAGGATTTTTTCTTTTTGTTCAACTGAAGAGAACTTGATTATCATGTGTCGCGGTGAAGTTCGGTTTTGGTCAACTCTGTTTGGAGTTCTGTATCCCTCCTGTATATAATTTTCCAATTCTTTGCTCAGATTAGGGAAGTTTTCCTTTATTATTTCACTGAATACTCCTCTAATGCCAACTTCTCTTTCTGCACCCTCTGGAACTCCCATAACTCTTATGTTGGACCTTTTAATCATATCTTTTAATTCTTGGATACTTTTTTTAGCTTGACCTAGCTCTGCTTCCAGCTTTTTGCTTGTTGCTTCATGGTGGCAGGAAATATCTTCTAATTCTGATATTCTTTCTTCTGCTTCATTCATTCTGTTGTTGAGACTCTCCACTGTATTTTTAATTTGCTCTACTGTGTTCTTAATTTCTGATATATCAGCCTTAATTTGATGTAGTACTGCTATTTCTTCTTTGAACTCTTGTTTGTGCTTCTCATTGTAGACCATCAGCTTTGCAACGAGTTTTCTGAGTTCTTTGTCCCCCATTTTCTCAATGTCTTCCTCAGTTAACTCTGAGAGTGGGCGAAGCTTTTGCTCCTTTGTTGGAGAGTCTTCAGTAACATTCACAGTAATTTTGTCTTGTCTTTTACCTTTTGTAGTTGCCAATCTGTTTGACGAAATCATCTCTATGGTGTATTACCTACAGGTCTATAAGTTGATTTTTATGCTCAATCAGTGCCCCGGATTTGGGAAACACAGCTGTCCTGACAATTCTTTGTCTGTGGTACTGATTTTGTAGGCAGCACTGAGCTTGTCGCCCGCTGCTGGCCGATAAGTCAGAGTACTTCCTGGGGGTATTTTGGGTGGAGGTGGCGGCGTGCCTTGTATGGGCTGTTTTCTCTGTGGCTGTGCAGTGCTCTAAGATGGTGGTATTTTTGTCCCCAGGTCAGTACTTGGGTGACTCAGCTGTTCTCCCTTCAGTGTAAAACTGTCTGGTCACGTGACACTGTTATCTAAGAGCTGCCGAATTAGCACATGAGCAGATTACCACTCCTCCTCTTGCAGTTTATCAGTGTTTGGAGCACTTGCCACAGTGTCCAAGATGGCGCCCGTAGGGGCACCAGCAAAGGTCGGGAGGTGGGTGGGCTGTCCGCCGTCAGCTCCAGGGACCACACCAACCCTGCAGGGAGCGAAGCTGGCGTTTCCCTCCCCACGTAGATCAGTCCCGGGTAAACAGCCAGAAAGGAGCCGCTGTGCGGCTCTGTCAACTCCTCGTTCTGTCTCTCCGCACAAGATGGCGCCCTGAGTCCCCTGCTCCCTCCACCTATTGCTGGTTCCAGTCACTCAGCTTGATTGTCAGCTCCCAGACTATATTAACTTTTCTATTCCCCACGCGGACCCAGGCTCTCACCTGGCGTTCACAAGAGCTGTGTGGAGGCCGCTGCTGGATGTTTGGCTGGCGCTGGAAACGGATCGCTAGAGCCTGGATCACTGGGATCTGAGTTGCTACTCGCCAACTGCTGGTGGGTTCTTCGGTCCACTACAACACTGCTGTCTCGTTTCCGCAGCTTCCCTGTGTCCAGGGGAGTTCCAGGTGCCCCCTGCTCACTGCCTGAGCCCTATTTTTTCCCTGAAATCTACTTATTGTACCTCTCCTTGCCTAAAGACTCTCCATTCCACCAAACACGTCTGCACTCTACGCTGCCATCTTAGAAAATCTCATTTATTATTTAAATGAATAACCCTTCAATTACAATTTCTCTCTCTGTGTCTTCTGGAACTCACATAATTCTTATGTTGGGCCTGTTAATTGTGTTTTTAAATTTTTGGATACTTTTTTTTTTTTTTTTTGGTGTGTTTTTCCTGGTGACAGGAAATATTTTCCAATTCTTGCTCTACTGTGTTTTTTAACTTCTGAAATGTCAGCTTTCATTTAATTTATTTCCTCTGTGACAAATTGCCCTACATGCACCAATTTCCCATATGGGTGATGGTTCATGTCATGGCTTCCCCACTTCCCATCTAGCTCCATGCTTATGGCCTGGGATAGCAGTTGAGAATGGCCCAAAGCGTTGGGACCCTGCACATGTGTGGGGGATCCAAAGAAGGCTCCTGGCTCCAGATCACCTCAACTCTGGCCTTTGCAGCTACTTGGAGAATGAACTAGCAGATGGAATACTTTTATCTCTGTCTCTCCTCCTTTCTATAAATCTCATTTTCCAAGAAAAAATTTAAAACCTTAAAAAAAATCCTTGCTACCAAAAACTTACACTTTTATGAGAAATAGAAATCTTTAAATACACCTTGAAATGAGTTTGTACAAAGTCAAGAAGTTTTATGATTTATATCAGGATGTTTGACACAGAAAAGTCAATTGGTCTGTGTCTTAGTTTCTTCATTTGAACAGTACACACACACACACAATCACTATGCTTTCATTGCATTGAGGTGATGCAGTCAATAGAACCTAGTGAATTGTAAGCACCACGGTATTAATATTTTCTACCCCTCAAACTTTAAGCAAATATCTTTATACATTACCCATCCTGCAATATTTCATTTTGGTAAGAACATACAGTCCCTGACACCATGACAATGTGTAAGGCATCATCTGCAGCACCAGTGTTCTATGGGATGCTCCACTGATGATTTATCTCCCTGCTAAGGTACTTGGGAAACAAGCACATCATGGCCCAAGGACTTGGATCCATGCACCTATGTTGGAAACCTGGAAGAAGCTATATGCTCCTGGCTTAGGACCAGCCCAGCTCTAGCCATTGTGTTGATTTAAAAGGGATTGAACCATTAGATGGAAGACTCTCCCTCTGCTAGTCTCTCTATGCAATTCTTGATTTCAACTTAAATGATTTTTTGAAAATCAAATATTTTTGGAGAGTTCTGCTTTTCACCTAGCAGGGTAGTTGTGCTTGGCATGTGGGGATGCTGGAAAAGGCAGCATGGCCCTGGGGCAGGTGGCAAAGGTCAACCAGGTTGCGGCAATGAGGAGCTGGCCTGGCCCTGGAGGGGCCTCATTCAGACTTGCTAGAGGCACTGACAGGAGTACTAGAGGCATGGTGGGCACAGGGTAAGCAGGACTCGCCCTGGAGCTGAAGACAGAGCATGGTCCCTGCACCATGGAGTGCTTGTATGCTGGCTGAGCCAACCTGTCCTGGTGCCGGAGCAGTGGGCATGGTGGCAGGGATGATACCTACAAGTGCAGGGTGCGAAGAGGGCAGTAGCAGAGTTTTCCTAAAGGAGCTGCTTGCTGGCTAAGCCAGTCTGGCTCTTATGTTGCAGACGGGCCAGCTGGACCAGCATGTGTGGGTTTGACGTGTTGGTGGCCCAGCCTTCCGAACCCTGAAGCATTTGACAAGCAGGCTGGGGCATGGGAAGTGCCTCCTGGGCCCATCTGACCTGGCAGCGCCGAGCCTGGTTGGTGGTTGGGTATGCTGTGGGGCATGTTACTCTAGCCAAGCCGGTCTGTCCCTTGAGTGAGCTGCAGGCAGAGTGCCTGGAGAAGCCTGAGGGAGGCGTGACAGGCGCGCTAGAAGCACAGGCTTTGCTGGCTCTGAAGACTTGTGTTTGCTGCAGCAGCAAAGGTAGGAATGCAGATGTGCTGTGGACCCAGGGGGAGTGAGGCTAGCCCTGAGGAGCAAGCTGGAGGGCAGGGGTGGCAGGGTCCCTGGCAGAGCCAGCCTAGAGCCTACAGCCTCTTGCAGTGCTAAAGCCCACACATTGTCCACCCACTGTAAACAATGGCAGCCTCCTCTGGCTTTCCAACTCACCCGGTTTTTACAGGTATATAACTCACTTTTCCATAAAAACCCACCTAACTCTCATGTCGAGGTCACTGTATTAAGGAAGGAGAGCTGACCCAGACTGGATGGTCCGTTTACCTGCCTATTTCAGAAACATTGCAGTTCAGCAAACAGGCCGGTGTCACAGGGTCACGGATAGAGGGGCCAGACCCTGGGCTGCACTTCATGAAGAGATGCTGAGGTGGCCTAGCAGCTGAAGTCTTCACCTTGAACATGCCAGGATCCCATATGAGCACTGGTTCTAATCCCAGCAGCCCTGATTCCCATCCAGCTCCCTGCTTGTGGCCTGAGAAAACCTTGGGACCCTGCACCTATGTGGGAGACCAGGAGGAAGTTCCTGGCTCCTGGCTTTGGAACGGCGCAGCACCAGCCTTTATGGTCACTTGGGGAATGAACCTTCCTCTCTGTCTCTCCTACCCTCTATCTATCTGACTTCGTGTTATAAACAAAATAAATTTAGAAAGAGAGAGAGAGAGACCTGGGCTGCAGACATCCACCTTTCCCTGGCTTCTCTGTCCACATTCCATTACTGCTAAGCCTCACCTCTCCTGGAACTCTGGAAAGTGCACACATCAGAAATACAAAGCATCATAGAATTAACATCTTTCCTGTCGCACCCAAACTGTGAACATTGCGTAAGTAATACACACATACAGGTGCTACGTTCACGGGATACTTGGAGACCTGAGACCAAGCAGGTAGTGGGGAGACCAAGAGTCAGAGTACTAGAACAGTGGAAGCACATGCTCAAGAGAGCTAGCCCCTCCCTTTCAGGGACCAATGTGAGTGCTTTTGAGGGGAGTGGTTACACAAAATGCAATACTGCCTGCTCTCAGGTTTCAGATAGGTGAACATCACAGGTAGGCAGGAGGAAACACCTACATGGTGGGATGGGATGTGGCTTCCAAGCTGGTCACCCTGACTGCGTGCCTAGCCCACAACATCGGGAGAAGTAAGCCACAGATTTTAGCCTGTTATTTCTGTGCAAGTTAGCAGAAATTCATGCCAATTGAGAATAAGTTTCTTTCTCTCTGCCCTTGGGGTGACTCATCTGAACCCCTCCCTGAGATGGTGCTTAAAAGAAACTATTTCTACCATTTTCCTCAAGTCTTTTCTCCCTTGGAGCCCCCTCCTGCTGCTAGGGCAGGCCACCTTCCTTCTGCTTCTTAAGTAAACCCTACTTTGCTATCTGGAGTTGTCTACATGAACATTTTTCATGAGGCAGGAAATAGGTTGTTGCAGTGTTTCATGTTGATTTCCCTCCACACTAGCCTGCTTTGTCCTGCAGCAGCAGGAAGGCTATGGGGGTGGGCAGGCTAGAAATGAGTGTTGTGGGGCCAAGCCCTTCTGGCCCTGGAAGAGATTCCAGGCAGGCCAGGGGTGTGGGAGATGACACTGGAGGGTCAGGTAAGGAGGCAGAGTGGGCATGTTGCATGGCAGGGGACTCAAGGTGTGCAGGTTGGGGCTGCAGGGTCACTGGCAGAAGGGACCCAGCACTGGAGCGGCTGGTAAGCACAAAGCCTGCTGAGGGAGCAGGATCACTGGCTGAGCTCGACTGGCTCTCGAGCAGTAGGCAGTGGACGGTGTGGCAGTGCTGATAGGCTAGAGGAACACTGGTGCCAGCTATCCGAGCCTGGCTCTGGATTGGCAAACGGGCAGTGGAAGATGTTTTTTTAAAGAAGCACTTTCGCTCCACCCCCTTCCCTGCCCACCACCCTATTCAGTCTGGCCCTGAAATGGAGGACTACAGTGCTGCAGGAGCAGGGACACTGGCCAGGATGACTTGGTTATGAAGCAGATGGCAGGTAGAGAGGGGACACACAGTGCACCTGCTTGTCTGGCTTGGCCCTGGAATAGCGGCCAGTGGGCTTCTTAGGCTCTGGACTTACCTCCGTGACTCATTGTCCCTGAAACACATGGTGTGCATACTGGTGGCACATGGGGATACCAACCAAGCAGCATGTGGGCCTGAGCTGCCTGCCAGCTAGGTCTGAGTGGTGCACTGGCCTAGGCAGCTGGGACGATGTGGCCCTGGAGCAGATGGAGTGCATGCTTAGGGCCATGAATGCTATATGGAGAAGCCTGGCCCTAGATCAGCTGGAAGGGGCAATGGTGAGGGAGGGTTAGAGGCACATGGAGTACCAGTTGAGCCCACTTGACCCTGGAGTGGCTTGCAGGCAAGCTGGGAATGGGGGGCTGAGCCACAGGGGGGCAGAGTTGTTAGTAGAGTGGACATCCTGCCTGCAGGGTCACAGGGGATGCCAGCTGAACTGGTCAGACTTTGCAGCAGCGGTCTATGAGCTGCCTGGCAGAGCAAGCCCCGAATACTGCTTGGTCTATGAGCAGCTTGTTGGGGGTGCCAAGTGGCTGGCAGTGCCCAGCTGGTTCTACAGCAGCAAGTGGAGCAGTGGGGCAGGTGTGCTGGTGTCTTGGGCAGAGTGGGCCTGGGCCTGGAGCAGCGGGATGCCTAGAGGTGCAGGGGTCATCATCCTAGCCCTTGTGGTTCTGGAGCAGGTGTCCGGCGAGCTAAGGGAGCAGGGGCACAGTCCAAACTGGCCTGTCCCCGAAGTGACCATCCTTGGGAGTATTAGAGGTACAGGGTGAGCAGTGAGTGCTGACTGATTCTACCTGCTCTCAAGACACCTGTGGTGCGGAGGTTCAGGTGGACTAGGGGTAATGAGTCTGGTCAAGCAGTCCTGTCCCTGCAGCAAGGCACAAGGCAGGAGTGCTAGAGGCAGTGTAGGTGCTGGGTGAAAGGGTCTGGCATTGGAAGGCAGGCAGAGTGTGGTGCATGAGGGTTGGGGCCATGTAAGCTGGCACAGGCAGTCAGGCTCCACCCTGGAGCAGCGGGCGTCTTGACAGGTGGTAGAGTGGGGAGACAGGGGAGGCAGAGGCCAGCCCAGCGTACCTGGCCTGGGAGCAGCTGATAGGCAAGAGTTTGTCTGAGTGAAGAAGTCGGTGGCCTAGCTTGCCTGGCACTAGAGCTGCAGACCAGGCAGACTTGCTACAGGCTCATTGACGATGAGGGATAAGAGGGAACACAGGCTGAGCAGCCTGCACCTGGAGCACCAGAAAGTTTGATGGGGTATACCTGCTGTGGGGCAGGTGGATCCCCCCAAACCGACATAGCCCTAGAGTAGCCTGTGGTGTGACAGTGGTTTGAGATGCGGTGCTGGGGACACCAGCAGAGCTGTCTTGGCCCTGGAACAGGCAAGGGTAACTGTAAACACGTAGAGCACTGGCTGCGACCATGTGGCCCTGGTGCAGTGGGCTTGTGGGAGGCGGCATGCTAGAAGCCACTGTGCAACACCACAGCCTGGCTGACTTTGGAATGGCTGGCATGCAGGTTAGGATGGTTAGGCATGCGGGTACAACCTCGATGAGCCTGGAGTGGCATGTGGGATGAGTGGGCTTGAAGTGAAGGGACTGGCAGCTGAGCAGGCTTGCACATGTAGTGACTGGTGTTGCTACTGGGTGTTGGACTCACTGGCACCTTGCAGTGGACATCAGCTACTAGGAGAGTGGCACTGGCAGAGACAGCCTTGCACCAAAAAGGGGCAGAGGCTGTGGTGAGGAAATCATTCACTTGACTGCTGCTTACAATTACATTGACAAAGTAACTGATTATAAGCTTCCTAATAAACAGTGAGGTTGTTGTCGGTGACATGATCTCTTCAAATGAATCTTGCTTATTTTGTAGGATTGATTCTAAGCAAAGTGGTGTACCTTTGTAGAATCACAGTGTGTTCTCTCAGGGGTCCTATTTGGTAGCAACAGAAACCTTTTCAACAATGATCCCTATGCTCACATTGTATCATTTCTCATGGAGTCCACATCCAGAACAGGATGTCTGAGCTTCTAATTCCATCAGTGTCAGGGATCTCCTGGATTCCCCCCACCCCGGCCTTTCACTTGACTGGCCATCATTGGGCCACTGCCTTGCTTGTTCAGCATCAATGGTAAGATGTGGGCATCTGGTCCGGTGACCCAGCTGGGTGCTGACTGATTGCACAGCAGTGCTGTTAGCTAATACTGGGTTCTGTCAGAGCCACAGGCATACTTATCAGTTGGAGTTGAGAATTAGCCCAGCCATTCAGTCAGCACTGAGAACAACACAATTTTGTTTCTGGTTGTTTTATTGGACTTTATATAGAGACTCATCATACTTGACTAAAAGTGTACTTGTCAGTAAAGTTTTCAAAATTTACACTGAATAAATGTATATATTAGTTTAGCCATTTAAAGTTATTTAAATGCATATTTAATGCATGTACACAGTTTTGTTTCACATGATTCCAACATCACAGTGATTTATAAATACATCAAAGTGCATCACAAAAAAGATTATTTTTAATAAAGCTTTATTTACCTGCTATTAGAAAGTCAGATTTCAGAGATAATGAGAGACAGAGAAGAAGATCTTGCATCTGCTGGTTCAACTCCCCAAGTGGCAACATTGACTGGACCTGAGATGATCTAAAGCCAGGAGCCAGGATTGTTCAGCATGGATTTCCCACATGTGTGCATGGTCCCAAGCTTTGAGCCATCCTCTACTGCCTTCCCAGGCCACAAGCAGGAAGCGGGAAGGGAAGTGGAGCAGCTGGGACATGAACTACTAAGCTACCACACCTTGTCCGAGAATGACTCTTATAGATCCTAATTGCAAAATTCATCCCATTGCAGAAGTTAAGTAAAGTGCTAGAATTTGAACTTCTGAGTGCCTATCAAGGATCCCATGAAGGCTCCAATTATCTGCTTGAAATAGATTCTGTTTATGTAATACAATAATACAAAATAGGACCCTGCACACACATACATGGGTACCTGGATGAGGCTCCTGGCTTCACATCAACACAGCTCTGGCTGTTATGTCCACTTGTGAAGGGAACCAGCAGATGCAAGATATTTCTCTCTATCTCTCCTTCTTTATGTAAATCTCTTTTAAATAAATAAATAAATAAAAATTAGTAAAAGTTATTAAGAAAGAAATGCCATGTAAGTAATCAATGTCAAGGATATAAATGTGCCAGGATCCCATATGAGCACCAGTTGTAATCCCTGTGGGGAGTGGGGTGCTGAAGCCACTCTCCAGAATAAGAAAGCTGGAATAGGAGGGGTTGTCACAAGATGGCCACTGGCCGAGTGCCGAGAGGCGGAGCTGGTCTCGCCAGCAAGTAAACGGGAAGTCACAGGGATAGGCTAATGCCCTCGCTGTGATTACTGGCCTGTCACAGAGCGCCAAGTGGACCCACAGGGAGAAGTGATTGGTGGAGAATGATATAAAAGTGGCCAGTAAAAGCCAGACGAAGGGCTAGACGGGACGGGCTGATGGACTGGGATGATGACGGACTGAGGCAAAGACGACAGACTGACGGTGGCGGACGGAGAAATACAAGGATGAGGGAGAAGAAGAACGGACAGGGGGAAGGGTGCCAGAGAGAAAGTAGAAAAAAGGGACACTGACAGAAGCAATAAAAGCAGTACAGAGAGACGGGGATGAGAAAGATGGAGAGAAAGTCTGGGGGGTGATGAGGAGAAAGACTGGGGAAAGAACGAAGGCCGGGCGGCAAGAAGGGTGGCGGAGAGAGAGCTGTAGAAGCGGGAAGGAAAGCTTAGACCAATGGGGACAGGAGCAGCAGAGATAAGGATTTAAACGCAGCTGCTTTTGGCAGTGAGGGGTCTGGTTGCGGTTCAGGCTTTTTTGGGACCCTAAAGAGCATGCCTCGTGGTTTTAGTGTCACTGCTGGGCAGCGGCAACAGATCCCTGTAGTGATGAATTCCCATCCAGCTCCCTGCTTATGGAAAGCAGTTGAGGACAGCCCAAAGCGTTGGGATCCTGCACCCCTGTGGGAGACCTGGAAGAGCCTCCAGGCTCCAGGCTTCAGAATGGAACAGCGCTGGCCATTGCAGCTACTTGGGGAGCAAATCAGTGGACAGAAAATCTTCCTCTTTGCCTATCTTGTTGCCTGTATATTTGAGTTTCCAAAAAAAATTTTTTTTAATAAAAATCCCTAAATAAGATATTTAAAACAGAAAGCAAAAGACACAAATTGTGGAAACCAAATTACAGAAAAATACAAAGTGCATAACCTAGAAAATGTAAATATGAATTACATATATCATTGTGGGTGTTGTTTGGCTAGATTGAATCTGGGTAAGCCCGCTTCTCACTTTGTCTCTTACACATTATTCTGAATGTGCAATCATGAAATTATGAAGGAAATGGTAGCTAAAGGGTCGAATTTTAAAGAGCAGTTTGCTAGCTATCAATGTTCCTTCCGCGGATTCACTTCCCAAGTGATCACATGAGCTGGAGCTGCACAGACTTGAACCCACAGGCTAGGAATTTCCTCCAGTTCCCAAGTCTTAGGCCTTTCCTCCACTGCTTTCTCAGGGCACAGCAGGGAGCTGCCTGGATTAGAACCACATCCCATGTGGGATCCCAGCACATTCAAGGCAAGGATTTTAGAAGCTAGGCCACCACACTGGGCCCAGTTCTGCCTTTTAAAAAGTCAAATGAACCAATGGGGAAAAGAATGCCAATATGAAGAAGAAAAGCCTCAGAATCTGTTGAACATTCAGTGAGGTGTATCTGCATACACTTGTCATCTATTTCTGGGTTTCCAAACGTGAACATGAAATAGAAGAAAGGAGAGGCCAGGAGGTGGACTGATGTGAGAGGCGACAGCGGCCCCTGCTGTTGGAAGGCTCAAACTGCAGGAGAGGAGGCCACTTCCTGCCTGAGGTGAAGCCCCGCCCCTCACTCCCCCTCCCTCCAGAATCCTACCTGCCAGCCCCTCCTCCTTTGTGATTCTGATTGGCTGCGCATTGTCTGACGTCATGCGTAGTCATGGTGTGTGGGAGCGGTCCAATGAGGCGCGCCCAGGAAGCCCTGTGGCAGCAGGCAGGAGGTTGTTGTGGGCGCCGCCATAGGCGCCTTGCTCTTTGTGCTGGTGGAGAGGCGCAGGTGGCTGAGCCAGTGCTGCCCTGTGAGCTCCCTCCCCGCAGGAGCCTGTGCAGGACACCCGACTGGTGAGAAGCTGGGAAGGGTGAGTGTGTGAGAGCATCTCCTGAGGCCGCGGGGCGGGCGGGGGCCAGGAGGGGGACCTTGGGGTCCTCACTCTGCAGCACTGACCTTGAACACTGGGACTCACAGTGGAACCCATTGTGCAGTGAGGAGGGGGAGTGCCCAGGGACAGTTCGACCTGCATGTTGGGCATATTTCTTTTTTCTTTATGTAAAAGTATGTGTTGAGTTGAGCAACAGCGTCTCAGCCCCCAGCTCAGTCCTCAGTGAAGCTCCTCCTAAGGGTCTGGGGCAGTTTTCTTGTTGCTCACACCAGACAGCACAGACTCCAGCAGTTAGAACAAACAGCCTTGTTTTCCTCCGAGTTTTGCTGCAAGGTTGAGGGGCAGCATGTGGTGCTGGCGCTGTGCTTGGCAGAGGCCTGGGGTGGCACAGCGACCTTGTAGACAAGCCAAGGGAGTGCACGGGGACTCACACAAAGGGGCTTCTCTAGAAGAACCTGAGGAAGGAGCTGTGAAGGCAGCACTACTGATTTATCCTGATGGCTTCTGGTATGTTGTCACCCATTCCCTTAAGTTCTCCCAATTGGGATTCAATGTCCCCATGAGTTGTAGAGGGAATAATTCAGGTTGAGCAGAGAGCATTAAGGCAGGGAATAAATCTCTGAATGTCCAGAACTCTTGCCTCAATGCCAAGTGCTGCTCTCTGCCCTGAAAATCACAACAGGAGTCATTATTTCCTCCAAGCTACAATTCAGTAAGTTGTTGTTTCTTCTTCTTCTTTTTTCTCTGTGTCACAAAATAAGCATTAGCTCTTCAGAAGAACTGTTTGCTGTGAACAATAGCATGGGATAGAGACATTGGGACTCCTGTGTCTCCATCAGAATGCCTGGGTTTCAGTTCTGTGCAAATGCAGTGTGCAGCTACTGCCCAGGCTGGGAGGCAGCAGACAGTGGCTTGGATACCAGTGTGAAAAAGCTGACTTATTTTTGTTGTTGTGGCTGTTTTAGGCATGTGGAAAGTCAGAGTGGATGAAAAAGTCTGCCAGTAATCAAGAAAATACTAAATTAAGCTTCAAAATTTTACTAACTCTCCTTTTACTTACCTTAAGGGCATGCATGTTATTAGAATGTCAACTATTTGTGATCCCCCAGTGAAACATTCACAGGGTCCTCACTACACTTGTTTTGTTTGTCTGAGTTTCAAAACAATTTTTTAAAGATTTATTTATTTTTCTTGGAAAAGCAGATATACAGACGGAAGAGTCAGAGAGGAGGGTTTTCCATCCGATGGTTCACTCCCCAAGTCACCCCAATGGCCTGTGCTGCACCAGTTCAAAGCTGGGAGCCAGGAACTTCCTCCAGGACTCCCACATTGGTGCTGGGTCCCAAGGCTTTAGGCCAGCTTCTACTACTTTCCCAGGGTCCAGCAGGGAGCTGGATGGGAAGTGGAACTGCCAGGACTAGAACTGGTGTCCATATGGGATCCTTGTGTGTTCAAGGCGAGGACTTTAGCCACTAGGCTACTGTGCCTGGCCCAAAACAATTTGTAACAAAGAGAAATGAAGTTATGCTCTGGTTTACTAAGTCCCCCTGAAAGATAACAGGATATTGGAGGTTGTGATTTACAGTGGCAGCTGGTGTGCTAAAACTGCAGGGTATCTATTTGGTTGCATCTAGTTTTTATAGGTAACCCCATGGAACATTAATATTTTCTTTACCTATCCAAGGCTCCATTTCTTGGTGAAATATTAATGTCATCTAAAGAAATGATTGATGCACTCTGGGTTCTCTCAGCCTTGGCTACCTAGGGAGTAAAACCTTGGAAAAGGCCCAGGCAAATCCTAAGATAGTGTGCTTGGGATACACAGCAGTTTCATTTTGCATCCAGAGGTTGGGTTAGTCAGAGGATAATTTGTACTCACAAAGAATCTTTGTGAAGGTAAAGTTTTGGTGACCAAGAACACTTATCAATTTGTGAGTGTATTTGTGACTGGTTTCATAAGCTTTTTTAGGGTCCAATTTTGGCGGCAGAAAGGGTAAAAAAAAAAAAAAATATATATATATATATATATAAATTATATGTATTTGACTGGTTTAATAAAATGTTAATGCCATTTTGCTCAATATCTGGGACAATTATCTTGTTTAAATTTAATTTGATTTTTATTGGAAAGCAGATACACAGGATGGAGGAGAGACAGAGGAAGAATTTTCATTTCATTGATTCACTCACGAAGGGACTGCCAATGCCTGAGCTGCACTGATCCAAAACCAGGAGTCCAGAACCTCTACTGGGTCTCCCACATAGATGCAGGGTCCTCAGCACTTTGGGATGTCTTCGAGTGCTTTCCCAGGCCACAGGCAGGGAGTTGAATGGGAAGTGGGGTCCCATTAATGATTAAAACTGGAACTTACTTGGGATCCTAGCCCATGCAATGGGAGCCTTTGAACCACTGGGATACTGGGCTGGGGCCCCTAGCTTCTTAAAGTAGACAAAAGACTCGAAAGTGCTGACACCTGCTGTCCACTAACATTAACCTGCATCTTGAGATTGAGCCTTGATCCTGAGTCCTCTACAACTTTCAGATGATGAAATAATTGAATTGTTTTTGATTAGTTCTTGGTGATAAAGTGGTGTTAAGCAATGGATCACATCTGATGTTAGAAGTGATAGAAGAAAATCCCAGGGTTACAACCTTCCCTTGGGCAGCTTTACATATTATACCACAATGCTGGCCTTTGGTTTTGGGGTTTCTGTTTTGCTTTGTTGTTTATTTGTTTTGGTTTTTTTTGTGTGTGTTTTTTAGAAGCATTCATTCTTTCTTTTTTTTTTTAAGATTTATTTATTTATTGGAAAGTCAAATATACAGAGAGGAGGAGAGACAGAGAGGAAAATCTTCCTTCTGATGATTCACACTCCAAGTGAGCGCAATGGCCGATGCTCTGCCGATCCAAAGCCAGGAGCCAGGAACTTCTTTTTCTTGCTTTTTATTTCTCATATGCTAATTATGTCAAGTGTTTTCCATATGGGTCAATATTCTTAGGTTAGAAATTGTGGATAAATTCTGATGGTGTATGAAGTATTGTTAAGGTAGAAGGGTTGAGTCTAAGATTTGTCCCATGTGCACTTATTTATTTTGTGTTTCTCTAGGACTTGGTAGATTTTATTGTTTTCATGTAGTGTTGGCTGGGCACTGATACTGTAGCATTAACTTGTCCTGATCCCTGCCAGTCGGTGTGTACCTTCCCTTGCTGTTCTGTGAGATTTCCTTTCACATAATATGCTGTTGTATTTAGAATCACTGGGAAGAATCATGTGGTCTTCAAACTTATGTGTGAAAAGCTGCAGCAGTAGGGCCCAGCGTGATGGTGCAGTGGTTAAGGTCCTTGCCTTTCACACCCGGGATCCCATATGGGCGCTGGTTCTAATCCTGGTAGCCATGCTTCCCATGCAGCTCCCTGCCTGTGGCCTGGGAAAGCAGTCGAGGATGGCCCAAAGCTTTGAGACCCTGCACCTGTGTGTGAGACCTGGAAGAGGCTCCTGGCTTCAGGTTGCCTCAGCTCCAGCTGTTGCAGCCACCTGGGGAGTGAATCATCGGACGGAAGATCTTCCTCTGTCTCTCCTCTCTGTATATCCGCCTTTCCAATAAAAACATAATAAAAATAAATCTTTTTTAAAAAAAAAGCTGCAGTAAACAGCCATACCACTTCTTGTTTTTAAATTACGTTTCTCGGGCCTGGCACAATGGTCTAGTGGCTCAAGTCCTTGCCTTGAACGCACCAGGATCCCATGTAAGAGCTTAGAATAACCGCTTGATTTTGCTTCTGTATATTGCTTTCTGCTGAGCAAGAGTAGAGCCATGTTGGAATAAATATAGAAAAGCTATTTCATGAAGGAAGTAAAAGTTTCAGTTTCCCAGACATGAACAAGGCAGCTGCAGGAATAAAAGAGATAAGGTAGCAAGGCCGGAGCAGGCAGCTGCAGGAATAAAAGAGATAAGGTAGCAAGGCCGGAGCAGGCAGCTGCAGGAATAAAAGAGATTCTAATCTTAAAGTAAAATGCCAGCTGATATGCGAAGTTTGCGGTTTTGTCCTTTAAAAAGATGCTTTAACCTGCTTGGGGCGCGCAGAGTCCTGGGTGCCTCCACAGACTCTGTTGCCCATTCGCGAATGCCCAATAAAATCCTCATGCTTTTTACAGCCTCTGCTTTGTGACTTGTCTTGCCGAACGGAGTGGCTCCCTTTCCACGGGGTTGGACTCTCCCTGAGTCTAACACCCACATGTTCCCATGTTCTAATCCTGACAGTCCTGCTTCCAGGCCAGCTCCCTGCTTGCAGCCTGGGAAAGCAGTAAAGGACAACCCAAAGTCTTGGGGCCCTGCACCTGTGTGGGAGACCTGGAGGAAATTCCTGGCTCCTGGTTTCAGATTGGAACAATGCGGGCCATTGTGGTCACTGGGGCAGTGAATCACTGGACGGAAGATCTTCCTCTCTGTGTCTCCTAATCTTTGTATATCTGACTTTGCAATAAAAATAAATAAATCTTTTAAAAAATGTTTTTCTCTTATTTTTAATATAATTTTTACTAATTTATTTCATTTGTACAAGTCATAGAGACAGAGGGATCTACCATCTGGTTAACTCCTTAAAGTCCTTCAAGATTGTGACAAGGTCAGGTCAAAAACAGGAGCCAGGAACTAAATCTGTGTCCATGATAGCAGGTGCAATGACTTACATACTTGAGAAAATCCCTGCCTGCTTTCAGGGAGTGCGTTAGCAATGAGATGGAATATGTTGTGGAGTGATAACACAAACACAGACAGTCCAGTGTGGGGTGAGCGTCTCCTAAGCAGTTTCTCATCCAATCTACCAGATGCCCTCATTTTTTAAATTTATTTTTTTCAGTTTTTTAAGGATCAGCTTTTAATTTACAAGAATTCTAAATGTACAGGATTCTCCTTTCAAAAAATTGTTACACACAATACAGTACAAAAATATTATCTTACACAACTAGTTCTGTCTCCGGGATTTCAGAGGAAGACTGGTTGTGCAGGTGCACCTGTGTTTTGGGGGCTGGGAATACCCCAGTTTCTGGTGGCTGCACTCGGATCCCAGCAGAGGGGTGAGGGGCGGCTGTGCGGGTCACAGGGAGGACACGGGGAGGTGAGGGGACCCTGCTTGATCCCCACCCACCTCTGGCTTCCTCTAGGGCTGCTGAGCGGGCAGGGCCGACCCTCCCTGCTGTGGGTGCCCTCTTGCAGGCCCCTTGCGAGTGTGAGCTGTGGTGGGCATGGGCACTGGGGGCTGTGGGGAGGGAGGGAAGGAGGGGCCGTCACCCTCTGGCCCCTCCCCAGGTGCGCACTCTACTCCTGCATTACTGCGAGGCGGCCCTGGTGACTGCAATAACTGAGTCATTGGATGGGCGATCCCAGCCGCCCGGAGTTATCTGTTCAACGTCCTGGTGGCCCAGGCCACCGTTAAAGCTGGAGGGTGGTTAGGCCGGTGCAGGGGTGGTGGGGAGGTGCAAGGTGCTCTCTCACCCTGTGGACTGCCTGGCACCTGCTACAGGTTCAGGATGCTGTCGATGGCACTTTGCAAGTGGTCCATGAGAGTGTTGTCCTGCGGACTGTGGCTCAAGTCGTGGCCTGGTCCACGTCTGGGGACTGGGACTTGCGCCGCTTGGCAGGTGGCAGCATGGGGGCCTCCCAGCTCGCATCCCCACCCTGTGCATGGGCGCGCTCGGGGTGGCACAGCGCGGTGGTGCGCTTCAGTAGCCGCTGGTACAGCTCATCCTCCACGGACGCCAACTCGCGGATGAGGCCGCTTCTGGCCTCATCCACCTTGGCGGGCAGGGGCGTGGCGCTGGTGGCTGCACGATCTCAGTAGCTCTTGCATAGCAGCAGGCGCGCTGGCCGGGTGGTGCAGGCCCAGGGGGTCTTGTGAGTGAGGGATGGCGCTGGCGGTGGTAGCTGGACCATGGTGCCGTTCATCTGGCCGGCCAGAAGTAATGATGGCGGGGATGGGTGCTGTGGGGCTAGGCGCTCTGGGGCGCAGGGAACGGCTGGTGCACGGGGTCCAGCGCTGTGTTTTGCACCACCTTGCTGAGCCCAGCCTCCTGTTTGATCTTGAGCTTGAGACCCATGCGCCTCATAGGTCCTGATGGGCGGGCGGTTGCGGGAGGGCATGGGGCCATCCTCATTGGCTTCCAGGGAGGAGGCATGAGGAGGGGGAGAGGGAGGAGGAAGTCTGCGCCCAAGTCACAGACAGCGATCCACCAGCCCCACCATGCTGGATCACAAGCTTGGTGGAGGAGGACCACGTGGATCCATGACTGAACAGCCGATGTCCCTCAGAAGAGGCGGGGACCTGGAGCCCGAGAGCACAAGGAAGACAGGTACTCATTGGGTTTCTCCTTGGCCAGCTGTTTATCCAAGGCAAGGGTGGTCTTTTCCTCCTGAATGAACATTCGGTCAATCATGACCATCTCTGCCGAGGGGCTCACTCACTGGGACTCCTCCAGGAGCAAGAGTCAATACTTACTGAGCATGGCCTGGGAGCATTTCAGTAGCTGGGAGGAGACCATCTCAAATTCCTCATCCACCTTGTGGTTGTCACTGGGGGAGGGGAGGGCGCCCTGGTACTTGTGGTAGGGTGCCAGGTGCTGCAGGGAGGGGAAGGTGGTCTTACAGTCGGGGTGCAACACACAGCCTTGGTGTTTGTGCAAATGCTCCAGGAGACAGGCCTCCTTGCTGGGTTGCAGTGCAGGGGCCGTCTTCAGCTGTAGTTAAGGTACAGGGCCCTTGGTCACACTCAGGGCTGGGAGGCTGCCGGCAAATGGGGAGCAGAGGAGGGAGGCCTGTGTTGGCCATGGGTGCTGGGGCAAGGGCATGGCTGGGGATGGCGGAGGTTCTGGAAGGGGCCTGGCTGCTGACCAGCACCAAGGTCATGGGGCTGGCGAGGGCCTGTGGGGTGGCAGCAGAGGCCCTGCCTGCTTTGTGCTGGAGGAGGATTCTGGAAGGTATCTGGTGGAATCTCTCCAGCAGGGCCTTTGACGGGAGAGGGGGCGGCCACCATCTGGACGGTCCATGGGGGTGGCATCAGGGGAACTACAGGCTCAGGGACCAGGTGGAGGCTCGGCGGGGGTGTGGGGGACTTGTGGGGGTCCCTGGCCAGCCGGGAACTGAAGCTGGAAGTCAGATGGCATGGGGCCGGGCACCCTGGCGGACATCTCAGAGGAAGCCACAGTGGAGGCCAGCGTGGGGTGGGGGCAGGAGGCAGTAGCCGCTCAGCTGTCAGAGGAGGCAGGGGATGGGGACAGTGGGAGCTGGGGTGCTGGCATCCTGGGGGATACCCAGTGCGTTCTGGATAACAAAGATGCCTGGCAGGGTGGGTGGGGCCTGGGGTGGGGGACAGGGGTGCAGTGTGGGCTCAGAGGGGGGATGGGGCAGGCTCTGGGGCTGGGAAGGGGGTTGAGAATAGGGCCGGGAGAGGGTCGGGAGGGAGGCACGGGCGGATGTGGGGAGGGCGGGTGGGGGTTGTTTCCCAGTGGGGCCTGGTGAGGTAGCGAGGAAGTCGAAAAAGAACCTGGGCCCTTCAGCAGAGCGGCTGCCAGGGTGTGGGGCAGGAACATCTGTGGGGAGTCCTGAGTGAGGATGGCCATGGTAGCTGCGGGCGGTGGCTGCCCAAGGACCATCTTCTCCGGGCTGGATGCCAGGCCTGGGCTGGGCTGTAGGGTGCTGGCCTGAGGTGGGGCAGTGGCCTGGAGGGACTTCTGTACCTGCGCCTGCTGGAGGCCCAGGGGCAGTGGCGTGCTGGCTGCAGGGGGTGCTGGTGGGGTGGGCTGCATGGTGAGCACACCTCCCTGGTGGTAGTGGTGGAGGAGGCAGCTGCCGCAGCAGCGGGAAGAGCTGCTGGCTGCACCAGCCCATGGGGATGTTGAGCATGGCCATGGCGCTGGGAGGCAGGGTGACGCCCTGCAGGACTGTGGTGGTGGTGGTGTGGACCGCAGCTGTAGGCTGGCTCTGTGTGGGCAGGCTGCCCACCACCAGCAACATGGGCATCTGGAAGAGCGTGGGCTGGCCCACCTGGATGGGCGCCACAGAGAGGATGTGTGTGGCACTGCTGTGTGCACCCGAGGGTGGGGCCAGCATAGTGCCCAGGCTGATCGAGTTGCCAAGTTCTGGTTTGTGAGGATGGGGTTGGCGATGAGCTGTCCACTTGCATGAGATGTCACAACAGCCAGGATCTGGCCACCCACATTGGCTGGCAAGGAGGAGAGTGGTTGCGGGAGCTGGACGGTGGGGGTGCCAGGCAGCAGGAACTGGTTCTGGCCAGGCAGCTTGTGCTGGGCAGGGATGATGATACAGCTGCCCTGGTTCAGCAGGTGCACACTCATGGGCTTGCTCAGGGCACCCGGAGGCTGCGGTGGCACTGCCCCAGTTGCAGTGGTCAGTGGCTGCTTGAAGAGTCTGGCCTGCAAGGCAGGCATGGGGAAGCCTGACAATTTACCACATTCTGGCCAGCCTTGCCAGCTGCTATGAAGGTCAGGTTCTGCAGTGCCTTGGGCTGTGTTGTGAGTGAGTCTGGCTCATCCTGGATGATGAGTGTGGCACTGGCGGGTGCAAAGGGCTTAGGTGTCAGTTGGTACAGCTTGGGGGCAGTGCCCCTGCTGGCTTGGGCTGGATGGGCATGGGCGTATGGTGCAGGATCACATTGGGCGCTGGGACCAGTGGTGCCATGCCGAGGCCCAGAGCCACCTCCAGTGGCTGTTCCGAAGTTGCCCCACCAGTTGTGGCCTGATTGCCCCAGCATTGGCAAATACCGAGTTCCCATTGAGCCTGGTGGCTATGACGGCTGGGAGGTTCTTCTGGATGACCAGGCCAGCCTCTTGTAGGGAGAAGCCAGCAAAGGCCAGTGTCACGGGGTGGGTGGGTTAAGTGCCATTACAGGCTGGCTGACCACTTGGATGGGCGCCAGGCCGAGTTTGGCCACTGTGGCACCCCCAGGGCTGCCAATGGGCAGGCCCTGGAGGCCCAGAATGGACTGTAGGGTCACATTACTGAGATATAATGGCTACACACTCAGGGCCTTGTTGACCACGTCCTGGGGCGGCACCAGGGCCTGGTGCGTCAGCACGGTGGGTGGGGCCTGCAGCCCCAGCAGATCGGCGCTGCCAGGGAAGAGCACGTGGGCCCCATGGCCATGGCAGTAGCACCTGCAGTCCCGGTAGGGCCAGCCTCAGCGTCTGCTGGCTGCTGGGTGGGTAGCTGGAAGAGGCCCAGGTCCAGCTCGGCCTTAGCCTCCAGGGTCTGCTCGGTGATGTTGGCTTCCTGCAGGCTTTGCTGGAGGATGTCGCAGGGCTGTTCGGCACCCCCACTGCCTGCTGCCCCACCTCCGGTGGCTGGCGAGCCCAGGATGTCATCTTCCAGGAAGTCCAGGTCCACACTGGGGGCCGGCTGTCTGGGCTCTGGGTTCAGATGGTTACTGGAAACTTTCTGCATGTGCGGCCCCGGGCCTTCATAGAAGGCACCCTGGGCCTCGCCAGCATTGTCCAGGAGGTCATCACTGTCGAGCTTCTCGGATCCATGCAGGAAGTCATTGAGGGCCTGGGGGTCACAAATCACGTCCAGTAAGCATCTCCCGTCCTCATCATCCATCGTCACTGTGCTACAATCAAATCATGAAGGGAAAGAGGGGGTGTCTGCTCCAGGTCTACGCAGGGCCCCCGGCTGGGGAATCCGAGAGCGTCTGTTTGGGGGACAGCCTGATGTTTGAGCAGCCATTGGCGCGGGGTCTCCAGGATGGCCCCTCACAGGCTGCAAAGGGAGGTCCCAGATGGAGCCGTGTGGCCGTGTCAGTCAGCGCATTGCCTGATTTCGTGGAGGCCACAAGGATATGTGTCTCATATATATAAATATATTTTTTACAATCGTTACATGGTTAATTAGCGCATACAGGTTCAAAGGCTACAGGAAAGTGGGGAAGACTATTATTTCCATGTTCTCTTTTTTTCTGTATCTGGGGTAAAGAGGGGGATAAAGGGAGAAGCCCCAATCAGCCTCCCACCTATCCTGGTCATCGACACTGAGCATGCTCCGAGGGTCCTGCTCAAGGGGTTTTGATAGTTCAACAGTTATGAATTGCTGCCAATCAAGCCATTTTTTTTTCTTTTTAAAATATTTATTTTTTGTTATTTATTTTTTATTATTTATTTTTTATCAGAAAGCCGGTTATACAGAGAGGCGGAGAGACAAAGAGGAAGATCTTCCATCAAATGATTCACTCACTAAGTGACCGCAATAGCTGGCACTGCATCAATCTGATGCTGGGAGCCAGGAGCTCTTCTGGGTCTCTCACATGGGTGCAGGGTCCCAATACTTTGGGCAATCCTTGACTGCTTTCCCAGGCCACATGCAGGGAGCTGGATGGGAAACGGGGTGCCTAGAATAGAACTGGCCACCATATGGGATCCCGGAGTGCTCAAGGCGAGGACCTTACCCACTAGGCCATGGCGCCAGGCCCCAATCTCCATTCTAAGCACAATGAAGTCGCTGCAGAATCCACTGATTGACATAGTTCATCTTAGCGTCTCCGTTTGCTCAGGTTTTCACTGCCAGCATATGGCTGGGGTAGCTGATTGATTCGATTTGCCCTCTGTTGTGGTGCCAGGTATCCTCTGCAGGTTCCAATAGACTGTCATATCCTCCATGTGTACCTGGTTGTGCTCTCCACTGCTCCGTCTGAGCCACTGAGGAGGCTAGGCTCTGGCACTTGTACTCCAGGGCGTACCATGGAACCTGCACTTCTCTTCATGGGTAGGATTCTGAGTGTGGCAGTTTGATTGGTGAAATTCCCAAAGAAACTTTGAGGTGATTCTGGACGAGATTCTTGTGTGTACTTGCAAATACTGGGCCGGGTACTGTCCATTGCCACAAACAGCTAGTGGTTGCAATTGCTAGTGTGGTTGTGTTTCCAGGCCTGGAACCAATGGGTGTTGCAGTCCAGCCTGATTCTGCCCAACACACACTTGACTCTCAGATAAACCAGTGGGAGCTGCAGACAAGGCGGAGACCCCCACAATAACCTCCATGAGGCCCATCCTCTGCCCTCGTTCCCATGCTTGCCAGTATGTGCAGCAGATTAGTTCAGTCTGTCCCACATCCAATTCAGCTCTCATACATGCAAATGGACATTAAAAGCCTAGTTTAACCTAACCAGCTCCACTATCCAGCCCACTCACATGGTGGTGGGTGCCGTTCTGTCTAGCCACCCTGGCCCCAGTGCTGGTTTTCATGCTCTCCAGTGGGAGTGGCAATCCAAGAGGGAGTAGGTGCCACTATTTCCCTCCTAAATCACTCTCACCCCTGGATCATGTACTCTGCAGGTGGTTCTGTAATATAACTTGACAGATTAGCCACTGGAGCCAGCATCTGCTATCTGATGCAGTTGTAAAGCCCAGTCAACCCTCACCCTCTGCTTTATGTTTGCCCCAGTAGGGACAGTCAATCAAGCCTGGCTTGTCTCTGATCTGGCTCACATGAGGCCCACAGGTGTTATAGCCCTGCCTGGCATCAACTCATGCTGTCCAGTGAGTGAGATGTTCCAGCAGGGGGCCCTCCACCTTCCTCCTACCAGCTTTACCCCCTCCCTGGTTTCTACTAGCGCTGTGGCCCAGTCTTGCATGTTCCTTTTGTGCTTATAGTGCTTACCTGCAGGGTTTTGTCCTGACAGAGGAGTTGCCCAGATTGCTCCATCAGAACCTCTCCCAATGCCAGATTTTGCATATACTGGTGGGTCCATGAGCCAGTCCTACTCAGTCCACCTCCTGTCCTAACAGGAACAGTGGTTTTTCCTGACTGGCCTTCAACCCATTCTGGTTCTTATTTGTGGATGTTTCAGCATAGCTAAGGCTCATCCATACCCAAACACAGGTCACACATGGCTCAGTAGTGATTGAGACCAAGCTGAGTCCATCCCACAGCTACCCTACAGAACATCAGATGGTGTTGGAGTCTGGCCTGGCTTTGTGCATCCAGTCCCAGTCTACACTTGTGCCAAGGGAGACTGTAGCTGTATCATATCAGGATGCAGCACTCACTTCAGCCCCTGTGCTCCTCAGTGGGAACGCCACTGAGCTAGGGTGTCCCCTTTGCTCCCGGTTCCAAGCCATAAATTGTGTGGATGCCAGTGGTTGCTCTGACTCAGCTTGGCATAACCTCTCACCTGTCTTGGCCTTTGCCTTTAATGTGATGCCCTAGCATCCCTGGCTCATGCAGACCAGTAGGTGTAAGAGCCTAGCTCAGCATGACTTGTGCTCCATCCTGATTTCTATTTTTGCTTGTGAGCTAAGGTTTGTTTGGCCCTGCCTGGTCTACCCTATTCCATTACCAACCCACACATTAGCCAGCCATTGGAGCTACAATTCCCAGCTTGTCCAACCCCCAAGCCTGGACCATGTGTTCACCAGCAGGAGCTATGACCCACCAGGGGAATTTCCCAGTTCCTCCACTTGGCTCACTCCCAGACCTGGTTCTCATATATGTCAGTGGGTGTTAGGCCAGTGTTGTGCATAGTCTGGCCTTTCCTTTGGCATTGCATGAGCTGGAGAACGTTGCAACCCAGCACACCCCAAACCCTAATTGGGATGCACATTTGGGTGCTGCTGCCTTAACCCACTCAGACTGTTGTTGGTTCCTTTACCTATGAGTGATGGCAGGCTCCCTGGTCACACCTAGCTTAGCCCATCACCACCCCAACTCTTGAGCTAACCAGTGGGACTAGTATTTCCACGGGTTTGACCTACACTTCCGCCACAGAATCTATCCCCGGAAATGGTTCTCTCATGTGCTGGTTAATGTCATGGCCTTGCCTAATGTGACCTGTCTCCTGATCCATGAATCTTTCAGGTGCTAGGATCTGGTCCTGCTAGACAAGCTCCCAGCCTTAGCTTTTGCATGGACTGGTGTAAGGTGGTCAGCATTGTTTGGTGATAACAAGTTCTACACAGGAGTTAAAGGAGGCTGGTATATCAGTCTGACCCCATGAAGCTCATCTGGTCACTCCCCCAAACTACAAGGTCTCAGTACCCTCACTTACCTTCAAATGAAAAGTTACTCTGTCATTGGGAGTGTTTAGGATTGATTCACAACCCAGAAGCACAGTGGGCTGAACATGGAGGTACATAGGCAGCTATTTATAGCCCTAAAACCCTGGAACTCATCCCTGAATGGGCAGGAAGTTTTGGTTGTGAGGGTGTTGGAGGATTAGTAAAGGCTAAGAGGAATTGTATAAAAGTTGTTATTTTGGGCCCTGTGCAGTGGCCTAGCAGCTAGGGTCCTCGGCTTGAATGCGCCAGGATCCCATATGCAATCAGGTTCTGATCCCTACAGCTTACTTCTCATCCAGTTCCCTGGTTGTGGCCTGGGAAAGCAGTCGAGGATGGCGCAAAGCCTTTAGACCCTGCACCCGTTTGGGAGACCTGGAGGAAGTTCCTGGCTCCTGGCTTTGGATCGGTACAGCACCGGACATTGTGGTCACATTGTGAATCATTGGTTTGAAGATCTTTCTCTGTCTTTCCTCCTCTCTGTGTATCTGACTTGCAATAAAAATAAATAAAATCTTAAAAGAAAAAAAGAGGTTCTTTACCCACATATCAGATTCTCAAGATGCCATTAAACAAACAAACAAACAAAAAGCTGTTATTTTAAATTTTCCTGAAAGTCTCCAGTCATGGTGGGTAGTGCTGTGTCAGTGCGAGAAGGGCCAACACAGAGCCTGATGGGCCACTTGGTGCTGTCCAGTCTGGGTCTTTGTGATGTGCACATCTACAGCAGGGAAGAAATACAAGTAACTGTTCTCCCATTCCAATCGAGCCCTTTGGATCAAAGTGTTTTCTTATCTGTCAAACTTTCTAGTAAATAAAAAATATATATATATAAATAAATAGATATAAAGCAGAGAATATGATGGAGAGAGAGTGTGTGTGTGTATGTGTGTGTGTGTATGTATGTGTGTGTTTTAGGGAAGAATCCCTGGTGGTGGTTGTTTTAAACATTTGTTTTTGTTGGAAAGTCAGATTACAGAGAGAAAGAGAGATAGAAAGAAAAATCTTTCATCCACTGGTTCTCTTTCCCAAGTGGCAGCAACAGCCAGAGCTGAGCTGATCCAAGGCCAGGAGCCAGGAGCACCTCCAGGGTCTCCCACCCAGCAGTTGTTCTCTTACCACCAAATGTACTGTGAACTTCACCTTGTTGTTTGAACTCTTGGTCTTTGCAGTCTGGATGTTGCTTCAGAACAGCTCTGTGTGTGTGTGTGTGTGTGTGTGTGAGTGTGTGTGTGTGTGTGTGTGTGTGTGTGTGTGTGTGTGTGTGTGTGTGTGTGTGTGTGTGTGTGTGTGTGTGTGTGTGTTGGGGGTGCCTTTTTGCTTGATGTGACTGTTTTCATGCCTTCAGTGATTAGAAAGTAGTGTAAATATGGGATTAAAATGAAATTTCATCTCACATTTCATCTCACATTTCCAACGTTTGCTTGAGTCTTTTCTCTCTTGGAGCCCCCTCCTGCTGCTAGGACAGAAGCCATTTTCCTTCCTCTTATGAAATAAATCCTGCTTTGCAAACTGGAGTTCTCTGCATGAAAACTCTTTCATGTGAGACAAGAAACAGGTTGCTGCAGTGTTTTGCTTTGAATTCCCTGCAACTCTCGCCTGCCTTGTCCTGGAGCAGCAGGAAGTCTGTGGGGGCGGGCAGGCTAGAAGTGAGTGTTGGAGCTGCTGAGCCAGCCTTGCCCTGGAGCAGCTTGCAGGCAGGCCAGGGGTGTGGGAGAAGCCACTGGGAGTTCAGGTTTCGCGACAGGAACTCAGATATGCGGGCTGGGGCCTGCAGAACAGGCCAAGCCCTGGAATGGCTAGCAGGTGCACTGCCTGCTGAGGGAGTGGGACCACCTGCTAAGCCTGACTGGCTCTCAGCAGCAGATGGTGGATGGAGTGGCAGTGCTCATGGGCTAGAGGCACGCTTGCACCTGCTCACCAAGCCTGGCCTGGATGAGCAAGTGGGGCAGTGGAGGGCATTGGTTAGAGGTGCACTCTCCCCAGAGCACAGCTGGGTCTGGCCATGAAGGCAACGACTATAGTCCTGTGGAAGCAGGGACACCAGCCAGGATGACTTGACAATGAAGCAGATGGCAGGCAGACATGGGAGCAGAGTGCACAAGTTGTCTGGCTTGGCCCTGGCATAGCAGCTGTTGGGCACCTTGGGTCCTCAGGTTGCTGCCATAAAGAGCATTTAAAAGGAGATGTTGCAATTACATGTATATTGTCACAGTTTATTTATCAGGGGATCAGACTTCAATTTCTTGTATCAATGATAAATATTTAGAAAATGCTACAAGTTATACCTTAACGACTATCATCAGCTATATCATGCATAGGTACTTGTTTCACAGTCTTCCTCATGAACATATCACCAAGCATGTAACCATTTTGAATGCTGATATAAAATCTAGAAGACAGAGAACATGAGTTCCCCTGTTACCTTGGAACAATGTAACAGTGGATTAGATTTTAATTTTATGCCAGTGTATTCTTGATATAATGGTTATATGTTTTAGAGATTACGTAGGAGGTTGCATTTAATCAGGTACAAACATTGTTCACAGGATACAAGAGGCTGGGTATTCTTAAGTTCACATTTAAAAAATATTGCTCTATTTACATCAAAGTTTAAGGTGTAGAAATCTGTAATTTAATATTCATTATTTTTGGAGGACTCTGTTGTAGCAAGTTACTGAACAAGTTTAGCAAGTAACATTTTTGTTTTGTTTTGTTTGTAAGTAGTTGTTACTTAGCTTATCCTGTACCCCATCCCTCTGGATTAGGGGTGGCTGTGAGTGAAGCATACAAAAGAGAAAAAAAAAAAAAAAGCTTATAACTTGGAAAAACTTCTTCTAGGTTTCCTATGCTGGTAAGATTTCCAAGGCTTCAGGCCCTCCACCAGTGCTTTCCCATGCCACAAGCAGGGAGCTGGATGGGAAGTGGAGCTGCCGGGACTACAGGCATATACATTTCGAGACATGAGGAGGCAGAGAAGGCTTTTATAAATTTCTAAATCACAGGAAGAAATATAAAACATGCCACACAAACTAGCACAGTAGGTGGGGACCCATTTCCCATTTGTAGCTTCAAATGAGTTTGGTTGTGTATTCTGAAAACCAGCCATTGTGGCAATTCATTAGCAACATTATCAAAATTAGGGGTCTGGCATGATGGCTCAGTGGCTAAATCCTCGGCTTTCATTGCTGGGATCCTATATGTACACTGGTTCATGGCATAGCTGCTCCACTTCCTATCTAACTCCCTGCTGTGGCCTGGGAAGGCAGTAGATGATGGCCCAAATCCTTGAGACCCTGCACACACATGGAATACCTGGATGAAGCTCTTGGCTTCAGGTCAACTCGGTTCTGGCTATTGTGTCCACTTGTGAAGGGAACGAGCAGATTTAAGCTGTTTCTCTCTGTTTCTCCTTCTCTTTACAAATCTGTTTTCAATAAACAACAAAATATTAAAATAAATGAGTGAAAGTCATTAAGAAAGAAATGCCATGTAAATAATCAATTTCAGGAATATAAACACAATTATGGGATATAAACATCATCCTTCATAAAACTTGTAATCATTCACAAATCTATGAAAAGATATTCTGAAACACTTGGGACTAATATGCTTTATTTCTTTTTTTAAGATTTTATTTATTTTTATTGGAAAGGCAGATATACAGAGAAGAGGAGAGTCAGAGAGGAAGATCTTGCATCTGATGATTCAATGCCCAAGTGAGCGCAACTGCCGGTGCTGCACCAATCCAAAGCCAGGAGCCAGGATCGACTTCCAGGTATCCCAAACAGGTGCAAGGTCTGAAAGCACTGGGCTGTCCTCAAATGCTTTCCCCTTACCACAAGCAGGGAGCTGGATGGGAAGTGGAGCTGCCGGGACTAGAACCAGAGCCCATATGGGATCTTCACGCATTGAAGTTGAGGACTTTAGCTGCTAGGCCAGGCTGCTGGGTGCGAAAATCAATAAAATCTTAAAAAGAAAAAAAAAATGAAGATGACATTTTGACTCCTGTGTCTCTGTGATAATGCCTGTGTTTCATTTCTTTGCAAATGCAGTGTGCAGCTAATGCCCAGGCTGGGAGGCAGCAGGCAGTGTCTTGGGTACCAGTGTGAAAAACCTGACTTATTTTTGGTGTTGTGGCTGTTGCAGGCATGTGTTTGATGTCAGAGTGGATGAAAGAGTCTGCTCATTCAAGTGTTTGATGTCAGAGTGGATGAAAGAGTCTGCTCAGTCAATAATATAAACACTAAGTTAAGCTTCAAATTCTTAATATATCTCCTTTTACCTAACTTAAGTTCATACGTTTGATTAGAGTATGCTGAACTTAAGTTCCTCCATTAAAATAGTTTCACGGTCCTCACTACATTCTTTTTGTTGTTCTGAGTTTCAAAACACTAGGTAACAAACATACATGACTAACTGATCCTCTGATTCACTCATTCCTTCTGAACGATAGCAGTAGAATGGGGGTGGCCATTCAGAGTGGCAGCTGATGCTCTAAACCTGGAAGGCATCTATTGTGTTCCATGTATTTTATATAGGTAGTCCCTCGGAGCATTAATATTTTCTTTCCCCAGGCAGAGCTCCATTCCTTGGTGGCATAATAACATCATCTAAAGGAAACATTGATGCACTCTGGGTTCTCTCAGCCTTGGCTACCAAGGAGTAAAAGCTTTGGAAAGGCCCAGGTAAATCCTAGGACACAGCAGTTTCATTTTGCATCCACAAGCTGGTTTCACCAGAGGATATTTTGTAGTAAAAAAGGATCTGGGTGAAATAAAATTTTGGTGGCCTAGAGCACTTATCAGATAGTGAGTGTATTTGTGACTGGATTCATAAGTTATTTCAGGGAATAATTGCAGTGGTCCAATTCTGGTGGCAGAAAGAATAATTAACATTGTGAGTGTATTTGACTGGCTTAATAAAGAGTGTCATTTGTGCTCAATATCTGGGACAATGGTCTTTTTTAAATTTTATTTTTATTGGAAAGCAGATATACTGAGAGGAGAAAAGACAGAGAGGAAGATCTTCCATTCTTTGATTCACTCCCCAAGTGGCCACAGTCATTGTGTATAGAGATTGAGCTTGACCCTGAAGCCTCTACTAATTGCAGATATTGAAATAATACAATTGTGTTGTGATTCCTTGTTGGTGGTAAATTGGTATTAAGCAAAGAGCACATGTGGTGTTAAAAAAAAAAATCAGAGGCCACAGCATTCAGTTAATCTTAAATGTGTGTTTGCATCAAAGAGGTAAGATGCTGGAGGAGACACTGCAGGCTGTGAGGAGTTCCCAGGTCCACACTGTCACATTTCTGTTTGCTTAGGATTCCCTCCATCAGTGCAGTGAGCCCCCCTGGGCACTGTGTCCTCAGTGAGAGTGATCCCCAAGGCCTGGGAACGTGGGGAAGCTGCTGAGTGTGGGTGTCCCTGTGAAGTGTAAGCAGGCTGCTTCCCAGAGCTCATTCTCTGTCATGTCCTGGTGCTTTGATTCAGAGTTTGCTCACTTAGGCAGGAATGCTGTGTCCTGATTTGGGTGTGTTACATCTTTGCTGTCTTGCATGGAACCTGAGTTTATGCAATGGTCTCAAAGAAAGAAAACTAAATTCTTGACAGTTTTATTTTCTGTGAGACTGTAAATACTATAAACTGCAAACCTATTGAGAAAAAACTCCTTGTCAGTTCAGTTCTTGGCCTCTGCTCTTCCATCCCCAGAGGTGACTAAATCCTAGTACTGTCTGAGAACTGATGTTTGTGATTTCTTATAGTGAATTTTTAAAACTGATATTGTATGGTAAATAAATCTTAAAGATATCTCTTTGTTTATTTTTGTTTTTTTTAAATGTTTTTTGTTTCATTTTTTTATGCTAAATGATAGTTCAAGTATGAGGCAGGGCCTGGTGAGGTTGCCTAGCAGCTAAAGTCCTCACCTTGAGTGTGCCAGGATCTCATATGGACACTGGTTATAATCCCTGCGGTCCTGCTTCCCATCCAGCTCCCTGCATGTGGCCTGGGAAAGCAGTCAAGGACGGCCCAAAGCCTTGGGACCCTGGACCTGTGTGGGAGACATGGAAGAGTTCCTGGCTTAGGATCGGCACAGCACCTGCCATTGTGGTCACTTATAGAATGAAACAGCGAACTGGAAATATTTCTGTCTCTCTTCCTCTGTCTCTCTCTCTGTATGTATCTGACTTTGAAATAAAAATAAATAAAGCTTAAAAACAAGATGGAGAGAAAGACAGATGTCTTCTACCCACTGGCTCACTATTCAGGTGGCTAAAATAACTAGTGCTGCACCAAGCTGAGTCCTGGAGCCTGCAGCTTCCTCCAGGTCTTGCATGTGCATGATCAGGGCCCAGGCACTTGGGTGATCTTCCATTGCTTTTCCCAGGAGATTCACAGAGAGCTGGGCTGGAAGTGGAACAGCTGATTCTATATGGGATGTTGGTGTTGCAGTTGGCAGCTTTACACATTATACCCGATGCTAGGCTTTTCTTTATTTTTTGGTATGATGACAGTATTTTTCTTGCTTTCTTATTTTACATTTGCTAATTCATTGCTAGTATTTTGCATATGGGAAAATTTATGTTACAGACTGCATAAATTCTAATGGTGTAAGAAGTATGGGCAGGGTAGAAGGATCACAGTCCAACATTTCCTCCATTTACACATATTTTGAGTTTCTTTAGAATTTGGATTGACTTTATTTTCTTCATCTAGTGTTAACTGAGATCTCTGATCACATTGCTAAGTAGCAGTTCCCACTGACTCAGTAGTTACAATGTTGTGTTAGCTAATACTCATTACTGTCAGTCAGTGTGTACTTTCCTTTGTTCTTCTATGAGATTTTCCTTTAAAAAATGCACTGCTCTGTTTAGAATCACTTGGAAGAAGCAGCATGTGGTCTGCAAAACTGTGTGAAAAGCTGCACCAAACATCCATGCCAATTCTTGTTTTGAAATTATTTTTTCTCATCATTTTTTAGAGTAATTCTTGTTAGCATATTCCATTCATAGAAATCATGAAGAAAGAGTGATACATCATGTGCTGGTTAATCCCTTCAAGCCCTGCAAGATTGTGAAATGTTCAAGGTATAAACAGGAGCCAGGAACTAAATCCTAGCCCATTTTAGCCAGTGCAAAGACTCGCATACTTGAGAAATTTCTTGCTTGCATCCAGAGAGTGAGTTTGTAGCAAGATGAAACTTGTTGTGGAGTGATAACACAAACACAGGAAGTCCAGTGTAGGGTGAGCATCTCCTAAGCAGTTTCTCATCCACTCTACTAGATGCCCACATCTCCTCAATTTAACTGAATATTTTAGATGGTGCATATTCTGTCCTCTATTAAGATTTCAAGGATGTATCTCCTGAATTTTGAGTGTTTCCCTAGAGTCTGTAAAGTATATTTGTAACTAAACTAAACCCAATTGTAAATAACACTGTCTCATTTCTTTCGAAATTCAGGTATATTCTCAATTTCTTGAGAGGTTCAGATATAGTCCCAACTGTTTTCTCCTATGCTGTGTGTAATTTTTGTCATTCATTTACTTAGTATCAAGAGCAATCATTTTGTTCATTTTTGGTAGTGTCCTTTTGAATAAAGACTTACATGTTAAAAGGCATCAGAATGGAGAAAGTGAATGCTTGTACCATCATTTGGTGTCATACACTTTCAGTGACCCAACATGCAAAAATCACATTGTACTTTTGGATTAATTTCTCTATTCATTTGCTTAAAAGCACATGAGAGGCAGCAGTTGTAGTGTGATATTCACTTTCTGGTGTAGTTCCCTGCTCATGTGCTTGCAAGATTTTCACATTTAAGTAAATAAGTAAATTGTTTTTAAATAATGAAAAAGTTGGGAGTAAGGAAAACCCCAGGGCCTATGGAAATTTATCATAACATAATAACAAAAGCTAAAAAGTAGAATTAAGGTTATATTTTTCTGGAAAAAAAGAAAGAACCTAACATGATAGCCTAGTTGCTACAGTCCTAATCTTGCATGTGTCAGGATCCCATAAGGGCATAATTTCTTGTCCCAGATGCTCCAATTACTATCCAGCTCTCTGCTTGTGACCTGGGAAAAAGTAGAGGACAGCCCAAAGTCTTGAGACTCTGCATGTGCATGAGACACCCAGAAGAAGCTCTTGGCTCCTGGATTCAAATCAGCTCAACTCCGGCTCCTGTGGCCACGTGGGCAGTGAGCCAGTGGATGGAAGATGTTTCTCTCTGGTCCCTTCTCTGTAAATCTAAATTTCCTGTTAAAATGACTAAACACTTTACAAAACAAAAATTCAATAGAGAATTTAAAAGTGCTAAGTTTATTTTATACAGTGAGGTTGGGACTGTTTAAATTTATTAGATATTGTTACTGTGAAGGGATGATTATTATTTTTAAAACTTCTACTGAATTTTAATCAACACATACTTGAATACTGTCACAAGGTACAGTGCAGTATTTGTGTACAGATACAGCCTAAGCTGAGTAAACCAGGTGCCCAGATATCCATGTACCTTTGTTTATACAGTAAACAGGGTGCTCGGTTCCATTTTTCTGCATAAGCCTATGGTATTGTGAACTGTAGTCACCACACACTGGGATGGGACATTGGATCTTGTTCCTTTTGTCTCACTTTCTTTGCTACCTGTTCTACCTTCTTCCTTTCCCCAGGCCTCACTCTTCTCAGTCTGTAATAATCACCACTCAAAGTGCAGCTGTGAGCATTTGAGTTATATATATAACATGTTAGATCTGTTTGTACATTTTCCTGATTTAATCATATCCAATTTCTTTTTTTTTTAAATTTTTATAAGATTTTATTTTGACATTTTTTACATAGTTAATTAGGGTAAGAAGGTTCAAGGGCTACATGAAAGTGGATAATACTAGTATGTTTTCCATATTGTTACCTTCATGTTTAAAGGGGGTTATTTAAGGGAGAAGGCCCACCCAATTTCCCACCCTCCCCAGGTCCCAGATGTAGGGCATGCTCTGAGGTTCTTGCTCAAGTGGTTTTGATATTGCCACAGTTATGAATCGCTGTCAATCTTGCCACTCCAAGCACTATGAGATCTTTGAAAAATCAACTGATTGACATAGTCCATCATAGCTGAGATGGTTGGTTGACCTGTTCTGTCTTCTCTCTTTTCTTCGTTAGGGTTCTGAGTCCAGCATTTAGATTAGGAAGATCTCCAAAGAAACTTCTTGTATGTGCTAACAAGTACAGGGCCTGGCACCGTCCATCGCTCCAATCAGCTGGTGGTTGCAATTGCTGGGTTGGTTCTGTTTTCACTCCCGACTTCCACTGGAACCAATGGGTGTTGCAGTCCAGCCTGGTTCTGCCCAGCACATACTTGGCCCTCACATAAACCAGCGGGAGCTGCAGCCTAGGTTGGAGCGACCCACAATAACCCCCACCAGGCCCACTCCCTACCCTGGTTTGCCAGTAAGTGTAGCAGTAATCCAGTCTGTCCCACACCCCATTCCACCCCAGCCGCTATCTTAGTTATCTTAGTTTTATGTCCTGTGAAAGTGGTAACCCAAGAGGGATGAGCCCACTATTTCCCTCCCAGGCCTCTCCCACTCCCAGATTCCAGTTGATGCTGGAATCTCTTTTGCAGCAAATAACAATATTTTATTTTTAATGGCTGAATACAGTCTTGATGTTCATTAGGTTTCATTATCAACAAAATCAGGGAAAAAATGAAGAAGCAAAAAATGTTGAGTCTCTTGATTCCCATTTCTGTGCATTTCATTTCCTTCTGTTATTTACTTTCTTTGGGAAAATATTAAATAACAGTGAAAAGTTAGCATTCTTATTTGATTGCATATCTTGGAAGAAATATCTCAGTATACCTCAGTTGAAGTATATTTGAATATTTGTAGGTTTGCTCAACTTATATATGCACATTAATATAAACTAAATGTAGCATTTTACTGCATGTTTTCAGTAAGATGGTTTGAATAATGCTTCATCCTGCTTGTGTGAGGTATTTGGTGTGTTGATTTGCATTTTTTGCCCCAATTTCTACATCCTCGGGCTAGATGCGCTTTGATTATCATGTGCGCATATATTGGTGTTGTTGAATTCACTTTATGTGAGGAGTTTTACCTTTGTTTTTATCAAGCATACTGGTTTATGATTTTTTAAACTAGACTTCTGGGGTATGAAGTTGTTTCAGAAGAAGTATTCAGAAATAAATACACCAAAGTCTAACCAGAAGTAAGGCTGCTGGGTTAGAGCCAGTGCCCATATGGTATCTTGGCACTTGCAAGGCAAGGACTTTAGCCGCTAGTCTACTATGCAGGGCCCTAATTTTCTTAATCTAGCTAAAGATGTATTAATTTTGTCTTTAAAAATTTCAGTATTTTCATTGTCTTCAGTATTGCTTAATATATAGTTTATTCATTTCTTCACCAATCTTTATTTCTAATTTCCTTGTACTACCCCTAGGTTTTTTTGTTTTTTTAATTTTTCTGGTACTTTGAGATCAATACTTTAGTTGCTTATTTAACTTTCAGTTTTTGCTATTGTTATTTTAAGTGTTAGGCATCTAAAGTCATAACCTTTGGTTTCTATCTCTGATGGTGGGTTTTTTCTCATTGGCAGTAAGAAGTAGAGTGGAAAATAAGAATGTATTGTGGTTGCCATAAAAATACGCTATAGAATGTCTGTCTTGAATCCCAGTAATTCATTTCTTGTGTTTCTAATGACTGAAAGTTTAAAAGCAAGGTGGTATTAGATTTGGTTTCTGCTGAGGTCACTCCCTGGCCGACTCACAGCCTCCATCTTTCTGTACCCTCACATGGTGTTTCCTGTGTCCATGTGCATTTTTTTCTAAAGGAACCTAAGGCATTTTGAAACATTCTCAGTTACCATAGTTTCTGGTAATTGCCTTCTTTAAAAACATATTCAAGATTTGATCAAGGCAGGGTGACTTAGTGTTATTTGAAGTTAGAACTTGTTCCTCCCCCCACATCATGATCAGGTGAAATGCATACTGCACTACAGGCAACTGCGACTCAGAACACAGGCCTCCACCTCCTGCTGACTGCCAGCAGATGACCTCTGTTTTTCTATCTTCAGTTGCGTGCTGCCAGAACCATGCTCAGGCTGAGTGGTGCTGAGAGAAAGGGGCCCAGGGCCTTTAAGGGCGATGAGGCTCTTGATTGATCCTGAGGACACCTAGATCCCATCTTCACCATATGCAGTGTCCACTGTGGGGGAATCTCTATAGAAGCAGCACATTTGCATTGACTTTGGATTGAAAGTATTAAAGATATTAGGGAGGAGTCCAGAGAGGACTGGTTTTCTTTTCTTTTTTCTTTCCTTTTCTTTTCTTTCTTTTGAAATAAACATTGTTTTAAAATGTATTTTTATTTGAAAGGCAGCATTACAGAAAAAGAAAGAGAAAAAGCAGGGACAGAGAGGCATCTTCCATCTGCTGGTTCCCTTCCTAACTGTCCTCATTAGCTGAAGGTAGCTGGTGCTAGTGAAGAGCTTGGAGTTTATCCTAGCCCTTCAACATAAGCACAGGTGCTCAAGGACTTGGACCATCCTTACTTCTTTCCTAGCCATTAGCAGGGAGCTGGATTGTAAGTGGAATGGCCCAAGCTGAAGCAGCACCCATATGGGATGACAGCACTGATGGTGGATGCTTAGCCAAGGATGCTGGTGCCATCTTGCTGTGTGTTTTTGTTTTAGAGGCCAGGACAGAGAGCATGAAGAGATTACTCTCAGAGCCTGGTTCCCTACCCAAATTGTTGTACCATATTAGATTAAGTTAAAACTGGGAACTAAAGAGGCATGTATGGCATCGCAGCAAGTTTATTAAGTTATATAGATACCCATGCTATCCTTCAAGATTGCTAGCTCAGGATTTGGCTGCTGCTGCTGCTTTTTATTTTTTTAGATTTATTTATTTATTGTAAAGTCAGATATACAGAGGGAGGAGGAAAGAGAGAGACGAAGATCTTCCATCCAATGATTCACTCCCTAAGTGAGTGCAACAGCCGATGCTATGCCAATCTGAAGACAGGATCCAGGAACCTCTTCCAGGTATCCCACATGGGTTCAGGGTCCCAAAGCTTTGGTCCATCCTGGACTGCTTTCCCAGACCACAAGCAGGGAGCTGAATGGGAAGTGGAGCTGCCAGGATCAAAACCGGTGCCCATATGGGATCCTGGCCCATTCAAGGAGAGGACTTTAGCCACTAGGCCACAACGCTGGGCCCTTGGCTACTTCTAATTAGCAACTTCCTGGATAGACTGAAAAAATATCCCACCAAACTGGGTTTCTCACTATCCCTATGGGAGCATGGATAGAATTCTCACTTCTAGCTTTGACTTGACTCATCTGTATACCTGACTTTCCAAATAATAATAATGATAGTAATAATAATAACAAAAATAATAAATCTGTAAGAAAAAAGACTTCCTCCTTTCTAGTTTTGGCATGACTCAGCTTGACTCTTGTACATGTGGATAACATGAACCACCAAATGTAAGCTTTGTTTGCATTTCAAATAAATAAATAAATAATTGTTACTGGCTGGAAGCTATGTGTTAAATCCAAGTATTCAACATAACTGAAATTTCTGCTTGAACTTCACATTTCAGTGATGCCATAGGGTGGATTTGTGCTGGCACGTATAATGAAATCAGGCATGGTGCTTGCATTCAAACCAGGCACTCTGGGTTGTGTTGCTCCTAAGCAGAAATATTATCACTTTGATTAACTCCAACAGTTTTTACAAAGTAAAAATAGCTAAAAATTGATGGTAGCGCCTCAGGTATACTTTGGCAGTGAAAAACTGGGCAAATGGAGACTCTGTGAAGGACTATGTTAACCAGTGGATTCTGCAGCGATTTCTTCATGCTTGGAGTGGTGTGATTGGCTGCAATTCATAACTGTTGAACTATCAAAACCACTTGAGCAAGGCCCTCAGAGCATGCCCCACATCAGGGACCTGGGATGGGTGGGAGACTGGGTGGGATTTCTCCCTTTAAATCCCCCTTTACCTCAGACACATGAAGGAAACAATGTGGAAATAACAGTCTTACCCATTTTCCTGTAGCTCCTGAACTTTTTTTACCCTAATTAACTATGTAAAATTGTCAAAAATATAAGAGAAAATGGGGAAAAAAAAAGGCTTTGCAGAAAAAAAAATTATGGTGGTGATGGTCATAATTGAAAAACAATGAATTTAGTTTCTAAATTTTGTGGTGAGTTCTTAGGTGATTTTTAACACTGTAACTGGATGCAATAAATCATTTCAAAATTTTCAGGTGCATTTTACTAGGTCACATTCCAATCTGCATTAACGTGATTTTCCTCTATAGGGTATTTTGCATTTGAATATAAATGTAACCATGAGGGATGGTCACAGCAGTTACACAAATTACAGTGATAGTTTCAGGTCCAGAGGTTTTGGTTAAAGGAAACATTATTGTGCTTGTCTTTGAAGAATAGGCTATAAAATGAATAAATTCTTAAACAAAAAACTACAGCATGCCAGGGCCTGGCATGCTGGCCTAGAGGTTAAAGCACTCACCTTGAACACGCCAGGATCCCATATGCACCAGTACTAATCCTAGCAGCCCCACTTCCTATCCAGCTCCCTGCTTGTGGCCTGGGAAAGTAGTTGAGGACAGCCCAAAGCCTTAAAACCCTGCACCCATGTGGGAGATCTGGAAGAATTTCCTGGCTCCTGGATTTGTATCAGTGCATACCAGCCATTGCAGTTACTTGGGGAGTGAATAATCGGGTGGAAGATATTTAAAAATATATGAGCAGACACCTAAGGTACATGAGAATATTTTTAGTAGTAATGAGTCAAGAAGACTAACCTTTGGTGCTTGCGTTGTGGTGTAGTGTGTTAGATCACTGCTGGTCATCCTGCATAGAATATTGCAGTGCCATGGGATAAAGGAAATCCACAAGCCCAGGGAATTGTATCATAAAATAAAAATAAAATAGAGGGGAAAAAAGGAGTAGAATGCCCAAAAATGTATGAAAATGTCAGTTGTACAAGTGTCTTTGTGAAGTTCTCTTAATTGAATTTGAAATGTAATTCTTTATTACTCACCAAGATATACCCACAAATCAACTTAAAATAGTTGTTCTAGAAACAGTATGTTTCTTTGCAGTCATTTTCGTAAATACTATGTAGGTTTGAAAGGTAAATTGCGGAGAGAAGAGAGATGTTCCATCAGTGGGTTCATTCACTCTTAAGAAGTCAGAGCCCTGCCGTGCTTAGTCCAGCACCAGGAATCCATCTCGGATTCCAAGGGGGTTCTTGGAACCCACACAGTGTGTTCTAGTCACAGTAGCAGGATACTGCATTCTAAGTGTTACATAGCCAGTAGGCATAAATAAGGCATGTGGGTATCAGATATGATCTATCCCAAACAGCAGCCCAGCTTCCTGTATCATGACATTCACTCATTTGAGTCTGATGATTATCTCTCGCTGTTGCCATAATGTAATTTTTAATGAGGTAAAGTAAAAACAATTCTCAAACTATGTTGCTGTCATATTTATGGATGTCCTAATGGCTAAGGCAAATGAAATGGCAAAGTCAAGTGTCATTGAGGGTTTAGGAACTGGGAAGTGTCATTGAAGACTTGGGAACTTTCATTTGGAACAATTACTAGAAAACTTTATAGATTACATATTATATTCAAGTTTCATATATAGTTATAGACAGAATAACTTTGAATGTAGAAATATTGAAGCACTTAATACCATCCAGTTATTTTTCTGAAGCATACATTTTAGTGACAATATGGTTTTTCTGTGATTTTGTAATTTTAACAATAGTTGTTGCAAAAATAGTGCTTTGCAGTAACATTGATTTTTTGATTTTTTAAACATTTTCATTGGATACTCAGATTTACAGTAGCAGAGACAGAAAGATCTTCCACCTGCTGCCTCACTCCCCCAGGTCCCCACAGTAGCTGGAGTTGAGCCAAACAGAAGCCAGGAGCCAGGAGCTTCTTGTGAGTTTCCCATACGGGTGCAGGCTCACAAGGTATTGTTCTGTCCTTGACTGCTTTCCCAGGCCAGAGGCAGGGTGCTTGATGGGAAATATAGCAGCCAGGAAACAAAACAGCATCCATATGGGATCCCTGTATGTGCAAAGTGAGGAATTTAGTCACTAGGCTACAGTGCAAGTCCCAGTAACATTATTTTTAAATAAATAGTAATTGTTTGCATTGACCTACAGACTACATGAGTTTAATCAATGCCAGTTATTGAAATTATTGTTACTGTTTCAAGGATGCCTTCTTGGCACTTGTAAGGCACTATTCTTGCCCAGGGAAGCTGATGGCTTTTATTTCTCCAGCCACTGTGTCTGCCTCCAAGTTGACGTTGCTTAGCACAGTAGGAACCATGGAAGAGGCTAGGAACAATTAAGACCAATGCATAACTCCCTGTCTCCACCTTCTCTTGCAGGTGTAGCCCTGCAGCCTGCTACATGCTTCCCAGGCTGGAGAACACCAACACACCTTCAGTAAGTTGTTTGTTTACTTCTCAGCTTGCTTTACATGGTATTTGAGGAGCGTTTTAATAGTTTTTAAGCCAAAAGGAAAAAAAAATGTGAGAGGAAGAAGGTAAAATTTTGATAACTAAACATTGGAACTGTCAAAGCTGATTGAAACTTCCTCTCCAGGTTTTCCGATAAGATTTATGTTTTTTAAAAGGTTTATATATTTTTATTGCAAAATCAGATATACAGAGAGTAAGAGAGACAGAGAGGAAGATCTTCTGGCAATGATTCACTTGCCAAATGCCCTGTGCTTGCCAAAATGAAGCCAAAAGCTCAAATAGTCTTCTGCATCTCCCACGTGGGTGCAGGGTCCCAAGGCTTTGGGCCGTCCTTGACTGCTTTCCCAGGCCACGAGCAGAGAGCTGGATGGGAATTGGAGAATCCTGGATCAGAATCGGCCCCCTTATGTAATCCTAGCACGTTCAAGGTGAGGACATAGCTGCTAGACATCTGTAATTTGCCCTGTCTTGAGATATATTGACAATAAGTTGACAGAGGTATTAAAATGAATAAAATCATGTAAGGGTGTGTCAGTATGGTGAGAGGAGTGCATGTAATTACAGTGCACTTAATTCTCATCCTGGCTCCTCCACCCTTTCCATCTGGCCGCCTACTGTTGCATCTGAGAAGCATCTGGTGGTGGTGTAAATACTTGCATATGTCCCATCCACATGTGAGATGCCAGAGGGAGATCTGGAGTCATTCTGACACAGCCACAGCTATGAAACACATTCAGAAAAAAAACAAACAAACTGCACAAATCATCTGTTTTTCTGTCATTCATCATGTCAAGTGAATAGTGACATTGTAAAAGCAGTGCAAGTATCTTTCCATCTAGGTTCAAGGTTAGTTTTCCAGCAGTGGTATTTACATTATACAAAATGCCAGATAACATCATTGTATATCAGGTATGGGATGAGTAGAAGGTTCAGTGGGAAAAGCAAGCTGACTTTTGAATACCAGATTTGTTTATTTAAATAATCCTTGTGACATGTTTTGAGATAACATGTTACACTGCTGCTTTCAATGCCAGAATTCTATGTAAGGACCAGTTAAGTCCCTGATGTTCCCCTTCTGATCTACTTCCCTGCTAATGTGCTTGGGAGATAGAAGAAAATGTCCCAGTTCCTTGGACACCTGCACCCCTGTGGAGGATCAGAATGGAGTTCAGGCTCCTGGTTTTGTCCTGGGCCTTGCTGCCTCTTGTGGCCCCATGGGGAGTAAACAAGTGGCGGGGAGATCTTTCTGTCTGACTGGCTTTGACTGTTGCTTTGCTTTGTAATTCTCACTTTTAAGTAAGTAAATTGTGTTTTTTTTTTTTTATTTAAAAAGCCACTATTCTTTATATCCTGTTAATTGGGGACTGTTTAAATTCTTTTTTAAAAAATATTTTTATTTTTGGTGATTTTTACATAGTTGTTTAGGGCGGTTGGTCAAGGCTACAGGAAGTTAGGTGAGATCACCATTTCCACATTCTCTTTTTTTTCCTTCCGGTCATGGGGGAAGGGAGGAGATAAATGGAGAAGCCACACCCAGCCTCCCAACCATCCCATGATCCCTGATGTGGGGCATGCTCTGAGGGTCCTACTCATGAGGTTTTGATAGTTCAACAGTTCTGAATTACTGCTGATCTCGCCATTCCAAGCACAATGAAATCTCCAGAATTGGTTGATATAGTCCATCTTAGAATCTCCGTTTGCCCATGTATTCACCTCCAGCACTCTTTGGGGGTAGTTGATTGGTTTGTTCTATTTTTTTCTGATTTTATGCTTATTATTATCATTTTATGATACAGTTCTATATTCCCTAGCCCCTCCCCAATTCCCTCCCTTTCACCTAGTTCCTCTCTATCATTACTAACATATAGTTCTTCATACATAGTCATATGTCCATCATTGTAGGCATGGATGATGGCACAGAGTCCAGAATCCTATTGTCAAGATATAGTAAACAGTTTCATTGTAAGTCCATCTTTGTCTGCAAGAACAAAGGCATACTATACTGCATCCTCACATCTGGATGTTAGTCTCCATTTCACAGCTACTGTACTTCCCCTTAAATGAAAAGTCATAATACAAAATCAACAATAGAAAGAAAATAGAAATGTACAATGCCATGAAGTTAAATGACATGTTACTAGATATGACAGTCTCCATTACACAGCTACTATGCATCCCCTTTAGTGAAAAGCCACAAAACAAAATCAACATCAGGAAGAAAGAAGAAATTAGCAACACCAAGAAGTTAAATAACATGCTATTAAATGAGTAACATGTAGCTGAAGAAATAAAAATCAAGAACCTTCTTGAAGAAAATGATGCCACTGCATGATCTACGAGTCATTGAATGATTTAATCAAAAGAAAGTGTTTTGAAGAGAGGAAACCAACAGAAAACAACAAAACCCATGCAATATAGTTTCTGCTGATCTTTGTTGGTGAAGTGTATCTCCTCCAGACAATAAACAGATGGGTTTTGTTTTTTTAATCCAGTCTACTAATCTGTAATGTTTGATTGAGCTTAGGCCTTTCACATTCAGGTTTACTATGTATGGGTGGTACTTTGGTCCTGTCATTTTAAGAATGGGTTGTTCATTGGTTCAGTCTTCTGTTGTCATTTTACTGGGATGTTCTTCCTGTTTGCCTTTGGTTTTGGTGAGTGCTATTCCTCTTTGTTGTGGGCTAAGGAGTTGACTAGCACTCCCTAAGCCAAGCACTACAGGGAGTGGGCTTGGGACTAGAAGCACCTGGTCTCAGCTGTATCCAATATGCGCTAATGTGAGTGCATGGTAAAGAGTAAACAAGAAGTAGGTGAAAGGTCAAGACGGAAGGTAATAAAGCCTCTCTGAGGCTTCAGAGAGAGACTTCCACCATCCCAGGTCTTCAGTCGGTGCCTCAATCCCTCAGACCCCTCGACGTGTCCCCGTTACTCGTGCTGTTAGTCGTAACACCTCTTCTCTGTCAAGAGAACATCTTCATGGATCATTTGTAGGGCAGGTTTGAAAGAGGCAAATTCTTTGAACTTTTCTTTACTCTGGAAGAATTTTATTTCATTTTCAAAGACAAAAGAAAACTTAGCTGGATATGTTATCCTACTCTGAATTTTTTTTTTAGAATCTGGAATATGTCGCTCCATTCTCTTCTTGCCAGTAGAGTTTCCTGTGAGAGCTCTCCTGTGAGTTTAATTGGCATTCCTTTATATGTCAGCTGATTTTTTTCACCTGCACATTTAAGGATCTTTTCCTTATGTTCAATTGATGAGAGCTTGATAATCATATGTCTTGGTGAAGATCGCTTTTGATCAAGCCTGTTAGGAGTTTTGTGCCCCTCCTGGATCTTGTTTCCCAATTCTTTCTCCAGATTGGGGACATTTTCCTTTATTATGTCATTAAATACATTTGCAAACTCAGCTTCTCTTTCTGCACCTTCTGGGACTCCCATAATTTTTACATTTGGCCGCTTAATAGTGTCTTTCAATGCTTGAATACTTTTTTTGGCCTGATCCAGCTCTGCTTCCAGCTTTTTGTTTGCTTCCCCTCTGGTGACAGGAAATGTCTTCCAATTCTGAGATTCTTTCTTCTGCTTGCTTCATTCAATTTTGGAGACTCCCCACTGTGCTTTTAATTTACTCTACTGTGTCGTTAATTTTTGATATGCCAGCCTTGATATGTTTTATTGCTTCCTTAAATTCTTTGAACTTTTGCATGAGCTTCTAATTTTTGATCAGAAGCTTTAAAATGAGTCTGATGGAATGTGTCAATGTCTTCCTCAGTTAACTCTGAGGTTGGCAGAGAGTTTTGCTTCATTGCAGGAGAGTTATCAGTAATATTCATTGTGCCTTTGTCTCTTCTTTTTCTCTTGGTCATTTTACTTCTGTTTAGCAGAGTCTTCTCCTTGGGTCAGGTTTCTAAGCTGTGTCACCCACAGGTCTACAATGCGATTTTACTTATTGCAGTTGGTACACAATTTTGCTTGTAACCACCTGTGCCACAACCTCCAGAGAGTTCCACGTGTGGGTTCTTATGCCAGATTTCCACCATGGTCTCTGTAACCCCAGCTCTTGGCTCACCCTTCTCCACCTCCTGTAATACTGTGTTGAGGCGGCACCATTGTCTCTGCAACCTTTCTCCCATTTCCGGTTGGAGCAGGTCCAAGGATTAGAGAGACACAAGGTGTCCTGTGTAATTAGATTGTTGGTGGTGCTGATCTTGGTGGAACCTGTTGGATGATAAGTCTGGGTGCCACACGGACCTATTTTGACCCATACAATGCCACAGTCGGTGTTATTTTCCTGTGGGACGAGTGCAATCAATGAAACTCAGTTAGTTCTCACAAGCTCAGCACATGTGCAGTTCATTGTTGTCCCCTGCCGTCCTAAAGCTATTGCCGCAGTGTTCAAAATGGTGTCTGACATAAGAGTTCTTGATCTGCTGGCCATGGGGTCTGAGGGCTACCCAGACCTGTCTTGGGTGGAACCTGTAGAATGCCACATTGCTGCAATTCACAGAGTCAGAAATGAGTTCACTCCCAGCTCTGTGTTTGCTCATCCTTGCCCTTGCCTTTGCCTGCTTTTGCAAAATGGCACCCAATTCAGCTTTAGGGTTCTGACTGGGCTATGAAATCCACCCTATTCTCACACTTCCCATCTGAGATCGGCTGCTCTGTCTCTGCTCCTGGTCAGATCAAATGGATCAGCAGGATGAACAGTTCTTTGTCTGGGTTTACCTCCCAAGCTCCCAGTGAAAGTCCCTTCCCACCTGGTTGCTGGTGGAGTTCCAGCAGTTGGTGGAGTTCAGATGGCCATTAGCTGAATGCTGCTGGAGTATCAGTCACTGCAACACCACCCCATTGTGTCCGCTGCTTCCCTGTGCCTGTCAGTCTCCAGGTCCCTCTCTTCTGCTGTTCTGTCCTCTCCTATTTCCTGGAATATGTCCTCTCTGCTTCATACTGTTTAAATGTTTTTCTGTCCATTTAAACATGTCCTTACCCTATTCCACCATCTTGATTCTGGTTTGTTCTATTCTTTGTGCTTTGTTATGGTACCAAGTGTTCTCTGCATGCTCCAATGTATTGCTATATCCTCCATGTGTACCTGAATATGCTGTCCACTGCTCCATCGAAGCCACTGAGGCCTGGCTCTGACAAATGCCCTCCATGGTCAGTCATGGAACCTGCAGTTCTCTCCATGGTTGGAGTTCTGAATCCAGTGATTCAGTTGTGGGGATCTCCAAAGAAACTTGATCTGATGTGATCCCAGACCTGATTCTTATGTGTGCACGCCAATAGAAGCTCCAGCACATTCCATCACCTCCTATCAGCTTATGCACATATTGTTGGTTGATATTGCTGGATCAGATCTGCCTCCAGCCCTCTTTTCCATAGAAACCAATGAGTGTGTATCAGAGAGGTGCCTATTGTTTCCCTCATGGGCTCTCTCCCATTCCTGGATCTTGCACTCTCCAGGTGTTTCTGCCACTTAGCTTGAAAGCGTATCTGCCCCACCCCCCGATACCCCCCTTGATCCATCAGCTAGGTGATGCTGTGGCAAAGCCCATCCAACCCAACCCTACCCCAGTCTGGCTTATATATATCCAGTAGGTACAGTCTGTCCTTCTTGGATTTTCCTTGTTGCATTAAACTTGCAGGTCAGCAGATGTTATAGCCTTGCCTGGACTAGTCTGCCCAAATACCAGCTGTCACATTCACCAGTGGGAGTAGTGGCTCAGTGGGGGAGCTCCCTGCAGCATCCCTACTGGGTTCCCCTGCTTTCCCATGGGTCTCACTTATCATGGTTATGTGCTGTGGCCCAGTCTGGCATAGCATAGTTCACCTTGGCATTTGTCATTGAGTCCTACAGCCTAGCCTGGCCCAGCTTGCTCAGAATTCAAACTCACATAGGTGGGGCCTACAGCCTAGCCAGTCCAACTGATTGCCAGTCCCATCCATAATGTGAGTTGTGTAGTGTTGCAGCACAACTCGGCCTGATCCACATACCATTCTGGCTCTCAGATTTGCCAGCAAGTGATATGAACCGGCCAACCCAGTTTGCCCCAGACCTGAGCCAAAGGTATGCCCTTGGGTACCATAACCTGGCCTGGTCTAGGCTGCTCCCTGTCTTGGTTCTTGTGCTCACCTGCAGGGACTGTGTCCCAACAAAGGAATTCCACAAACTCCTCCTTGAGAGCTTATCCCAATGGCAGATCAGTGAGTTCATGGTGCAGCCCTACTTTGTCCATCTACTGTCTTAGCAGCAACAGTGGTCTTTCCTGATTAGCCCTCAACCCATTCTGGTTTTTTTTTTTTGTTTTGTTTTGTTTTTTTTCTGTTGGGCATTACAGCCCAGGGCCAGGATGGTCCACACCCTGACACAGCTCATACATAGCTCAACAGGGAGAAATGTAGCCTAGTCCATCCTACATTAAGCCTTGTTATGAGCACCAGTGCGTGCTGGAGTCTAGCTCAGTCTGGCACACACCAGACCTAGTCGACACTTGTGTCAAAAGAGACTGCAGCCATGTCAAGACCAGATAACAGCTCCTACTCAGGCCCTCACACTTTTAAGTAGGAACCATAACCCAGTCAGGGTATACCCCTCACTCCCCAGCCAGGCCTGTCCCCAGCCATAGATGTTGCTTGTGCCAATGGTTGCTCTGACCCATCTTGGCATAGTCCATCACATGTCTTGGCTTTTGCTTTCAAATGCTGGAGCCTGGCCAGACCCAGCTTGCCCCTGTCCCAACTCGAGCTGGTGAGTACTGTAACCTAGACCTGCTCAGTCTACCTATCCCTGGCCCACGAAAACTGGTAGGTGTGTCAGCCTAGCCGGAATGACCTATGCTCTTTCCTGGTTTCTTCACTTGCTTGTGAGCTAAAGTTTTTGCCCTACTGGGTCTGCCCCTTGTACAACCAACCCACACATTTGCCAACCTGGGGAGTTAACTTGTCCACCTTGTCTCCTTGCCAGACCCGCAGACCTGAATCATGTGCTCAGCAGCAGGAGCTATGACCCAGCAGGAGAGTTTCCCAAGTTCTCCCACTTTGCCTATTCCCAGACCTGGATCTCACTCATGTCAGTGGGTTCTAGGCACTTGACTGGCATAATCTTGGCCTTTGTGAGCTTATGAATGTTGCGGCCCAGCCTGCTTCACACCCTCTTTTAGGATGCATATGCTAGTGCTGCAGCCTGGACCTGCCCGTATTATTTGCAGTGTCTGTACCTACAAATGATGACAGGTTCTGTGGTCACACCTAGCTCAACCCATCACCCTCCCAGCTCCTGAGCTAACCAGTGGGACTTGTATTTCCACAGGTTTAGGCTCACATATCTCCCACAGAATCTACCCCTGGGCCTGGTTCTCTCACATGCTGGTGTCATGGCCCTGCCTAATATGACCCATCCTTGTTCAGATGGTGGGATCTAGCTTTGTCAGACAGATCCCCAGCCCTAACTTTTGCATGGACTAGCATGTGGTGGTCAGCAATATTCCTTACTAAGAATTGCTACTCAGGACTCCCATATGGGCTGGTGCATCAGTCTCACCCATAGACTGCTTCTGGTCTCTCCCCTCCAAACCACTATGTCTCAGTCCCCTCATTTTCCTGCAAGTGCAGTGGCCCTGTCACTGCGAGTCCCTCAGGATTAATTTCTTACCTCCATGTACAGTGGCCTTTTCCATGAATGTCTCTAGGTAACAATTCCACACCCCAAGACTGTAAAGCTCGCCTCTGGGTGAAGCCAGCAGATGAAGCCTTGTGTGAGTTGGTGCTCTGGCTACCCACAATCCCAGGATTCCCTCAGCACTTGGCATCGGTGAATATTGCTAGTGCTCCAAGTATGGAGTCCAAGCTGACTCAGGTACTCCCAGCAGCTGCCATGCTGCAGCAGCTCCATTAACACTGCCAGCTTTCAAATGCTAGAGCGCCTTTTTGTTTTTTTTTTAAGATTTATTTTTTATTATTTTCTCAATGGAAAGGTGGGTATACAGAGAGGAGAGACAGAGAGGAAGATCTTCCGTCCGATGATTCACTCCCCAAGTGAGCGCAATGGTCGATGCTATGCTGACCCAAAGCCAGGAGCCTCTTCCGGGTCTCCCACGCTTGTGCAGGGTCCCAAAGCTTTGAGCCGTCCTCGACTGCTTTCCCGGGCCACAGGCAGGGAGCTGGAAGGGAAGCGGGGCTGCCGGGATAGTACCGGCACCCATATGGGATCCTGGGCGTGCAAGGTGAGGACCTTAACCACTTGCGCCACCGTGCCAGGCCCAAGAGCATCTTTTTTTTAAGATATATGGGAGGGATCCCTGAGGTCCCTCCCACATATCTTAAAAAAGAAAAGGAGAAAAAGAATATGCAGCTATGATGACACTGATATAGTTAGCACATATTTGGCATTAACGAGGCTCAGGATGCCCATCAGCTCTTAGCTACTTTTCTCCCACCTGTGTAACACTTACCTAGGTACAATGCAAAGTAGGCAGCTACCTAGAGCTGGAGTGGTTAATGTCTTCTAAATAGATCATTTTAGTGTAAAGGGATGATTCTGATTTGTAAAAAAAAATCCAGTGAATTTTGATCAACATGTATTTATTAATATCATAGGGTACAGTGTTTTATTTAAGTATATGCACAGCATCAGCTGAGTAAACCAGGTGCCCAGGCTTTCTATCTTTGTTTCTTTCTTTGTTTTTTTTTTTTTACAGCACACAGGGTCCTCTGTTCCCATTGCGTTGTCATTGTTAATTGCACTCACCATGCACTGGGATGGAACACTGGATCTTGCTCCCTCTGTCTCTCTTTGCTACCTTTCTTTTTTTTTTTTTAAATATTTATTTTTATTATTTTTTTATTGGAAAGGCAGATATACAGAGAGGAGAGACAGAGAGCAAGATCTTCCGTCCAATGATTCACTCCCCAAGTGAGCGCATCGGTCGATGCTATGCCGATCCGAAGCCAGGGGCCTCTTCCGGGTCTCCCTCGAGGGTACAGGGTCCCAAAGCTTTGGGCTGTCCTCGACTGCTTTCCCAGGCCACAAGCAGGGACCTGGAAGGGAAGTGGGGCCACCGGGATAGAACCGGCGCCCATATAGGATCCGGGCGTGCAATGTGAGGACCTCAACCACTTGTGCCACCGCGCCGGGCCCTCTTTGCTACCTTTCTTCCTCCTTCCTATCCCTGGTCTTCACTCTTACCAACCTGTAGCAATCACAATTCTAAGTTTGCAGCTATTTTTTTACATTCATATATGATAACATGTTAGTTTGGTCTACATTTGCCTTATTTTATCTCACTACATCCATTTCCATCTATTTTGTAACAAATAAGAATTTTTTTGTTTTAATGACTGAATACAGTCTCTTAATATTCATATAGGTTTCACTATTAATAACATCGGGGGAACAAATGAAATCTAGAATCAAATTAATTTTGTACCTTTTAGTTTACTAATTTAGTATGTGTTTATTTCTTTGCCTTTTATTTTCTTACCTTGTCTACTTTACTTGGGTGAATATTAAATTACATAACAATAAAAAGTAGTCATTCTAATTTGGTTACGTATCTTATAGGAAATGCTTTTGGTTTTTTGGCATTCATTTGTGTGATGGCTATAGGTTTGTTATCTATAGATATTATTTTATTGAGTTCTATTTCTGTGTACCTCAACTGAGGTAGATTTGGAAGTATTTATAGATTTGTAGATTTCTTCAACTTACCTATATAAGTTATTTCAAAATAAATGTAGAAATTCATTGAGTGCTTTCTATAAGATAATTTTAATGATGCTTGTTCTTCATTCTGTTAATTTTCATTTATTGGCCCATTTTCTACATTCTCTAGTTAGGTGCACCTTGGCTAGTACATGTGAGCTTATTGTTGTGATGCTTCATTTGTTTTACATATATTATAGAAATGTTTTTATTAAAGATTTATTTATTGCAAAATCAGATATATAAAGTATAGGAGAGACTTAGATGGTTTTCTTCCCAATGGGGAAGCGTCGGCTGCTGGGATTATAACCAGTGACCATATGGCATCCTGGTGCATGCAATACAAGGACTTTAGCAACAAGGCCACCGTTCTCGGCCCTGTGATAAGAATTTTACATCTATTTTATCAGGTAATTGGTCTATGCCTTTTAAATTATTTTAAGCTAGATTTCTGGACTGTAAGCAATTATTTCAGAAGGAGCATTAAGTAAATATATAGAGAAATCATTGTACAGCAATGGAGATTGCATTTTTAATGAGCAAATCCATCTCCCCCCCCCCTCACCATTTTAAACAGTCAGACATAGAAGATCTTCCTACTGCTGATTCAGTCTAGTTTAGGAATCCAAGTACTGTTAGGCTCAGCATAATTATGGAATGGTTTTCTTCATTTTAATTTTTTACCATAATTCTAGAAAATTTGGTGTTAATTTGGTAGAATTTAGTAGTGAAGACAACTAGTGTTGACCTTTGGTTTGAAGAGATTTATTGCTGATTCATTAACTGCCTATTTTATCAAGTTTTTTGGTGTCTTTCTGATTCAGTTTGTAGCCTAATGCTAAGTATCCAGAAATTAAGCATTTTGTATGATTTATTTGTTTATAACTATTGTTTACACTCCCTAGGGATCCATTGCACATCCATTTTTCCAGTGAAGATTTATTTTATCAGGCCTGACATGGTGGCCTAGCAGCTAAAATCCTCACCTTGTGCATGCCAGGATCCCATAGGGCAACGGTTCTAATCTCGTCAAAGCCGCTTCCCATCCAGCTCCCTGCTTGTGGCCTGAGAATGCAGTCAAGGATGGCCAAAAGCCTTGGGACCCTGCACCCGCATGGGAGACCTGGGGGAGATTCCTGGCTCCTGGCTTCAGATTGGTGCAGTGCCAGCCATTGCAACCACTTGGGTTGTGAATCATCGGACGGATATCTTCCTGTCTCTTCCCCTCTCTGTATGTGTGACTTTGCAATTAATAAAAAATTGTTAAAAAAATTAATTTATCGATATGCAAATCAGAACTATAGAGAAAGAGGGAGAGTTAGAGAGATCTTCCTTCTGTTTTAATCCCTCTCTAAGTGACCACAATCGTTAAAGCAGGACCAGTTTGAAGCTTCTTCCCAGTTCTCCGAGATCAATACAGGGAATCAAGCATTGGGACATCCTGTGCATTCCCACATGCACTAGAAGGGAGCTGGATCAGAAAGAAAGGAGTTATGCCTTTGCAGTGACCTAGTGGATAAAGTCCTTGCCTTACACATGCTGGGATTCCATATGGGTGTTGGTTTTAATCCTGGTGGCTCCACTTCCCATCCAGCTCCCTGATTGTGGCATGGGAAATCAGTGGATAATAATAATAATAATAATTTGTCAAATACCAGGACACAGGAAGTTCCATGTGTTGTTCAATTTGGCAACTTTTATCTTTAAAGCTCCTTGTGACCTTAACAACATATACATCCCCTGTTCAGTACAAAATGATCAAAGGACCTCAGTAGGTAGTTCTCAAAATGTAGCCATTTGAGAAATGTAAATCAAAATCACAATGAGATATCTCAACCCTGTCAGAATGGCTATTATTATTTGGAAGAAATTGGTAACAATTACTGGTGAGGATGTCAAAAATGGAAACTTTTATACATTGCTGATGGAGTTATAGATTAAGTCAACATGTGAAAATAATATCAAATTTCTTAAAGGTTTAAAAATAAGATTGCTGGGCTCAAAATGGTAAACTAGCAAGCAAATTCCTTGCCTTGAATGTGCTGGGATCCCATATGGGCACCGGTTCAAATCCCAACAACCCTGCTCCCCATCCAGCTCCCTGCCAGTGGCCTGGAAAAGTAACCTTGGGACCCTGTACCTGCATGGGAGACCTGGAAGAACTCGTGATTCTTGGCTTTGGATCAGCAGAACACTAGCCATTGAGGCCCTTTGGGCAGTAAATCATTGGATGGAAGACCTTCCTCTCTGTCACTCTTTGTCTCTGTATATGTGACTTTGCAATCAAAATAAATAAACCTTTAAGAAAAAGCTTAAATTAAATAAAAAAGATTAAATTTCAATAAGACTGCTGTAAGTTTACATTTTCACTACTAGTTGTATTTTCTGAGTTATGAACATGTTGTATGAAAGAGATACCATCTTTTTTATAGCAGCACTATTCATAATGCACAAGATGTGGAATGAATTGAGGTGTCCATCATTAGATAATTGAATAAGGAACATGTAGCATATGTGTAAATGAAATTCTGTGTATTATATCAAAGTGAGTGTAACTAGAGTGCAAGATATTAAGTGAAATAAGCTAAATACAGGGCCTGGTGTTATGGCCTAGTGCATAAAGTCCTCGCCTTGAACACACCAGGATCCCATATGGGCGTAAATTCTAATCCCAGCAATCCCACTTCCCATCCAGCTCCCTGCTTGTGTCCTGGGAAAGCAGTGGAGGACGACCCAAAACCTTTGGACCCTGCACCCATGTGGGATACCCGGAAGAAGTTCCTGGATTCTGGCTTCGGACTGTCATAGAATCAGCCTTTGCGCTCACTTGGGAGTGAATCATCAGATGGGAGATCTTCCTCTCCCTATATCTGACTTTCTAATAAATAAATAAATTTTAAAAAAAAAAAGAGTAACAGGGTAAAAGGGAGGATTCAAAAGAAGTATCATACTGTTAAATGTATGTGTATCTGCTACATTCGCTGTTTTTATGTTAAAATTTAGTAAATAAATTACTGGAACAAAAGGCAAACCCAGAAAATTGGTAGATGCTAAAGGGCTTCGAGAATATTTAAAAAAAAAATTAAGTTTGCTGCAGCATGGCATTTATCTTATATGTATACCTTCTGTTCAGCTGGCAGGCTGTGACTGGCTAATATGAACTAATTGTCTGAAGAAGATAGTTCTGTATGAGACTATCATTTATTTCCTTCCTAAGCTGTAGTTTACTATGTGGAAATTAAAACTTCAGTTTTATTATGTTATTCCATACAAAGTAAAGTGAAAACAAAGTGGAAAGTTTTAATATGTGCATACTCAAAAGTGAAAAAAAGAAAAAAAAAGTATAGTTTTATATTTATACACTAGAATTACATGTATATGTATTCCATATTGTTTTGTCTTTTGAGGATGTATGTATATGTGTATTTTTGATATATATGATCATATATTATATATATTTAATTCCAGTATAAGCTGAAGGAAATATTTACTCATGCAAGTAAAGTTTGAAAATGTATTCAGTATTTCATTATTTCACTGTGAAGCAGGAAAATTGAATTTTATTATTGCTTTATAATTTTAAGTATCTCTATGTTTGAGGAAATCATTAGTAAGCTACTCAATTTTCTCGTTATCTTGTACAATAGTAAGCATTTATCTTAATTATCTAATGTAGCATATTTAGCTCATGTGTATCTAAATATTGTATAGTGAACTCATTCTATGCTTATAAAGAAAACAATCTGATACAGGATAATAATGATATTGTAGCATCAGAATTGCAAGCATGATACAGGACAACATGGTTTATTTTGTTTTTACCTTATGTTGCCATATAGATGTAAATTAAGCTGCATTCCTAGAAGATGCAAATTGAACACACACTGAAGAATTAAACACAGCTTAGTGTTATAGGTCCTGAGTTAATATTTTGGCTCCATGTCAACATGATTAGTTATCGTAATTTAGTTGAAAAGCACAGTGGCAATAACGGACACACAGAGTGATATCTTCCACTTGGAGAGCTATTCTAGCAATGCCTTCCACAGTTCATTAGAGTGAGAATTTTTAGAGAATATAATCTTTAAGAGAATAAGGAATATTCTGTTGTACCTTTGGAATTGCAAAAGTGATATAGCACAAAATATTTTCATTTAAGTATGATGCTGTATGAATTGTAAATTAAACTGTCCATAGAAGTTGCAAATTAAATATACAGAGAATGTACTATCAGTGTTTCTATTGAATGATCCAGAACTGAGGAGACATGTGCTGGTACAGGTGTTGGTGTCCTTTGAAGATGTGGCTGTGGACTTTACCCAGGAAGAATGGCAGACAATGGACAATTCTCAGAGGGCTCTGTACAGGGAGGTGATGCTTGAGACCTATAACAATCTGCTGTCTGTGGGTGAGTGAAGTTCTGTCATGCCCAAGAAGAACACTTCTGTACCATTTGATAATGAAAGAGGAGTTTGAAAGTGTAGTAGTTGGTAGGACCAGTGGTGATTTCAGAAAATCTGCATCATTCTCCATTAACAGGATACTCCATGACAAAGCCTGATGTGATCTTCAAGTTGGAACAAGAATCAGCACCATGGATAGTGGAGAAATCTGTGAATCAGAGACTTCCAGGTAGGTCAGCAGGGAAGCAGATACTTCTTTCAGTAAATGTTGACTGGAATTATATTTGAGTTTAACTTTGAGTTTCTTCCAGAAGGAGAGCCGGTGAGACACAGGTATTCTATAGTCTCCATGAATAGGTTTATTCTAGCAATTTGCCAGCCTGTCAGCATAAATTTAGAAGTATATATTTGTCTTGAATCACATCTACCACCTCCCAAGATACATTTTCAGGAAGTTGTATTTGAAGCAGAGTAGCCAGGAAAAGACAAACTAGTGCTGAGATTGGATGTAACATACCCCAAGATTTATTTTATATTTTTATGACATATTTTCTCTCATATCCCACTTTATGTGAAACACACAATGTCACATAATTGAAATTTTAATTTAAAAAGATGGGTATTATGTTAAGGCATTCATAGATGAGATATATTGCCTAGTTAATAATGCTTATAAATGTCTACATTTTACTAATACTAAAATATGCTGTATCTAGAATGGCAATAAATTTCATTGACTTCACTTGAGCATTTGAAAACACTACATTTAGATGTGATTCATACATATGATTACTCTTTTCCTCATTTCAGATCCCCATGGAAAGAATGAGCTGCTTGGAGCTAAGCAGAAAGTTCAAGAAATAATCTTCAGGTAAGTTGTAATCTGAAAAATTATAGAATACCTAAAATGAGAGCTGCATTGCCACAAAGATGCTTAGCATTATCTCTGGCCATAAATGAAACACAATATGAAAGGGAAATTGTACAAAAATGAGACTTGAGAAATAGGATTTCATTCTTTCCCTTTTTCTTTCTCTCTCTCTTTTTTTTTTTTTTTTCATTTTCAGACAGAAGTTTTATTTGGAAAGTGACCAGGTGAATGTAGGAAGCAGAGGGAGGAGATCATGTGCCTGTTGAATGGAGACAGCAATGTTTTTCAGAAGGGTCTCAGATTTTTAAGTGTCCTATGAACATTCCTTGTCTGTACAGGAACCTGTGTGTAAGACACTTGCCATTGGTTTTTCTCAACCAACAAGGAAATAGCTGCTACTACACAGCTTCAAATCTGCACAGGCCATTCTTTGGCTGTTCAGCTCTCCGAGGTAGGAAGCCACATGAGTGACAAATCTGAAGAAACTGGCTTTTTCTGATGTCATGTATAAAGTATAGAGGGGGTCATCCACATAAGTCATTTCTAAAGATCAAACCTGAGGGCATGGCATGATAGCCTAGTGGCTGTCCTTCAGCTTGCAAGCACTGGGATCATATATGGACACTGGTTTCTGCCCTGGCAGCTCCACTTAATATCCAGTTCTCTGCCCATTGCAGGTGTCCAGATTAGCCAAGTTCAGAACTTAAGAAGGACGCGTGGAGTAGGCATAGAAAATAAATGGACCACTACAGTTTCAGGATCATAATGGACAATTCAAGAAAGCTGTCCTCTTTCTTTGTACAGAAGCCTTCACGAACCGTGACACCCACTTTTCACACCTGGTCAAGCAGGCCTTCCTAAGGATAGTTCTACCAATTATTTCACCTTGAGGCAGGATATCAGCTGTCCTAATCCTGTGGTCAGGAAGTTCTCAATAGATGGTACATGTCAATCAGTAACACATTCCTATTACTATTCTGATGCTCCAACTTAGTCTTGATTCAGTTTAGGGAGGAAGTACATCACAGAAGGAGGGACCTAAAGACTAATGAAAGAGGGAAAGAATAGATTTCCACTACATATAAGGACTTAATATCCTTGATTAGCATGTGGCCAATGTAGGAGGACAACCCTAAGCCTAGGTTCCTGCTAGGTGTAGGGACTTAACACCCTTGATTTTCATATGATCAGAGGGGCAGCTGAGGGAGCAGGAATAATAAAAGACCCTTTTGCTAAGATGGTATCACCAACATCATCTTCTAAGCACACACTAATCATAAATTCAACTCCACAGTGACAGACAATGCCTAATTACAAATATCTCTGTGGGCTTGTCCAGTGTGTATGCAAAGGGAAATGGAACTGCTTTTCAGGTGGTTGTAGAGACATCCAGCTGGGCCTTGCCATGCAGCGGAAAATTCCTTGTGGCCTTGCCTGCAATGGAAAAGTTCTCTTCACACCTTCATGTCTTTCACATCCACTGCATGGACCTCAGCAGCCTGTGGTCTGGGAAAGCTGGTGAGGACACCCCACATGCTTATGGCTATACAGCTGTGTGGGAGACCCAGAAAAAGCTCCTAGTATTTGGCTTTGAAACAGCTCTGGCAGTTGTGTATTTTTGGAATGTGAGTCAGCATTTGGAAGATCTTCTTGTGTGTCTTACATCCTCTCTGTATATCTGAATTTCCAGTAAATATAAACACAGCTTAACAATAAAAACTCAAACCAAAGTGAATATTTGGTGATGTCTGGACTCTCATCCCTCCTTCAATGCTGATAAACCAGTGTGAAGTGTGAAAAAGGAGCCCAGAACTTTGGTCCCATGTCAGGTAGTTGAGATTCAGGATCCACTGAAGGAGCTTCAAGTCATGCAGAAAATTGGCCTCTTGTGTCAATCCTCCAACAGTTTCCCAAGTGTTAGGACCCAGAGACTTGCTTCTAAAATGAAAATTGACATGATAGCAAAAGTGAAAATAGGTAGTTGGTGATTAAAGCCTCTAAGGTCCTAAGGTGTTATACTTCTTATCTCCTCCCCCACCCCCCACATCCTAAAAGCACAATGAGTCTGGAGGTTTAGGTGGAGCTAGACAGTGACTGGAGGTTACGTTGGTGGATGTGTTCATGTTAGTGCAGAGGCACGGTGTGCCAAGGGTCATTTCCAATGGCTCAGTAGAAATCTTGTGGAGTCTTTGCTAAGTCCAGCCACATAGCTCTATGTCCAACCACTGGACTATGTGAAGAGCTGAGTCTTGGCCTTCCTGGGCTCAAAAGGCTTCGCCCTTCCTGGTGAGTACACTCGGAGTGGATACATTGGGTACAAGGCAGGCCTAGACTCCACCCACCTCCAACATCATGAGGTGGGTGGGACTAGGGGAATGCAACTTAATCATTTTTTTATGAGTTGGGTTTCTGTGTATTGTGTGTGTCTGTGTGTGATTTAATTGCACTCAATGTGTGTTAAAATTGGTATTATCATTTGCAAATCTTCTATTTTTCTTTCCTGTTTTAGGTCAAGGCTAAATGATATTCAGAGAAGCTATACTAGGCCTCCCAACCATCCTAGTACTTAAGGATGGGTACTGGACCCCTGATACCAAACTAGGGTGTCAATATGGCACACCCCCCAACATTTCTTTCCCAGTGGTTCTTATAGTTCTGAAATGGGGTCCATCTCACTGATTCAAGCAAGAGGAAACCCTTTCAATGTTCATTGGCTGACATGGTTGACCTTAGGGTCTTCTTTCCTCCAGATATTTGCTATCATCATTTGGCTGAGGTAGTTATTCCGTCTGTTCTTCCTTTCTGTTGGATGTGCTTTCCAGGCCTCAGTGGGCTGCCATCTCCAGGTGGATCCAGGCCAGTTGTCCAATACTCCTTTTCAACTAAGGAGTCCTTACAAGAACTGAGCCAGTCAATCCTGCCCAGTGGAGCCCCACCTTCAGTGCTCACTGAGCTAGCACCACCATGCAGGCATGTAAAGTATCCAAGCCAGGTGACCTGAGGCCTGCCACATCCTCTACTACCAGGACTTGCAGACCCAGGACCCATTGCACTGACCAGCCAAGGACTCAGGCCAGGCAACAGAAACCACCACACATGCAGCCACTGGGGTTCATAAACTGTGCTTATTGCACAGCTGTGCCTAAGGTCCCAGACAAGGCTACCAGGGACCCAGTGGATCTCCTTCACGCAGGCATTATGAGTCCAGCACCAACATCACCCTGACTGCCACGGCTTGCCTCAACTCATTTTCCACCAGCATGTGTTGCAACCTGGCTCAGTCTTGTCTTCCCCCACTTCCACTTCACGTTGCTGTGTGCTGTGGCCTTTCCTAATACAATCCATCTGGAGGTTTAGCCGGACCTAGGTTGTGGCTGAGGATTGCATGGGTACGTGGGTGTGTTCATATTTTTCAGAGGCATGTGTTGAAAAGGTCATTTCCACAGGCTCAGTACAAATGATGTGGAATCTTCTTTTTCCTAAGTCTGCGCTCATTGGTGTTGTATAAGAGCCAAAATACTTTTTCAAGTCCCATATTGTGCACCAAACCAAATGTTACCAGGAAAGCTCAGTGAATCTTTCCTTTAACATGGTGTAGAAACAGAAAATGGAAACTAGTCTAATTATTACTTGTTAATGGACCAGTTGAACTTGGAAGAGGGGAGGAGGAAAGCAACTCCCAGGAGGGGCTCAGAGATCTAATGCCTTTTGAAAGGAGAGAGGAAATGACATCATAGTTTATTTTAATTTCTCTTATCCCATAGGAAGTCTGATGAAATGCCATTTGAAAAGAAGCAGGCCTCAGTTGTTCCTGAGAACAACCTCGAGAGTGAGAAAAATCTCAGTCATCTTGACAAGATCCACATTTGTCAGCAGTCCTTTGAACACAATGGGAAAGAGAAAGCTTTCAGCAGGCAGAAGATAGTCCTTACGTGTGAGCAAGTTTATACCAAAGACCTATGCAATCAGCAACCTGTCAGTATGGGAGAAGAAATTCATGTTGGCTACTATAAATCTTTCCTTACCCCCAAACAGAGAACTGACTCAGGAGAAAATCTGTATGTGTCAAATGAATGTAAAGAAATCAGGAACCAGAAGTCAGAACTCATTAGAGTTCAAATCCTTCAAATTGCAGAGAATCCGTATGAATACACCGAGCATGGAAATTTCATTCAGCAGCAGTTATCTCTCATTAGGCATCAGAGAACGTACACAGGGGAAAAACCTTATGAATGTACTGAGTGTGGAAAAGCTTATATTTGTAAGTCACACCTCGTTAGGCATCAGAGAACACACACGGGGGAGAAACCTTATGAATGTAGTGAGTGTGGAAAAGCTTTCATTTATAAGTCACAGCTCATTAATCATCAGAGAATCCACACAGGGGAAAAACCTTATGAATGTAGTGAGTGTGGAAAAGCTTTTTCTCAGAAGTCACACCTCATTAGGCATCAGAGAACACACACAGGGGAAAAACCTTATGAATGTAGTGAGTGTGGAAAAGCTTTTATTCGTAAGTCACACCTCGTTAGGCATCAGAGAACACACACAGGGGAAAAACCTTATGAATGTAGTGAGTGTGGAAAAGCTTTTGCCAGAAAGACAGAATTCGTTTATCATCAGAGAGTCCACACAGGTGAAAAACCCTTTGAATGTAGTGAGTGTGGAAAAGCTTTTGCCAGAAAGACAGACTTCATTCATCATCAGAGAATCCACACGGGGGAAAAACCTTTTGAATGTAGTGAGTGTGGAAAAGCTTTTATTCAAAAGTCAAACCTACTTAGGCATCAGAGAAAACACACACGGGAAATACCTTATGAATGTAGTGAGTGTGGAAAAGCTTTTATTTGTAAGCCACAGCTCATTGCACATGAGAGAATCCACACTGGGGAAAAACCTTATGAATGTAGTGAGTGTGGAAAAGCTTTTGCCAGAAAGACAGAATTCGTTCATCATCAGAGAATTCACACAGGGGAAAAACCTTTTGAATGTAGTGAGTGTGGAAAAGCTTTTGCCAGAAAGACAGACTTCGTTTATCATCAGAGAGTCCAACAGGGGAAAAACCTTTTGAATGTAGTGAGTGTGGAAAAGCTTTTGCCAGAAAGACAGACTTCGTTTATCATCAGAGAGTCCACACAGGGGAAAAACCTTTTGAATGTAGTGAGTGTGGAAAACGCTTTTCTTGTAAGCGACTCCTCCTTAGACATCAGAGAATACACACAGGTGAAAAACCTTACAAATGTAGTGATTGTGGAAAAGCTTTTCCCACAAAGTCAGAATGTGTTCATCATCAGAGAATACACACAGGTGAAAAACCTTATGAATGTAGTGAGTGTGGAAAAGCTTTTCTTCGTAAGTCCACCCTCGTTAGTCATCAGAGAATCCACTCTGGGGAAAAACCTTATGAGTGTAGTGAGTGTAGAAAAGCTTTTCTTCGTAAGTCACACCTCGTTAGTCATCAGCGAATCCATACTGGGGAAAAACCTTATAAATGCAGTGAATGTTGAAAATCTTTTAATAACCACTCAGGTTTCATTCATCATCAGAAAATGCACACTGGGGTAAATCTATGAATGTAGTGACTGTGGAAAAGCTTTTATTCGTAAGTCACACGTCATGAGGCATCAGAGAATCCACACATGTGAGAAACCTTATGAATGTAGTGAGTGTGGAAAAGCTTTTATCAAAAATCACACCTCATTAGTCATCAGAGAATCCACACTGGGGAAAAACCTTATGAATGTAGTGAGTGTGGAAGAGAATTTCCTGATAAGTCAACATTTGATTACATCAGAGAATACACACAGGTGAAAAACCTTATGAATGTAGTTAGTGGGAAATCTTTTATTTTTAAATCATACAAATAAAAGTAAGAGTATAATCTAATATATCTCATTAGACAGCAGATAATCCACACTATGGAAAAAACTTATGAATGTGGTGAGTGTGAAAAAGATTTTTTCATGTGGCACACATTATTAGACATCAGAGAATCCAAAGTGTGGAAGAATCCTTTTGAATGTCGTGAGTGTGGAAAAGCTTTTTCTCATATGTCACACCTAATCATAGATCAAAGTATCCACACAGGAGAAAACTTATGAATTCATTGTGTATCTTAAAGCCTTTACTTACCAAACAGGTTTCATTTGACATCAGGAAATCCATACAGGATAAGAAGCACACGAATGTATTGGGTTGAAAATCCTGTTGCAAGCAGTCAAGTTTTGTTAAACATCAGAATTCACATAGGGAAGCACGAATGTATTACATGTGTGTTAAAATTCACCCAAATGTTTTGAGCACAGTGCAAAGCATACATGCTTTAGTAATTAGCATATTCAAAGAAACGGGCAAACATACTGCATTGAATGAAAAATCATTTTTATGAAGTCAATTTTTTTTCAGAGTCACGGACCTCAGCACTACAAAAAATGTAGTCACAAAGAATAGCTGCCATAAACCTGTTATTATTGTCTGTCAGAGCTTATAAAGTGAATGAAGAAAGAACCATTAGCAAGAGTGCAAATACAAAACATTGTAAAAGGGCAATGGATGTGGAAACATACTTTGAAAGTCTCAGCAAGTGTTTATTAAACATGAGGAGTACCATTTTATTTCAGAATCGAGGTTATTTCTTACTAAAATAATTAAGATGCAAGTTGTATGTAATCTCCCTTTGCTGTGAGGTTGTAAATGGGAATTCTGCTTTCAGATTTAATGTTGATACTAAATGCTCAGTGTATAACATTTGCTTGAAATACCATGTTTCTCATTTACACATTTATTTTTTTTAGAATCTCAAAATTCCTCATCCTATTACAGAATTATATTGGAATCACAAATATCAAGTCATGCATGTGGCAGCTGTAGTGATAAAGACCCAGGTGTGAAGGATGAAACTTGTGCAGAGACAAGATTCTTTTGTGAGATCTGGCCAAATGTGGATCCTATTTGGCCACTGTCTCCTTGAATAATAAGTATGGCAGATTGCTCCTGCATCTCTGCCTGCTTATTCCATGCAGGACGCCATAGGCACATGGCACACTGTGTCTCCAAGGCAAAGCCCTGAGAGTGGCCTCAGCTAACAAAGACTGCATCTTGGCCTGTTCACTGGGCATACATCCCGAGTAGTAGCACGCTGTATCCCAATTTCTCAGTCCCTGCGAAGCTGTGCCAGAATTTCCTTGATAAGCAACTCTGAGAAGTGAAATGTAACCTTTATTTTGTTTACCAGTCACATGTAATGATCATACCCAAAGGCATAGCTTTCAGCCCAGGTGCTAGCTTATCTTGGTCTACCTGCACATGGCCTAAAACATTAAGCTCCCAACCCTTTAACAGAATGTAAGTGGGGACTTGATTAGAATGTCCAGAGAGATAGGCATGCCTACTGGCAAGATACAATAACAGTGTAGGGTGGGAGTACTATCGAGACCACCTTTCTGCCTTCCCTCTACATTGTATACATATGCTTGAATGATGTTTTCAATAAATGGACATCCCTCACCAGT